>NC_090220.1:9290000-9890000 GCF_033026475.1 Channa argus | reverse complement strand
GCTGGAATTTGCACTGCATAAAAAATGTCACATTTGTGGCTCTGTGAATTAGTGCAAATAACACTAACGTGAAAATGGCAGAGGTTTCAGTCCAATTAACCCTAAAATCAAAATCTCGCATGCTTGACCACCCATGGGGGCTTTTAGTTAAAAAACTCCAAAACCTCCTACTGAGCTCCCATTACTGAAAGTTTGTGTGCTTCAGCATGGACACAAAAAATGTAAATCTCAGTCATTAATGATTAAAATGTGTCTGTGACATACTAGGTCTCTGTTGAAAGTCCTTGTTTGTCTGTGTCTATGTGCGCTTACACTGCTCAAATTGGAGATGAGAGACGGAGACAAAACAAGACAAATAATGTAGTACTTCCAATGCAAATCTTTTAAGGGTTCACCTTTTGTATTTACTGTATATGGAGTATGTGGTATGGCGTTCACAGAGATCACAAGAACACTCTAACCATCTGATCCAATCAAATTTTATGTGCCCACTTGCAGACAGAGATTACCACAGTGATGGCAACAGCTTGGTTTTCTCTGAGATAGACACGTTAAGCTGAGGCACCTCTAAAGCCCTTTTTTTTACTCAAAGAGTGTAATTCCTAACTTTGTGATTTTGTGAACTCTTGTGAACTTTGTCTAAAATTAAAACAGAATGAATTAGAAAAGTGTGTTCATCAGTTCCTACATGAAATTCTTAGTTATGTGCATCTGATTGTAACAACAGGTCGGCACATCAGGTAACTAGCATGTTTGTGCCTGTAGGTGGACTAGATTTTAAATGGTCAATAGTGACTAATTTGTCTAGATCACCTAGTTAAATTGTTTACAACATCTGCCATAATCTCTCATTTCCCAGCCTGTTGATGTGTCTGGGTTGTTAGGGTCTAGCTGTCGCCTTATGAGACCACATGATAAGAAATGATAAGATAAATGAAACTGCAGTGGTCATCTGGGAAATTAAATGTCATCCTGGTGAACACGGAGAATCATCTACTCAGAAGTATGTCTTGTATGTATGTAGAAGTATGTCACAGCCTTTGTAACTTACAATCTCTTTATCAGGTCACTTTAAGAAGAAAAGTTTTTAGAATAAGGAAGTTCACTAAACCTAATTACATATTGGAAGTTTGGTTTTACTGATGGTAAAGTCATGGTGTAATTTATTTAAAACCTACCAAAAGCTTTTTACTTCTGTTCTGAACAAACAGTGTAAACATCACTAACTTCTGTTAATCACAGATCTCTCTGTACTAATCCAAGGGAAAAATCCTATTTTTAAGGGAACCAGGGAGATGGATCTTCTGTGTTGCCTACAAAAATACATCATCCCTCATGGGACTCTAGATATATGACCCTGTATCCTGCACTCTGTGTGTGATGGCAGACACTCTGTCCTGAATCTTTTGCTTTAGCAGTAGTGTAGTCAGCTCAGTATAGTATAGTCAGCTTACACTACTGCTGAATATGTGTATTAGTGCGTCTGAAAACTGAGCAGGTGATACTGGAACACATGCCTTCCTCATGAAATAAAGCTAAAGATGGATTTGAGTGAGAAACTGAAAAAATATGTTTTTAAAATCTTATCCTTATTTGTCAAGTGTTGAAATGTTCTGTGCGAATCTCACTGGCATGAGCATCGGACAGTCATCTGCTCGACATAGTTTGGTCACACAGTGCAGGAAGACAGTGGACATCTTCTGGTTCTTGTGCTTGACAAAGCGAAATACTTCGAAGGCAAAGCGGCCCATTTGGCTCTTTCCATTCTCAAAGACAGTGGTCTGGGGGTCTTTTTCACAGCTGGCTCAGGGAGGGAAAATTAGAACGTATTATCAAAATGAAGAGCAAGAGATTCAAATCTCAAACAAACTGAGCAAACGTTTTCAAATTTAATTTACCTGAAAAAAAGATCATAGCGGAGGTCATCGTTTGGGTTTCCAGAGGGTGTGGTGTAACAGTAGTCCATTAGAACGTTCCATCTATTCAGTAGGAATTAGTGATTAGTGAGTGTTGGCCACCTTTTGGTGTGTGTGTGTGTGTGATTGTGAGTGTAAACAAACATCTATTGTCATTTGGAAGTGGGAAATAAACTGCTCTGTATTACCTGAAAGTTCTCGGTATAATACGCAACCATCTGAGCCATGTATCTCCCTGAAGGGTCTTTACACTGTTACAACTGTCCTGGTTCTGTCATATTTAGAGTGGCCATTTATTGATTCTTTATTGTAATCATAGAGAAACATAATTTGAGTGGTATCTGTTCAACATGGATTTGAGTTTAGTTAGATTGTATTGGGTTCTATTTACTGTAAACAATCAGCCAGACTCACCCAAAAATGGGTATAGTCTTTTTGTTACCACCCTCACTTCAGGCAAAGTCACTTCCCCCACCCACTATCAGCACCACAGGGGATCTTTGTCTTGTGTTCTAATGACCACAAGACAAACATCAAGAATTTTTCAAACCTTTCACATGGTGCAGTCCTACAGGTTTCATACATGCCATTCAGAAACATTTCTGTATTTTAATTAAACTAAACCATTAAAAAGCCTGAAGACAGAGTATATTGGACAACAAAAGTCATAATATTAACCCACTAACCTGTGGCTGAGGGGCCAAATATAGTTTCAGTATAAAGTGCACATACAGTGACCTGTTCAGACTGAATGGTTAGATGTTAACTGAATACCTTCTGTCGAGGTTACTGGCTTTTACTGCGGCAAACACCCGTGTCTTCAGGGTCAGTCCTGCCATGGGGATGGACAACTGCTGGATGTACGATGAGTCCTGTGCATACATCATAAAAGCATTTGCAGCACACTTGTAAGATTTGCTGCTGGCTTCCTTTACCAAACTTTGTGAATCCGAGCATAAAGTATTTATCCTCTGGCTTCCATAGAAATTAATTTGCTGCATGAAATGCTGTCTAAACCATTGGTGTCTTCCTCATCTTGTACAGAAATCAGTGGAGTTACAGGTGTGTAAAAAGTACAGATTTAATTTAGCTGCAAAGTTTCTTATGTTATTTAATGCATGCTGGGTAAATATAGTTTTGTCTTCAGTGCAACAGCCTAAACTCCCCTGTGGAGCAGAATGCACTGACTTGAACTTACATTGTAAAGCAGCAGGTTCAATGTGCTGATGAAAGAACCAGTACTGTCCTTCACAGAGATGGCAGCCGCTGATCTTCAAGAAAGATAAAAATTAAAACTCAAAGCTAAATTAAAGCTATGAAAACAGTTTAAGGTTTTAAAAATTGTTCATACAAGAGGTCACACAAAGGCACTTTAAGCACCAGTGGTGGATAAAGTACTTAAAAAATACTTAATTACTTGAGTATGTAATTTTTTTTCTCTGTACTTGTCTGTGGACCAGTGCTGCTTCATGTTTGTGGGGACATTAACTAATTAATGGCAATAGACATAAATGATAGGTTAAAAGATCTAAAGCTTTTTTCACTTTTTTCACTACTCACTTTGAGTACTGCTCATATTTCAAATAATTCTTTGAAATAAGACCAGGACAGCAGAGCCTGACACTTTGCCTGTCTCTCTAGTGATTATAAAAAAACAAACAAAGAGAAGAAGTGGTTTATCATGAAATGTGTAAAGTAGCATAATTGTAATGTGTAAAGCAACTTTGATCAGAAATGTAGTGGGCTAAAAAGACATTTGATAAATAATAGATATTTGTGCTTAGATGTAGAGTAGAAGTCTATTAAATTAAATCTACTTAAGTACAGATATGTGAAAAATGCACTTAAGTACATGAACAAAGTACTTGTACTTCTTTACTTTCCACCAGTGTTAAACATGTATAAAGCAAGATAGAGTGAAAATGAAGATCGGGAACATCAATCGTTTTAAGTGTGAATCATGTTGATTAAACTCTTTTTTCACCACATTTGTTGTGGTTCAGTGTAGATGGACAAAATGTTGTGTTGTGTATCTTAAGAGAAAAAATAACAGAAATGTGTTGCAGTGTATTACTTACTGGTCACTTCATTAGGTACATCTGTACAGTCTAATCCACTAAACAAGAAACTGAACACTAACTTTTTTACAAAGACTGTGCTTTTTCTTATATTGTGCAGTAAGCTGTTTGTATGTAGTTGTTAGAACATTTGTAACATCACATGTATCATCACATGTTAGACCGATCAATTTAAAATTTTTAAAGATAATAGCACCAGTGTTTTATTAATGGCTTGCTGCCCCTTTGCAGTACCTTGTACTTTCAAACAAAGTAAACTTACGAAGCCAGTTGTGTGTTATTGACCAGGTATTCCAGTGGGTAACTGCAGCTGAACTTGTACAGCAGACCTGGCAGGTAGCTGATGATGGTAGGGGGATCCGGTGTGTCGATGTACCCAGATATGTTACCAATCTGTACGAGGGAGAGGTTCCCATAAGCGTTGGGTCCTTGAGCCGTGGAGACCTGCAGGGAAGAACATTAGCGTGGGTAAATCTTCTCCTTCAGGCTCACTCACCAACTACTCACCAACATTATTTTAGTGTGGACATGGGGGTTCATGCAACAAACAACAATGAGCAAACGAATGCATTTCAGTTGTGTCTGTCTCTTGTTAAAATGCTACCTGCTAGTATAATATCGACATTTTGTGCAATGATTTACTACATATATCTCCTTATTGCTAATACAAATTTCATTTCAAATGTCGTCATCAGCTTATTATAAAAAATGAAAACGCAAATAGTTTTAAATTTTTTAGGTCTTTAAAATTCTTATACAATGTGTCCTTAACCTTTTCCTGTTTTTAATTAATGTTGGTCTGTTTTACGTTTTAGTTATATGTTTATACCTACAGTATAAAGTGTTATAAAGTGCCTTTGGGAATTTAAGACTTAGACTAATACCATGGCATACATGACCTATAAAGCAGATTCAAAGTTATTTAATCACACAGTTTTTGTAGGTTTTTGTAGGAAGCATCCCTAATGTTTGCCTCATTTCTAAAGGACAGCACAAACCTATTTTATCCACTCTGTTTAAATTAGCTTAATGACATTTACTTCAAGTTGTTGGCAGGTCTTAGTGACC
Source organism: Channa argus (assembly GCF_033026475.1). Taxonomy (NCBI): domain Eukaryota; kingdom Metazoa; phylum Chordata; class Actinopteri; order Anabantiformes; family Channidae; genus Channa; species Channa argus. The sequence continues at coordinate 9,884,938 of NC_090220.1, read as the reverse complement.
ATTACAACAACATTACCCACCTAACAGTCAAAGCACAAAGTCTAACTTCAGCATCAGTGATGCTGTAATACAACCATATTTTTCTTACCACCAGTGAATTGCCACAGGACTCCAGTGCTGCTAGACTGATACTAAAGATTACGACAGTGGGAAAGGTGTTGTTGTTAACAAATCCACGGCAGTGGGCATCTCCATGGCGACCATTAAGGGCAAGGTCAGCATCGGTGTAGCCAGAGAAGAGGACAGGACAAAAATTGATTTTGAGGGTGAGGGTCTGCACACCACAGTACACACTGATATCTCTTTCAGCTGAAAGACACACACAGGTAGACAGATGCTTACAAGCACAAGAAATTGTCCTAAAGTCATATTTCATATATTTCAAATAAACTAAACATTTGTTTAAACAGAGAAGTGGTAATAAATCAAATTAAGATTTTAAACGCCTCAGGCATTTTTATTAAAAAGTGACTTTTAGAAGGTGCAGATTAAAGTCCTCATGTTACAATAGGTTATGATCTGGTGTGACAACATAACAATAATTTCTGTAATACGTCCTTATGTAGTGGAAAATAATTAAGTGGAAATAATCACAGTTATTTTCCATTATTTTTCATTAAATCATTTGGATACAAAATATGTGCCTACTATCTTACTTGTAAGTCACTTTTGATAAAGGTGTTTATCAAATGACTAAATGTAAATGTCCTTTTTTATGAGTTCCTCACCAGGGAAGCGACTGTGAAAGTTCGTGTCACAGTTGTATCCATTGAACTGAGCTCCACCTGATAAGGCCTTAACACACAGTAAAATAATCAACAATATATGTTCCATTTCAGCACCTGAAACAGAGCAAAAATTTAAAGTAAGGAACCCATTGTACCCAGCTACTTGGACACTCCTGAAAATATAACCTTTAAAGGTGCCGGAAATGAAATCCATCATATATTTAATTATTAATATTAAGAAACACCTCTGTGTGCTAACTTCACAGAGGAAGATTCCCCCAAAAGATTTCAGTTATCTGTTAACAGTTCTGACTTCAGAGGGTCTTTCATATGGCTGTGAAACAGATTTAAAGCAGACAAATGTCACACTGAATTATCACTGGACACCTGCAGTGTTGGCATCTAAGTTTTAGGAATGTGATGCTGCACAGTGTGTCATTTTAACTTATAAATGCTTATCTCTATGCGCTTATCTCATTGTCTTGTAAAAACATCTTGTGACACAATCACTGTCAATCATACTGTCACTCCAGAGGAACGAGCTCAATTCAAGGAGTAATTGTAATTGTTTGTAGTTAGCATCTCGACAACATAAGTTTAAAAACTACACTGCTGCTCAATGATACGTAGAAACACTCACCCTGGTTCCTAGAAGCCAGCGAGTCAGCGGTTGTCCATAAGCCTGGGACAGACGATGGAATGGTCCGCACAGCATCCCTACCTGACAACTAGAAACAGGAATCAGGAGCAGGAGGGAAAAAGGGAGTGCACACATAAGAGATTCATTATTTGAACATGTCAACAAAAAAGGGCTGTCGAGAGTGAACATGGGAAAGTCCATCAAATCTGAATGTGTTATACAAATCCTTTCACGTCCGCAGAAACATGAGCAGGTTTTGAAGTTTCCCACTCATATCCTTTCGGCCCAATCTGGCTCTGTCACTGCTCACAAATGGTTTGACGCCGCATGAGGTCCAGTGGCAGTGGGGGGGGGAATTATCTTGTCATCGCTCCAGTGGCCCTGGCGTGCTGACTGAGCTGTTCCTTTCTCCCCAGGCCGGCCAGGGAGTGCAGAGCCCACCAAACAGGCATTTGGCCCAGGGAATCCACACTTTTCATGCATTGTGTGCAGCGGCCCTCAGTCAGCACAGCAGCAGGTGACCTGCCTGGTGGAACTGCAAGCTGCTGCCAGCCTCCTACCTGACCCCAGACTTTGAATCCTGGCCGCACTACTCCTACCATGAAGACAGCAAAGCAACAGAAAGCACAGTTTATTGGGTTTCAATGGATTAGGCTGTCCTGGCTGTCCTATCTTCCATATGGACAGCCATATATGCCATGGGAGAAGCACACAGGGATCCTGTGAATATGGAATATGAGATTCAAGCAAACTTCTCATTTTAGGTCCAATGGAAAACAAAAGCCACTCTTTTTTCATTTCTCTCTTCTGATCTATTGAATTTGCCCGGCATGCAGTTTTTTTCTCTGCATAGAGGTCTCCTTTCAGCAGCATGCTATTTCACACTAGATTTAAAAAGGTGTGCTGGTACTGCAATCTCTCCTGTAGTGCATCACTGTTAATAATGGTTTGCATCTTGTTTTTTTATGAACAACGGGAAACATTTCACTGCCAAGACCTGAAAGAAAAGAGTTGTGCTTGCCTCCACTCTCTGCATTAGTGGTCTTTCTGCCTGTAGCTGCTGAACAATTGCAATACAACCACTGCTACCAATTTCCTTTTATAAAGGACTGTGAGATGTACTTAGGCTCCTTCATTGCTCTGATACCCACTAAAGGGCTTTCTAGCAAAATGTGCACTTTGAGTAGAGAAATGGCAGGCGTCATGCATCAAGGAACTTTGCTGATGCAGATAAACTGTGCATTTCATTATGAACACCTTGGTTAAAACTGGTACACCACTTTCACTGCCATCTAGTATCTCAATTAGCCATTTCATCACACTACATACCCAAATTAGTTGGTCTTATCATTTTAGGTCCTAAAACATGGCAAACATAGAGGTTCAAGACTTTTCCTCACAGTATTCAGATGTTTCAGGACATAGAAAAAAACGTTCTCTTGGCAAAAACATAATTAGAATTTACAGAGGTTACTGAAAGCATTAGCTAGTGATCAAGGATTATGATGTCCTACCAACATTATTTAAATCTTCTTCTTTTGGCTGTTCCCTTTCAGGGTTTGCCACAGTACACACATATATATATAAAAGTCAGGATAATGTGTAAAATGCAAATAAAAAAACAATGCAATGATTTGCAAATATCATGAATATACACTGTAGATGGTGTGATCTTGAGTCCTCCTGCACTAAGGATATGGGTGATTCTTCTAACTTACTTTGCATGTCAATCTTAGACCGTATAGCCCCTTTACAAAAGAGACCAGATCCATTGACCAGGAAGCAACCATGCATTAAAGAGAACATACGAAATTGTAAACGTACATACTTGTAGAAGGGCTGAGCGTAAATGGAAGAAATCTGGTCTTACAGTACTTTTTATTATAATGAAAGGAAACGCATTACGTTTCAATAGGATGGTGAAGGATGCCAGAGCTTCTTACTACTCACAACTCATCTATGCCAATCGCCAGAATTTTTACTGTATGGTGCTATGCAGTGTTAGACTGCCAAGACCCATACATGCTTATCATATGGAACAAATCACTGAGTACTGGTTGTGTCTCTGATTATTTCAAAGTTGCCTGGATACAACCCAATTTTAAAGAAACCTGATCTTGGTACTTCTATCCTGAACAGCTACCGCCCCATATCCAAATTGCCATTTATATCTGAAATTCTAGAAAAATTGGTCACACAGCAGTTACTGACAGTTTTGGAAACAAATAACAGTTTCGAAAAGTTCAGATCGTGTTTTCGCAAAAACCTCAGCACAGAGACAGCTCATCTACGTGTGACAAATCACCTTCTAATTAATGCTGACTCTGGCTTGTGCTCTATTCTAGTTCTGTTGGCTTTAAGTGCTGCATTTGACACAGTAGATCATAATATTCTGTTGGATAGACTCAGGCACTGGGTGGATATATCAGGCACAGCATTAAACTGGTTTGCTTCATATTTGTCAAATAGGAAATCATGTGTCTCCATGGACAATTACATGTCTACCCCCTCCCTCCCTGAGTATGGTGATCCCTAAGGGTTGATACTTGGCCCAATTCTTTTTTCAATCTACATGCTTCCACTGGGTGATGTTATACACAGACATAATATTTAATTTCACTGTTATGCCAATGACACTCAGCTGTCTCTCGCTATTACTCTTAAAGACCTTGGTAGGCTGAGTTCTCTACAAGATTGTATGTCCGATAGAAACTGGATGTCCTTAAATTTTCTTAATTAAATGTTCTTAAATTTTTAAGCATCACATCACTAAACTAGTCCAGTCATGCTTTTATCATCTTAGGAACATCAACATTGTTATTATTATTATTATCTTCAAAGTCTTTGCCCTTTTATGTTGGGGATATTTTTCTGAAAATGTTCCACAATTTTTAGACACAGCTTGTTGCAGATTGCTGAACCTCTGCCCATCTTTACATTCCAGAGGCTCTGCCTCTCTGAAATGCTCATTTTCTACCCAGTCATGTTACTGTTGCCAATTAATCTATTTAGTTTTCATTAGTTTTTTTTTATTTGCAGCAATTACTTTTCCAACCATTTGTTCCTTCTGTTACAACATTTTTGAAATGTGTTGTTACCGTCAAAATCAAAATGTGCTAATATTTTCCATGTCTCAGTTTCAGCATCTGATATGTTGTTTATGTTCTATTGTGAATAATATATGATACAAACCATTGCATTTTTTTTTAAATTGGGGAGAGAGAGAGCAAATGTAAGATATGTCATTTCAAATCCATCAGATAAAATGTGTGGCATTTTAAGCCTGCACATTGTGAAGTAGATTCAGATTCAGATTCTTTATAGATACATGTTAGTATACAATACTGAGAAAGAATAAAATTACGAAGACCTAAAAGAGTGAGGTGTGTTAGCTTCTGCTCACTGCAGTAGTGTTATTTCTGCCTGCAGCTGCTAAACAGTTGCAATAAAACTGCCACGAATTTCCTTTTATAAAGGACTGATAAATCTCATAAAGAGAGCCCTGTTGCTCACCACAGGCAAATTTTAAATGCTTCGCATACAACCTTTGAACTTGTATGAAGTGAAGTTTTGCATCCCCTTAACAATGAATCAGCATATTTAAGGTATTTAAGGTAAGAAGAAATAGTCAAAGACTGCATAAAAATAAAGCTAAAAAATGAAATTATTATCATATTAATTGAAATTTTCCATTTTATATATTTCATACAGAGAAATTGGGGAGGGTTGCGTCAGGAAGGGCCAAATCAACATGCGGACAATGATCCATTGTGACCCTGAACTCATGGGATAAGCCAAAAGGACAAAAAATGAATAAAATACAGTTTGTATGCCCTTGATAAAACCTCCAGGTAATGAACTTTAATAGTGCAGACCATTTATGATTTACAAATCTGGATTTTTTGTGAGAAAAACACACAGGAACACGTTGTTTACTTTTAGACCAAAGGCAGCACACTTGGAATATACTAAGAAGGGATGTTAACAAACTAAATACGTTTTGGAATAAGATCATTTGGTTTGATAAGAACAAAAATGAATTATTTGGTCATAATTTGTGCGTGTGTGTGTGTGTGTGTGTGTGTGGGGGGGGGGGGGGGGGGGGGGGGGGTTCCCACGGTCAACCAAAGTCGAGGTTCACTAATGTTTTTGAACATATGTCTAAATAAGGCACTGTAACTCTGCATAAAGTAGAAGGAAGAAATAATACACATTCACATTATGCATTGTTTAGTTTTAAACTTTAAAAATTGTAGTTTGATAAATGATGGAAATGTTGTGTTCTTAGTAAACGTTAAATTGTTCAATTTGCCAATAATAAGAAGAATACTAACCATGATAAAGGTTAGTCCAGAATTCATTGCTACCTCCAGACAGTGCCCCAATTAGAGCAGTCTCAGATGTTGTCTTTGTACTGATTTGGAAATTTAGAAATTGGGAAAATTGCTCTAAAAAGGTGCAGTAATTTCTTCATTTTAAATGAAAAAAATTACTTTTTAAACTCAAACTTTACTGATTTGGAACAAAGAGTACAATTGTTTACTAGTTTGATCTGCTGCTTCCAATTAAGATTTTATGCCAATAGAATTTAACTTAGTTTTACCAATGTAATACCTAAAATGGTTTTGACATATATTTTTTTTTTGCCTTTGTTTCTTGTTTCATAATGACTTCAAAGCAACAGACTTCATGAAATCATAGAATGATGTGCCATCGAATAGCACATATCAAATAAGCCTACGCGGATTAAAGAATCCCAACAAGAGTAGCTACTAGCAATATAACTGTTAATGTGGGTCCAATTCCAGAAATACAGACAACAAACAGACACAGTCTTCAGTGGAGTTCTTTGTTACAGCTGTTGTCATCTTATAAGCAATAAGTTAAAGTGTCTACTGTGTAATGAGTCATGTATTCTTGACTGCATCCTGACCTTATAAAAGCTCACCAAACTGATAATGGCTTTCTGATGAGAGTCCAAAACCTTCTTGTCTCACTTGGTCTGTTTATTAGATCCCATTCCTTTGTATAAGAGGTGTGACATACAGTCCAGTGTTTGACGCATTGAAGATGAAGTAGTTAAAATGATCTAGTACTTGAATTTGGTCTTGTAAGACAATGAATTGGTATGTTGTTTTTCAAACTGACATATATGCTTCAAACTCTGATAAAACTAGTGATAAAAAGATGTGAAGAGCCTTTATCTGAAGTGAATTCAATCTAAACTGGGTGCCATCATACTGAGCTCTCTTTAGTAATTTGAGTGGCACACAAATAATCTTGCGTCTTTGACAAAATGAAAAGGCCAAGTCTCTCAGTTTTTGTTGCGTGAAATGTCATCACTTGGCATGTGCACAAGAAGCCAAGTCTTCTGCATCATCCTCAGTGTCCCTCAGAGAGTATCCCTCTATAAACGTTTCCAGCCTGTTGACATAGCTATTATATATATGACAAATCCTTAAGAGAAAGTATTCACTGCCTAAGCAATATAGCTGTTGCAGAAAAAGGTATGTTAACCCTTTTGGAAAGTCCTCATCTAAGTCACATAGCCAAACACAGTGTGCATAACAACACACAAACACTTATTGTCTTATCATTCCGCTTCCACTGAGCATCGCCAGAAAAGCCTTGACATTATCCTCTAGAATACCTTAATAAACTTTTGAATTCACTTTTCCATCTAAGATGGTATGGTCCAAGAGTACCTGAAGTAGTAATTTGAGATTATTGTTTTCAATGGAGTTTTAACCAGTTTTTCTGCCAGCACTTGAAAGTTTAAAAGGTGTGTTAAACAAAGAAATGAAAGATGATAGTTGTTTTGTGTTATTAGCTTCAGCACATTGCGTTTGTCTTCATTGTCTCTTTGAACAATTGGCTAACGCTAAACAGAGTGGGCTAAATCACCACTTTAACAAAAAACACCCAACAAACTGTCCATCGTGTGGCATAGTTGTGCTTGTCCTCCTGTGGACAGTGGAGCACCCTGTAAGGGTAACTGATTTGGTGTCTTTTCACTGTTGGAAACAGGCCGTACCAGCCTTGGGGTACGACAGTGTGACCACTGATGGACCTGCTACATATTTCTTGGCCACATAAATTGTGTGGTACCCAAAACACAGATAGTGTAACTTTTATTGTGCCAAGGCCGGATTACCATCTGGACAAAGTGGATGACTGCGGCAGTGCCCCAGACATTCAGGTACCCAAAGGGGCATGTCGTTGCCGAAAATTTGATTCATTCATTAATATAAACTTAAACAAAAAATGCTTTATGGCAGCTCGTGTGTCAGTAGCTAAATATGCAGCTCTGTGTTGAAATGTACTTTTAATCTGGTTAACATTTAATATTAAATTCAATTAGCATTTATCCTGCAACCCAGTTAATGAATGTAAACTTCTGGAAACTTTGTCACTAGTATGGTAAGATATCATCCTCATTTACTTCTTTTAAATTTAAAGAGCTTTTATCGTCAACGTTCTCCATATGTGGCTGAATATCTCATCTCATTTGTTACAAAATCTCGACCATCAGTATCCAGCTGAAATTAAACTGTGTCAGTCAAGGGGCAGCACAGTGGTGGAGAGGTTAGTCCTGCTACACAGCTATAAGGTCACTGGTTCGAATCCTGGCTGGCTGTGGCCTTTTTGTGTGGAGTTTGCATGTTCTCCCCTTGCTTGTGTGGGTTTCCCCCAGGTACTCTGGTTTCCTCCCCCAGTCCAAAGACATGCACTTTAGGTTAATAAGTGAAAGTAAATTGCCTGTAAGAGTAAATGGTTGTCTGTCGGGGGTGGGCCCTACCTCTAACCCTATGACTGCTGGGATAGCTATCGTAGGGTGATTGATAACCGAAAGTTGATCATGTCTTAAAGGGACTAGACCGTTAAAGCAGACACGTCATTACAAGACTCCACCACTAGATGTCCTTAAAGTCCTACCAATACATAGCGACGGTGACAGGAGACTGTGTTCAAGAGCTGTCGGAAAGATCATTATCTTGACCACGGAGGAGTCAATAAAGTGTTAACTAGTGGTGAGGACAATAAGGAAGTTTTCTGGACTGTTACTGAGAAGTCGTTCTAGGAATAGGGAAGAGGAACAGAATCTATGTAAAAAGTCATTCAATGATTGCACTCTAGCAGGTTCTTATTGCAGTGGACCCACGCTGTTGGCTACGACAACTTTTTAAATTGTTATCACGATTAGGCATCATTAAATCATAACAGTAAAAAAAGAAAACAACACAATGTCACTGAAGCCAGTATTTAGGCTACTTGAACAGCAGTTAAACATAAGGTTTCTAGCACAGTTTCACATGACAAGTGTGTATTATGTATGTCTCATAAGCATCGGGAAGTAAATGTCCCTGTGAGATGCCACTGCTGCCCAGGAAATAGACCCGCCATTTTCCTACAGAACTTAAGTCCATTTAAACGATGCTTTAAAACCCAGCAAGGGGAGGCGCTGTGAAAAACTGGCGTTATTTCAGCGTGGGAAATAAAGAAAGCGAGCTCGAGAACAGCACCAAGTTAACCGCAATGACGCCGGAAATCATACGTTTTGACTCCAACATAATACCGTATTTGCATAGTTGCCAGAGTTTCAGTGCGGTACAAAGTGGAATATACAACTTGATCCCCATTTGTTGGCGTTCCTGGTTTACAGTTCGTACGATATACACTACATTAACTGCAGTACCAGTGGGATACATCTGGTTGCAATGACAATAGTTCCTTAAGCACTTAGATTAGTAAAAACAAACTTGCTCAGTCTCAGGCTGAAATGTATTTTCTAGAATGTACAGTATGGAAGCTCAAGTTATACTGTATCTGATAACTTATTTTTTCTCTTTGGATTGAAAAAGACGCGGATCCTTTGTATCCTTGCGCTTCTTTAGGTTGTGTTTTTGTTTGTTTGTTTGTTTGTTTGATGTTGTCAATGTAGCTTTTATTGTGAAAATATTATCCGGACGTAGTCTCTATTTGTATTCGTGCGTCCAGCCAAGGTGCGAAAGATTTGTACTGAAAGGGGAGAAGAGTCTGTAGAGGTGAGCGATCGATTAAGACTGGGTGTGTATGTTTCACTAATGAATTATGTATAGTTTTACAGCAGGTTCATTCAGTGTTATTGGGTAAAACCAATTATTCACAGTTAACTAACTAGTTCAGTAACATTAGCCAGCTAGTTAGCCAGCCAATAAGCGAAACGTAACGCTGTCTCTCACTCTTGTCTTCCTCTGTCTCTCATTCTTGTCGTCAGTCAGGTGGCACAGAACCTTTGAACACCGACACCTTTCATAATAACACGTCTATTCCTCTAGATTTGGAAAGGTTTCTGTAAAGGTGACCACTTACTTGAGCGATACAAGATGTCTGGACAGAGCATAACAGACAGGATAACCGCTGCACAGCACAGTGTTACCGGGTCGGCAATTTCCAAAACTGTGTGCAAGGCGACCACTCATGAAATAATGGGGCCAAAGAAGAAACATTTGGATTGTAAGTATTACTTATATTGATAATCGTTATAGCTGTATATCTGTTGATAAGTAAAGTAACATCGGAATCTGAATGCTATATCTGCGGCTATGAGGCCTGCTTAGCTACGTTTATGTAACGCTAATAGGAACTAATGTAACTAATGTACATTTAACTTAGTCATACTGTGGTAACTTACCCTTCTTCTAAAATAAAATACGAGTTTCTCTGGTGATTCGGTAAAGTTACATTGAAATTATCTATTTTATCTTAGACAGTAAATTGACAAATTTGATAACGGATGGGCAGCTGTGGCTCAGGGCTATCCCCCGGATCCCAGTTTACTGAATGAATAACAATAATAATAATAATAATAATAATAATAATAGAACATCTTTTTAATAACATCCCAAAACGCTCCATTTGTGGAAAGTTATGTTAAGACATAATGTTACATTTTTTTTAATCGATTAACTAACATTACATTCGCATGGCAGGTTGTATAGACTTGGCCATTACCGTTATTTTACGCTACATGCTTTAATTCCAATAGGAAGCTGTACTTGGTTATCGTTAGCGTCTATACAAATAAATAAGGGCAGGCATGAGTAAATTTGCTTACGTTAGCTAAATTAAAGAGTGTAATTTTTTTGCAGCCTATAAATATATTTTTTTATAAGCAACTACCAATATTCTACTATTTAATTTGAAATGGTAGCTGGCTGAGGCATAATGTAGCTTTTGCTCAATTATTGAAGGCTTTGAAGTGTTAAATTATTTTAAATAGTTTTAGGCATGTTGTTGCAACATATATGTGATGTGCGTTTTTGTTTGGACTACAAGTGTCTGCTAGGTTAATTCAGTAGAATTCTTGTGCCTGTTGAGCAGCTTGTTGTTTTTAGGAAGTGGTTGTGGGGATTTGGACTTAAACATACAACACAAGCAAATTTAATATTCAGCAAGACAGACTACATTAATGTTTCTCGTGTTTGATGCTGACCTAAGTTTAGCTTTGCTGTTAGTAATAAATTGAAATATACATCTGAAAATAGCAGTCATTCTCTTTTAGTGCCAATTGAGAAGATTGATTTCAGATAGCAGACACAGCCTCTTCATTAATGTTTAGGCCGATCAACAGCATGTTTGGGTCACGTTGGAGTCTCTGTGTTTTCACATGATTCCATGGTGCTGTTAGAGCCATCCAAATGAATTGGATTGTGTGTAGTATTTTCCCTGTTTATATTTGCAGATGGAATAACATTTACAGTGTATTTAATAGTATTATATCCCAGCAAATAATTGACACAAGCCAGTGAGGTGTGACAGTGGAAGAGCATCCACTAACCAGTTTTATGTCTCTTTAGGCAGCTAAACTGTTACATCGGTATATTATAAAAAATCAGCATATGATACCAAAATAATAATGATAATAATAATAATAATGGCTGCAAACCATTTTCATGCAAAACATTTAGGGAGGAATTACAAATAATTTAGACAATATTTACGAGGATCTTTGTTTTCGGAATGAAGAAACAAGTCACCCAGTGGAGTGGCGAGATCATGCAACAAGAATTTTATATAGAAGGCCTTTTTAATGATTGCAAGAAGAAAATGCTGTTTATTTGAGGATATAATATGAAGTATTGTTTTGAAGATGGAAGGCACCTACCAAAATGAGCAACAGCATTATATGGCAAAATGGGTTTGAGGGGGTTTCTGTCTGTAGTGCATATCCAGTGGTGTCGGAAATCTCCTCTTGCACTGCACACTTTTGAAGTCTCTGCCTTCTATTTTGAATATTAAGGATGACTATAATCTTTTGATTTCCTGCGTTATTGGACCACATAGCTGTATAACTGGTTCTGAGACCATAAATTGATGCTTAGGTATGTTTTGGATTCATTTTTGTTTGTCATCTGCTCTTTGCTCTCTTGACTTTGAAATACACTTTTTTTTTTGCCAGTTACTGTTTTGTTAATTTTTCTTTTAGTTTATACAGTTTTCATAGGCCCACAATGTGGACAACGATGTAGTGCTTCTCGTTCTGCGCTTGTGTGAGAGGAAAAGCGAAAGACTTGGGACCACGTATATACAAACTGTAAACAAAGTAGTGTTAGCCTACCATTTCACTTTCTAATTTTACTAGGCTGACGGATGCTCCCCAACAGCCCAACACTGGCCGACTGCAGACCATTGGCTTGATGTATAACAGCCCTGATAATATTAATGACTGGTTCCATGATGACAGTTGCTATTTTCACGTATTGGCACTTTGGTCTTGCAGGTATTAGTGAACAGTTGAATCATATTTTTAATTTGTTTTCCCTCTAAGTTGATTTTCTTAAGAGCCAACTATGTTTGATCCTGGACTACATCTATCAGCCTTGCCAGCAAAATAAGGTACATCAGGCACCAGAACTTGGCATTACTTTGATTACTTTAAACAGTATACACCTACTATGCAAATGACTATTTGATTAGCAGTAATATGGATATTGCTGTATGTGCCCTTAGCACAGCTCTTGTATGTTGGTGGAATCAACTTCTATTTGCCCCCTGGTTTACGCTAATAGATCATATTTGATGTTGAAGAATGTGAGGTTTTCCTTCATTTCCTTCACCCTTCAGACAAGGTCATGTCCCTCTGACCTCTGGTGATATGTGGAGCTACTGAACTGAAGCATCCCCTTGAGGTAGAGCCCCACACTTTACTAAGAATCAGACTCAGGTTACTGCATTTAAAGAATTACTTAAGGGTGGACTTGTGTTTGCTTTTTACCTCACAAGCCACATATAACTCTGATGTGTCTAGCTGCTATCCATGTGCTGCTATGGCCTGGAAAGTTGAGGAGATTTGGCTTTCTACAAGGATTCTGCTGAGCTTGTTTTTGGCTGTAGCTCACATTTTTTAACACTGTCATGCTAGATAAACTAACAAAATAATAATGACAATGTGGTGTTACCAGGCAGGGAAAAGTAAAGGGTGATGTAATTAACCTCTTCTGCCAGCTGTAGCTTATTGACTGGAATATTTCTTTAAAGTAAGTAGGACAATTAGCATGAAGTGTGTTCATACATGAGTGTATATAACTACAAATTTTGGGAAATGTGCCCTTTGTAGCCCCCCATTGAAGGTATGGAATGGCCTTTGTTGAGGGTTGATGTTAAAGACAGTTAGTTGGCAACATTTTCTATTCTTGTCAATTGATATTACGTAAACCTTTTTACACACCACATTTAAACTGTTCAAAGGTCTGTAAAGACACAAGGAATATATAAAGTCAGCATGGACTGTGGACCTTTGTCACTTAGTTAGTTACTTTGACTCAAGAACAATTCCCAAACGACTTGTGAGCATATAGTATGAATGGGCCCTACCCATTATTAATTAATATTAAAGTCACTTGTTGTTCATGTTCACCCAACATTGTGGTTAGTTGGTTTGTCTGCCGTATTCAGAGAATTAATAGTTATTTCCACGTCACAATTCAGTGAAGTTACACTGATCATAGAGATCCAGAATATAGTATGGCAATGCCTGGCATGACATACTAGTGTTACTTTATTACTCATGCAACAGACCAGTGACTTGAGAGAAATAGCCTTAGAGTTAACATGCGCCGTTAACATTCTCAACGGTCAAAGGCTGGTGTTTGGTTTTTTTATTACAGGTGTACACAACATTTGCATAATTTCCTATTTTAACATGCTGACTTTTGGTGAACAGTGCACTTACTCATATGCATGGGGTTTATTTGTGTATATTTGTCTTGCGTTAGGGTGCGGTAACAAGTGTGTTTTTAGCTACCTAAACACAGGTTAAAGTTACAAGAGTTAAATGTTTTTGCCGTCACTGTGTGATTCAAATCATTTTGGGATGAGAATGTGGTAATAATATATTTTCCTCTTCCACCTTTGGTGGATCTATTTGGTCATTGTTTGCTACAGTTTCTGGTTTATGAGGTCATTGAGTGAGGTCCTTATTTTCCACTGACAGTCTCACCCACACCCAAGGCCTACATGCAAATCCTAATGAAATGGAACTATGGTGCTTTGAAAGATCTCATTCATGTCTCACCTGTTTTGAGTTTGATGGGAAGATTGTGGTGTTGGTATGGTTCTCAGTTGCATTTATCCTTTCCCCACTGGAAGTGTATATCATGTGAGACAAGCTTACATGGCTGTCTGTGACTGAGAATTGTTGTTGTGTTAAACTACTGTCTGAGTCTAGGTTTACTGATTTGCAGTAATTTAGGACGTAAACACATAAACAAGGTTAAATGTGCAAAATGTGCTGAGAATGACACAGTGGAATGTTTCAAGCAAAACATTTTAAAGGCCTTTCAATTATGCATTTTGAAAATTTGGTACTTTAATCATTTTTAGTAAAACACTGTTTTATGCTGAAACTGTGGCTGTTTAATATAACCCAAATCTCATACATTGATAAAGGTATGCAGGTTATAACACTTTTAACAAGCACATTTTCTGTACCTGCAATGAATGAATAGTATCAATTAGAACCTTTTGATTTAATATTTTTGTGTAGCACTTAATGCTATATGTAGGTTCCCAAAGTCCTCCCGTTCAGAATTACACTGTGTCAACTTCACGTTTCTCTGTCAACTTCAGGTTTCTCCATATTTGTTTGTGGTGTTAGAATGCCTGCGTTCATGCTATGTGAAGTGACATCCAGCTGAAGAAATAATTTTTAAAAAGATTATGATTTGCAGCACAACAAAATTAGCGATTTGAAGTAGCAGACTTATTTGTGTTGCTACCCAATATCATAATAATTCAGGTACTGCAAACTTGTCAGGATATCAATTAAAGAGAATGGAGCTTTCATTTAAGCAATTGCTATTATTAAGAACTTGAGTTGGTTATATTTCTACACAAATTTTATTTCCCCTTGTTGGTGCAGTTAGGGAAAAAAAAACACTGGTCATTTTTAAAATTAATGGTATTTTCAAGTGTCCCTATGCAGGCACTAAAACTAACAATGAATTCCTTTTACACTCATTTAGTCTATGTCAGTCTGCAGCCTGGATTATCTTCATCTTCATCTGTGTCTTAATCCTCTGTTATCCAGAAAGCATTAAAAACATCAGCCACTCTGCGAGGTGTTTGTTGATTCCACAATGCATGGTGAAGAAATTCTTAACAAATATTCCCCCAAATGCTCCAAATCACCGTAATTCCACTGGGTGAATGAAATTATCCATCTGCAATTGACTTTCTAACTTCAGACTACTGTAAAAAGTCATGACAAATCTGAGAATTTTACAACGTGTGAAAAATTATTTCACCATGTGTTTTAGAGAGCAGAGCTTTACAATAAAAAGCGTAATCTCCTCAGACCTCCCTGGCCTGAGCAAAGAATAATGGACAAATAAATGCATATTAAATTGTACTTTCCTGAAAAAAACTGCCCTTTGCAGCAATGACTACCTGACAACTCTGTAGCATTCTACTGATCAGTTTTTGCAGATAATCAGGTGGGATTTCCTTCCAGGCCTCCTGCAGAACTTCCTAAAGGTCTGCTTTGCGGAACTCTACAGTCCATCTTCCCCCACACCAGCTCAGTGAGATTTAGATCTGGTGACTATGATGCCAAGCCATCATTAAGAATATGTTTCTGAGATGAATCAGTCCACAAGACCTTGTTCCAGTCCTTCAAAGTCTAACTTTGTGTATCTTGGCCCACTGCAAACTTTTCTAACGATTTGCCAGCCTTAGAGTTTTTTTTTTGGGTGGTGGGGAACTCATGAGACTAGCTGACCTGAGTCTCCCACAGTGTCTGTGTACACTGTTTCTCTCTTGTTTTATTAAACAATGCACCTAATTCAGGAGCAGTGAGGTGTGTGTTTCTCCTGGGCAGATGTGCATTTTGGCCTTGCACTGTGTCCTCCAGTTCTAGCATGTTTCTCGAGACGTGGTGGCATAGTGGACACCTTTTGTATCTCATAGAGAATAACCTTTCTTTCTCATGACAAGTATAGACTGGTGAGTTTGATTTGCACAAAAATTTCTGGAAAAACTGATCGGCAAAATGCTTTGGATTTGTCACGCAGTAAGTGCTGAAAGTAAAGTTTAACATACAAATTCATTTTGACCATTATTCTGTGCTCAAATATGCTTTTGTCTTTTACATTGAATAAAACTAGCAAAAGGTGACAGAAATACAAAGGTGTGTAGGTGTTTCCAAACCTTTTCTTGTCATTGCACGTGTTGATCTGTACATGGTTCATTTCAACCTTATTGACCGACACACTTAATATACAAGTCACCCTCCCAGAGGCCCCTCCACATGCTGAAGTCAGTGCTGCACAAGGAGCATGTGAGTGTAGTGGCATCAAGTGACAGCCCTTAAAAGGAATACCGACACCCTGTCCACCAGCTGAGCTGAATGGAGGCCACTAAGACTCTGAAAGGTCTGAGAGATTTCAATTCAATTCAACTTTATTTATATAGCACCAATTGACAACAAAGTCATCTCAAGGCACTTCACAGAACAAAGTCAAGGCAATAAAGATGTATAGAGAGAATTCCCCCTGGAGCAAGCCCTAGGCAATAGTGGAGAGGAAAATCCCCCTTTATTTACTATAAGATTTAATAGCCCAAGTCAGGCAACCTAACATGACACCTGTTTTTGTAGTAAAGGTGAAGTTGCCTGGTTCTTGGAAGTCACCGCTTTGGCAATCCTGTGTAGTTTATTACTATTATTTATTGTTGTTGTTGTTGTTGTTATCATTATTATACTTTTTTGTGACTAAAAATTCTTCTAAAGAAAACAAAAACTGGAGCTTTTGATCTCCTTGTATACACCTTTAGATGGTATGCTGCTAACTCTCATAATGGAACCTCTGAAAGTATTTCAGTCTTGTGCTAACATGGGCATAGTTACATGCACTCCATGCGTGCTTTAGCCCTCATAAGATTCAGAATAACTGCATCATAAGGGTACTGACATTTCCTGAAACAGGAAGCGATCCTCAAGTTGTGAAAGTGCACCTCAGATTTCCATGCATAAACAGCCAACAGGAAGTAATTACATAACCCAGCCCATTTATAGATTAGAGTGGATCTGAGCTGATAAAATGTAAGATTGGCTCAGATATTTTTTTACTCATTTCCTGGCAATTTAGTTGCTGATTACAGGATTCCACTGGAATGTGGAATCACCCCAGACATGCTCTGATTGTGTTATGTTAAGACTCCACAAGGTTTATGATGGTTTATGACACTTTAGCTACAACACTGAAATCGTAAAGACAATTTCTCTTTATTGTGTTGCCTTTTCAGTCAGGCTATTTAAAAGACCATTTTAAATATATTAAAGTTCAGGGGAAAAAAGGCTGCCTGTTTCCCTTTCATTCATTCATTTATTTATTTATTGATGATGATTCACGTCACACAGCTGAGTCATGTGATTATGACGTGCGTCAGGAAGGGCATCCGACGTAAAAACTGTGCCAAATCAACATGCGGACAATGATCTGCTGTTGCAACCCTGAACTCATAGAATAAGCCAAAAGGACAAAAAAACAAAAAACAAAATCATGCTACCCATTTTGGAATTACTACATTGACACAAACCTTCCAAGATCCAGTGGATCCTATCTTACAACCACCGGCTTTGTTTTACTTTATAAAACATGTTCTTCGCTGACATTGCCACCCAAAAATCATTTAAGCCCATCTCAAGTAAAGTCACTTTTAGTTACTGTATACAGCCCAATACAACAAATGAAACATTTATTTCAAAAGACTTTGCAAAACAGTAAAGCAAACAACAGCCTCTACTCTTAAAATCGTAATTCAAATAAGTAATAACTTTTAGAAACTACTATGCAAAATTAAGCGAGCTCTAGCTTGAGGCTTGGACTTAGTCATCTCTGACCTGCTTTCCCTCTCCCTGCCAGTACAACTTTGCTTTACTCTCTACACATTTTAAAGTCTGCACAGTTTTTTAGATAGTTATTATTTAGAAATGTAAACTAATTAAAATGCTTCAAACCCTATAAATCAATCAAACATTTTTGCCCTTTCCTGATCACAAAGGCGAGCCACACTCAAAAATGGCTCTGCAATGCTGTTAGTGGTGTTCAATGATTCTGTGTCACAGAAGGCTTTGGCATCACCTCTCCACCTTAAGAGGTTTTAAAATAAAACATATGTTAAAACAATTCTTAGGGGAACAATGAAAGTAACATCAAGGACAGCAAGAGAAGATGAATCTCCTGATCAATGAGATGTTAGCAACATAATGTTAGTCAATGTGCTACAATTGTTTATTACCCCTTTATTTCCCTCTTTTAATGTAGTTAGTTTTATTCTAGCTTGGCATGTTAATTACAATTATTTTTTTTATATCTATGTCTTTATTAGATTTTTCTTTCTGTCTTAAACATAGCTAAATGTCCCCATGCTGATGCTGATCACTCTGTCTACAGTAAACCCAGCAAGTTAATGAATCTCCATTGTACTTAAATATGGTATTAGTGAACAATTAACTCATGCTTATTCACCATCACATAGCAACTGCCATTTATGTGCACATTACTACATAGCTTTTATAATTTCAAAGTCTGAAGACTAATTTGGACATAACATTATGACTGTTCTGTCATTACATTATAATTAAGTATCCTCTTACTCAACATGGTAGTATAAAATCCTTTATACCAGTTGGCAGAAATGAAATTTGAAGTTTTAAATGGCCCGTCCACAACAAAAATGTGTGGTCAAGTTGTTCAGCAGTGTGCTGCTCAGCAAAAATGTATGCAGGCCATTCCAGCCCACACATTGCCCAGGGTTCTAAAAGCTTATTGTTACAGATAATTTATTGAAATTATAGTTGCATGCTTTTTAATGTTGTCGCCAACACATGAAAGACAGTGGGGTAAAAAAATACATTTTGTGTATTAGGTTAATTTAGGGAAGTGAGGGTGTTTCCAATAAATTTTACATAACATTTCTTTCACATGTTCCTAGAATTTCAAAAGATGACTCAACCCAGTTAATTCCCCTTAGCACCAGAGACAAAGGAAAAAGACAAGTTACAGGTCTCTAACCAAACTAACTGATTCAAAGTAGGGCTCTTCTTTCTTTTGGGGAATTTACTCTTACACGTTTTCAGCAGAACAGATCACAAGTCATATAACAACATTCACACAGGTAAAGTGCATCCAGAAAGTATTCCCAGTGCTTAACTTTTTCCACATTTTGTTATGTTACAGCCTTATTCTAAAATGGATCAAATTCATTATTTTCTTCAAAATTCTACAAAAAAAAAAATATATATATATATATATATATATATATATATATATATATATATATATATATATCGTGTGTGACAACATGAAACAAGTTTGTGATGTGAAAAAATGAAATGAAAAAAATCACAACCCTAAGTATTCACCACTTTTGCTTAATACTTTGTTGAAGCACCTTTAGCACCAATTACAGCCTCAAGTCTTTTGGAGTATGATGCTACAAGCTTAGCACATTGATACAAATTTAAGGATAAGGGCATCTCGTCATTGTTATGATGGATTCAGCTTTGATTTAAATGGTAAATGGTCTGCACTTATATAGCACATTTCTACCTATTCCTACTCAAAGCCCAAGTATTTACATCTATTCCGCTTTGGCATAGAACCACAATTAGTAGTCTGTGTTGAGATCCAGTCCTATGCTACCCACTGTTTTTGGATTTTGGAACCCATCCCTAATTACCAATGGTAATTGGGTCAGTATGCATGATGCACTGACAGGTATCTTCCGAGATGAGAAAGTAAGGGAATGTGATTGTAGATGATGATTGTAGATGTAACAGTTTGACCTTTTCTGTCTGTTGGTAAGAGGTCCCTTGAAGTTTGCTCCTCAAATCTATGACATGCTTCAGAGTACAATCACTTCTCCATGATGAGCGCAAGCTGCAGGCTTTTATGATCACCAGTGGAGAAAGTGGCTGGAGAGTTTTTGCTCCAGACAGCCGTGTCAGTTGTATCTGGAAAACCTTTTGTTGTCACATGGCTGGCCTAAAAAAAAAAAAAGCATAAAGCCTTTTGTGTGGCTTTCAGTAAACACTGAGGAGGATTTATAGACCACCCATGTAAACAGGCCTCAGTGAGCAGCCTCCTGCAGTTCTATATTAACCTAAACAAGAAACGGCTTTCCTTGATGTGGCTGTCTAGTGTTTGGCAGTGGGAAAGTTTTAAAAGTTATGTGTACAGTATATTGCTTAAGTTACCACTGTCATCCTTTAATCAGTTTTTGATACTCTTTGCCAATTTTTGTTGAACCTACAGTAAAACCACAGCCAATAAAACACATGTACAAAAAGCAGTAATGATTGAAAAGTTAACTCGGTGTTACATTGTCTGTTGGCATTTAAACAAGTCTATAGTTTTCAGGTAGTTTGCCATGTTTTCCATTTTTTTTTTATAAGAGAACAAGCTGTATCAGTTCTTTTGCAACTTTCTTTCGAATAATTAGTATAAAAATAATACATTAATAATGTGTCCCCTCCTTGGACAGTAAAAATCGGATTGTAATTTTCTGTAGCTATCTGAGTGGTGGTGGTCAGTGTCACTGTGACCTCATGTCTGTCCCATTTTGGAGTACGATTCATGACAGACATGCATGTAAACTGCAACTTGGCTGGTTTACCAAGGCCTACAAATGTGAACTGTTAATTATAGATAAGTGTATTAAATCTACAATGTAGTGGGTAAACTTTATTGTAGAAAAGGCCATTCTTTCTGTGAGAAAGTTTTTTTTCCACTTAGATTTCTTACAGCGTAAACACTTTGCACTTTACAGTAAAGTGAAAACTTTAGATTACTTAGATTACTATCAAGGTCAAGTGCAAGATCCACATTCAAGAATGGACATAGAGCACTAAGAGTGGGGGGTCTGTGTGTAGTGTGAAGATATGAGTGTTCTGATGAGGGTGGCATCAGTGATCATTCCTCTGGCATCGATGGAAAGAGGAACCAGGAAACATTTGCTTTCTCTCTAGGCCAGCTATTTGTATCATTTGGCTGTGGCAGTTACGCTGACAGCGTGTGCCCTTTCAGCTCACAAATCAGAGGTGTGAGACTAGTAAAGAAAGGTAATGGATAGTAATGGCGTAGTTCTCAGTAACATTGTGAATATGTTGTAAAACCACTTTCTGAATTTAAATCACATCTACACAAGTGTAAGCATAATGGATATAAATATTGAATATGTTTTGAAATTGAGGTACGGAACAGTCACTTCTAAAAAATTATCTCTCAGTGCATTCTTCACCTTCGCTGTTTGTTTGTCCTGAAAGTCTCTGTCACTGTTTACCTCAGTTATGGTTTACCTGCATTTTTTTGCTCTCCAGTATTTTATTTATTGTTGTCAATAGGCTATTATAAAAAGGAACAGAAAAGAAAAGGAGAAAGCTACTTGGTCAATATTGGTTTTAACTGAAAAGCAAAGAGGTGCTGTCAATATCACACTGGCTCATCAAGACCCTACTACTTTCTGTTTGTCCCTCAGATTTGATCCAGTGCACAAATGAGATGAATGTGAGCATCCCTCAACTGGCTGACACACTGTTTGAGAGGACCGCCAACACCAGCTGGGTGGTTGTCTTCAAGTCCCTGACCACGACACACCATCTGATGGTCTATGGCAATGAGGTCGGCAACTGCTCTACATCTTTGCTGAAATAGATACATGAAATATAAACATCATCAAGAAGTTAGACGTTTTTTGTCAAAGAATATATCTTGTAAATGGTTCACCTTTGTACAGTAACATTATACCATAAGTTGCATTATGTATGAAATGGTTAGAAATCATTTTATATAAGTGCACTAAATGTTACAAGCTTCGAAGTAAAGCTTACCATTGTGCAACCACTAGTACTAAAGCCCGAATTGTGGTAACCACAAGTTATGCAAGGATAAAGAGTTCCTCATATTTTGTTTTTCTTGCAGAGATTTATTCAGTATCTGGCTTCACGAAACACACTATTCAACCTCAGCAATTTTTTGGACAAGAGTGGCCTACAAGGTATATTACTGAACACATTGAAGAGCAATATAATTTTTGTTATTTTCAACAAATCTAATCAAAAAACTAAAACCAGCAATGGATTACATCTATTCATCTACTCAATCTGATTTTAACTTACTAAGGTGCTAAGGACTTACCTTCAGGGACTACTGACTGGGGAGCTCCCCCAAGAGCTACAGGCATTCAAGGGCTTTCTTCTGTTGGCGTTTGCACCACCAGTAGAAACTCTGAAGTGATGCAAGCCAGTTGACGGTTGGGATACAATATTGTTCTCTGTTTTGTACCCAACTGTAAAAAAAAAAAAAATCTTACATCACATTGCTTACAGTTTTGCAGTATAAATTCAATCTGCCAATGTAAGTTCAACCTGCCAAAGCCAGTAACGGTGAACTTTTACATTGCCGTCAGCGAAATCATTCTGACCTGCTCCATCTTTCCTCTTACCCTGTCTCCACTGCCAAGGACAGGATCTGACTGAAGCATATCATTAACTTGGCTGAGAGGCTGATAGACTGCAATCAACTTCAGGTCTTGCACAACTTCAAGACCCTAAAGCATGCTGAAGGTTGTGGCCTAGCCCTCCTACCCCAGACAGACACTGACAGATAGTGATTCATTAGGACCATAACCTCAAATCATAAGAATAGATTTTTGCTGACTGGTGTTGGCCTCATCAAAGTCTCACATTGTGCACTGTTATTGTATTAGTACTTTGCCATGATTATAGGCAATGCCTTTATGCTTTATATCATCTATAATTATCAGAAAGTATGTGACTGTCCATTTAGCTCTTCTGTAGATCTTTTCTTTTTTTAATCTAAAATCTATATATAATCCAACTGTGTGCACCAAGTTGCAAAGACCTTGTAAGTGTAAACCTACTTGGCAAAAAACCCTATCAAGGGCTACCTTGGTTTTGGGTGAAAAATTCTGGCAGGAAGGGCATCTGGCGTAAAAACGCATGCCAAATCAATGTGTGGAACAAGTTCCACTGTGGCCATTGATCTTTGTATGCTTTTTTATGCTTTTTGGGGGCAGGAAGGAGGGTATTGCCTATATTACCATGCTTTTCTTTTATTAAGCAAAAAGGTTTTCTTAGAATTCAGGATACGAAAATAAGGTATATAAATATTACTCCATTGTCATACATCTATTGTCAAATTTCAATTAAACAAAGAGCTTTTATGCATTCTTTGTTGTTTTAATAGGGCCACATTATAGACTAAACCTATCAACATAAAGTGCAGCATATATGAAACACATACACAAAGTATGAAAAAATTGAGTAGAAAAAATTGTTGGTTTTAGACTTTTAATAAGATTTGTTAATAACACAAATATACAAAGTCGCTGGCTTTGTATATTTGGCTTTGAAATATTCAGCATTTCAGTTCTTATGACCCTTTTACTCCTTTTTTTTGTGTGTAATGTAGGATATGATATGTCCACATTCATAAGGAG
Source organism: Channa argus (assembly GCF_033026475.1). Lineage (NCBI taxonomy): Eukaryota > Metazoa > Chordata > Actinopteri > Anabantiformes > Channidae > Channa > Channa argus. The sequence goes on along the minus strand of NC_090220.1, from coordinate 9,861,568 downwards.
GTATAGCCGCTACCTGAATGAGAAGGCTGTGTCCTACAGACAAGTTGCTTTTGATTTCACTAAAGTGAAAAGAGGGTAAGGGGCTATTTATTGTGTGTCTTAGCTTTCACTGTAAGGATTAGTGTTGTTTAAAAAAACCTTAAGAAGAAGACAAAAAGACCTGTATGATACTGAAAATAAAATTGCAGCAATTTTCCTTCCTGCCAAAGATATTGGGAGAGTTTGTTAAAGTTCATAATTTTGAAGTAAATATACTAAAATAATAACAATGCGAAGCCTTTTATTCCAAAGACAGGTGTCATCATTAATACATATGTTATACATAATACATATGGTTCATGTCCATTAACACTACACAGTCCTCAATAATTGTGGTCAGTGTCAGTGCGCTCACAAATACCAGAAGTGTATTACATTTGTTGAACCTTTGTCTTTTCTTACACAGGTCTGATGGAGTGATGAGAACCATAAATACAGAGAAACTCCTCAAGACTATTCCTATTATCCAAAATCAGATGGATGTCCTACTCGATTTCAATGTGAGCGCTGGCTCCTAAATCTATTTTAGCCTTTGCTTCATACATTAAATACAATTTTCTTTATGTTAACCAAGTGGGTTTACAGAATGGTCATTTCTGACAGGCTTGTTTTCAATTCATCTACATCTCTTTTAGGTCAATGCCAATGAACTAACAAATGGTGTTATCAACGCAGCCTTCATGCTTCTGTTCAAAGATGCAATTCGACTGTTTGCAGCCTACAATGAGGGAATAATCAACCTGCTGGGTAAAAACAAGCTTTTTTGTTGCCATAGGTTTGCAGATAGTCTGTTTGGATTGTAGGATGTTACACTGTCCTGTGCAATATAAAGGGGTGAATGATTGAAGCAGTTACTGCAGATATTCTTGCAGTTATGTAACACTGCATTCTGTTTTAAAAGCCCAGGATTGCTTTGAGAGTGATATTCATGTGCATGTAAGACAATTGACAGAAACATTTAATTCTGGGAAACTGATGGCTGCTTGTAATAGCCAATCTCAATCACACGTATTAGAAAAAAGTAATTTGTCAGGAGAGTTCATAAAATATTTTTTGACCCAGGCCTAAAATTAAGATGCAGGAAGGGCTTTTTCCTAAAATAACAAAGGATATTGTCATATTTTAACAGAAAAATACTTTGACATGAAGAAAGTGCAGTGTAAAGAAGGACTTGACATCTACAAGAAATTCCTTACAAGAATGACAAGAATCTCAGAGTTCCTCAAAGTAGCAGAGGTAAGACCATTAGTCAGGCATTGTTAATATGCTGGAAATATATACATATATTTCCCCTCCCATCATTCTACTGATGGTCCTTGTTCTCTTCACACAGCAAGTGGGCATTGATCGAGGGGACATCCCAGATCTGTCACAGGTATGCCTTGATGCATAACGTAATAAGCTCTAATTTTCATTTTTACAGGTACTTTTAGTAGCACAGTTAAACTTGTCACCCTTACTACTATGCTAATTTTTCTTAACTAAAAGTGGAGATTGGCCATATTTGGGGGAATTGGTATTAAATATAACTTTGGTTACAAAATATGTATGTATTCAAAAGATTAACTACTTTTGGCTTGTCCCTTCAGGGGTTGCCATAGCAGAACGTGTTCTGCATGTTTATGGCATGAGTTTTTCGGCCTTGCTTAGCCACCAGGCCCCCCACAAAATATGTATACATTACTGTGCAAATGTTTTAGACCGACCATTAGATTTATTGTTTTAGCAACAATAAATCTGTTGTTGTTGTTGACATATATTTATTTCACAGTGTCCTGATTAGAATGCAACTAGTAAATATTGGAAAAACAGTATTAGAGTAGTATTAAAAATGTCCGCAAAATGTTGGAAGTAAAAAGTACTTAGTCTAAGCTCCCCTTGCACTTGCATGTCTTGCAACGTTTTTGGAACATACATAGGACTGGAACACCAATACAACTGATAAGACGTTTCTCAGTTTCTTCTTTGAGAGATTGGAAGTTCAGGAAGTACCTGGCTCCACGTCTGGCAGCCTATGTGGAAGGATAGTAGACAAGAAGCCACTTTCTTGGAAGGGGAACGTGGAAAAAGAGCTGAGATATGCAAAATCTGTCGGTAAAGCTCAGTATCAGTAAATCAGTATTATAGAGTGATGAATTGATCTATTAAGTTCCTTGGCCCATTTTGCAGAAATGTGTGAAAATAAGAGTTTGATGGCTGGCAGCCCTTAATAAAACATGGTGGATAGTCTATCATGGTTTGGGGCTGCAGTTGTGCCAGTGGTCTTGGTGATATTTTCTGAATTGATAGGATCATGAATGCTGAAAGTACAGACGGTAAATACTGACCTTTGCATATAGAAGTAGATTTGTTCTGAAAAATCTGTTATTATTTTGTACATATTTCCTGATTGTATCCCAATAGAGACCTACAGATAAGTATGGATTGTCACTGCAACCTTGCTAAAACAGAAAAGTTAATGGTTGCCTAAGACTTGCACAGTACTGTATATGGCCAGAATATTCATTTATAGTGTAACCCAAATGGCAAATAGATAATTTGTTGAAATGAGGCATGCAGTGTTGTGGTACTTGCCATACAAAACAGACAAACCTGATTTTCAGAAAAGTCTATACGTAGAAAGAAAATACAGCGATTTGCAAATCATTTAAAACGTATTTTTGTAAATTGTGCAAACATATACAATGTTTAATCTTAGAAGTTTTTTGTTGTGTCTTTTATGCTTTAGAAAAAACTTTACTAACATTTTTTAATTTTTTTTTTTTTTACTAAAATTTTACTTTATAGTCTTCAACACATCTCAGAAAGTCTCCAGTATTTTACAGAAAGTTGGCACAGGGGCATATTTGACACTATGTTGCATTTTTCTTTGGGTGGGAACTAACACCATTTGTTTCAAACAAAAATGTTCCTACTGCGTGATATGGGATTTCAACTGCTCAGCAGTTCAGTGCCTACTTTCTCATATTTCCCAGTTCATAACCTGCCAGATGTTTTTTTTTTTTTTTTTTTTAAGTGGGTGACAGTTCTGGATTGCAGACAGGCCAGTTTAGCACCTAGACTTCTAACATGTAGCCATGCTTTGGTAATATGTACAAAAATGTGGTTTGGCATTTTTTGCTGAAATAAGCAAACCTCTTCCCAAAAAGATATCTGGTTAGCAGCATATGGTGTTTCAATGGTGGATATATCATTGATATATAGTTATTTTCAGTGTGTTTAATACACTTTTTTTGTGATGAACCTTGCCACATGTACTTCTGAATAATTTTCTTCTATGCTATATATTTTGTTCCCCTCAGCATAACACAGCATGTCCAGTCTTAGGTTTAGAATGATTTTCAAATAATTGGATTCCCTTTTTATTTACATGTCTTATAGCGACCAGCATCCTATATTGAGGTTATGTAGTTTTTGCCAATGGTAAAAGTATGTGTATGCTTTTTACCAAATTATAATAAAGCAAAACTGGTATTCGGCCATATAGATAGTTTATTTTATGTCCTGAATTTGTCTACAGTCCAACTAAAACAGGGCAGGACAATACATTTTTTCCAATTCGATAACAGTTTAACATCTATAACATCTATAACCTCTATAAAAGCAAAAGTTTTGGCGGTGGCTGGTCTGGAGCATTTAGGTGTGTGTTAACACAATGCCAAAAGGTAAAGGCATAAGCAATGTTCTTAGAGAAGCAAATGTTACCACACATCAATCTGGAAAGGCTTAAAAACCATTTACAAACAATTTGAAGTTCAGCTTTCTACAGTGAGAAAAAATATTCACAAGTCAAAAGCATTTAGGGGCGACTGTGGCGCAGGAAGGTAGAGCAGTTGTCCACCAATCTCACAGTTGTTGGTTCAATCCCCGGCTCCCCCGGTCACATGTCGAAGTGTCCTTGAACCCCAACTTAGTTGCTCCCGGTGAGTGTTGGCCAGCTGCATAGCAGCTCCCCCATCGGTGTATGAGTGTGTGTGTGATTGTGAGTGCGAATGGGTGAATAAGAAGCAGTGTAAAGCGCTTTGAGTGCCAATAGGTAAAAAAGCGCTATATAAGTGCAGACCATTTACCATTTAGTACAGTTGCCATTATTCCCAGGAGTGGACATCCCAGCGCATTCACCCCCTGCATCAATCAGAGAAATACACAAAAACCCAAGAGCTCCATCTCAGCACAATTAGAACACTGAACAGGAATGGTTTGATTGGAATAGTTTCCAGGAGAAACCCTCTCCTGTCTAAAAAGAACATAAAACCATGACTAGATTCCAGAAAAACTGCTTAACAAACCTCAAGACTTCTGGAACGATGACATATGGAGAGATGCCTTGTTTAGCAAAAACACATTATTTCAGCAGAATTTCAGAAGAATCATCGTACACCAACTGGTAAGCACTGCAAGGGAGAGGTGATGATTTGGGCTTGTTTTACACCCATAGAAACTGGGCACCTTGCAGTCATTGAGTCAACCAGGAACTCCTCCCTGTATTAGAGGTTTCTAAAGTCAAATGTGATGTGATCTTTCCGAAATTTTGTTATACAACAGGACAATGATTTAAAGCACACCAGAATGTATATATCAAAAAAAAACTGTTGATATACTATGGCTCTGCATAAGCTAATGCTCATAAACCTCAATGAACTGAAGCAATGTGGTCAAGAAAAATAAGTAAATGGCCTGCACTCATATAGCCCTGTCTGTACTAAAGCACTTTACACTGCTTCTCGTTTACCCATTCACACTCACACACACACACACACACCCATGGGGGAGCTGCTATGCAGCTGGATCGAACCAACAATTGTGGGATTGATGGACATCCGCTCTACCTCCTGCGCCACAGTTGCCCCCAGAATTCTATATATAATAGCTTAGGGAACAATGTTATGTTGGTGTTGAGTGAATATAATTTTGGTCAATATGTGTGCATTTCATGGTTTAGTGACCTCCTTAAAATTAACTTCCAAAATGTTTCTATTATTGACCTTGTACAGGATGTTAAACCCCTATATCTTCAGGCCCAATCTGTTTTAAGACCCTGTTCCTTACAGATCTGGCAGGCTAAGCATGTGTTCGCTGTTGCACTAACGCCTTCTAACTCATACTCACTTCTGACTTAACACATCATACAGCAAATAAAGGTGTGAATCAAAGCATATAGTTTATCTTAACCAGAAATGTTACTTGTTAAGTAGTCAGTGAAGTAGTCATTATGTAGAAATCTCTAACTGAAGTAAGTGAACCAGACATCAATAGCTTTTTTGAACATCTTGACTGTTACCACCTTTATTTTCTGTATTTTCCACTTTTATCTCTCCTTTTTTCAGTTTACAGTTTGTGTAAGTATCTGAACCTTTTCTTTCTGTCTCTGTATTTGAACGTAGCTCTGTTTGTGGTAGTAACTTGGCATGCTTCAGTGTTTTTTATCATGACACTTTGTATTAGACTTTCCTCATTTTTTTCAAACTAAATGTCTGTCAATTACATTTATGCTAGGCCCCCAGCAGCCTGCTGGATGCCCTAGAACAGCACTTGGCCTCTTTAGAGGGGAAGAAGGTCAAAGACTCAACTGCTGCCAGCAGGTAGGTGTGCATCATCTCTGTTGTGCCCAGAATGAGTATTCATATGTGTCACAGCTGAGAAGTTTGACAGTACTGCTAAAGCAATAACTGAACTAAAGTCCAGTTGCTTTTCAGTATTCCTGGCTAGTTCTTGGTGACTCAATGGTTTCTCTGTCTGTCCTTTTATTCAGGGCTAGCACTCTCTCCAATGCAGTCTCCTCCCTGGCCAATACTGGCATATCTTTTACCAAAGTGGATGAGAGGGAAAAACAGGCAGCCCTGGAGGAGGAGCAAGCTCGCTTGAAAGCATTAAAAGTAAAGTTTCCTCATTCACCTACATTCCTTTCAACTTGGTGCACTGCAGGCCAGAGTAGTACTGCCCAGTGGTGACTACTGCATAGCATGGAAATGACATTTTTGTGCTGTGGTTTGAAGGGTGGGAGAAATTGGCTTAAGGTAGAGTTTATGCAGGATGCTTTTTTGGGGAGTTTTATCCTTATCAGCAACATTGCTCCTTCTTTGTGTCCTAGTGTTCACTCCAAGTTGTTTTTTGCATGTCTGCCCATTCCACTAAGGTTTACGGATGTTTTCCAGTAAAGTGTGAAACAAAATTACCCTTAGTGTGTCCAGAAAGCAAAAAAAAAAACAATTGTACCTCTGATATTCTGTGATTAGAAATTGATAAGCAAATAAGCCGGTACTAGCACTACCCAAGTCAGCGGTTTGATACATGAATTAAGAAGTTAATCCATTTCCCTATTTTAGCTGCATCATTGCATGCAGACATATATCTGCATATACATATCTTGAAAATGTTTGAATAGTATTTTACGGAGTAGGTAGATACATGTGGGCCTGCATGCTGCTAATGTAAGGCTTCTAATTACTGAAGGAGCAACGTCTGAAAGAGCTCCAGAAAAATCCTGCTACAGCAACCACAGACTCCTCACCCATCTCCACCATGAGTGGAACCATCAACTCAGCCCCCACCATGGACCCCTTCTCCACCCCCAGCTCTACCAACAGGTGAGACCCACAGGGCTTGCACACTTTTTTTTTAAGCAGGGGAAAACCACAGCATTATCAAAACTTTACCAGCTGTGGGTCTGACGCAGTTTAAAGTTTTCTATAGGTTTCCTTGTTTCCCATACAGTGAGGGCAAGGTGTGGTTCAGTAAGTATAGGATGATCATTACACTAATGATGCGCACTCAGTCTACGTAAGTAAAAGAGAGAAAACTTGAAATGTAATTAATAATAATAAGCGTCCTCTAAAAACACCTTCTAAAACCTAAAGGGGTTTTTTAATAATAATACTAAAATCCGAGGGTTTTCTGAAAATATTGACAGACTTGCAAAGTTCTATTAAAGAGCTAGCTATTAAAGAGTTGGCTTTAATTAGAATTTGCTCTAGTTTATTTATTTATTTTTAAACAATAAACCAATATATATAAAATAAACCATTAGAAACTTTTTTGGCATTGTGAGAAAAGTGGCAATGAAATAATGTAATTAACACTGCAATCCTAATTAAAAGATATCACTTTTTTGTGGCATTAGTTTTATAAATCCTGCTAAATTAGTCCATTGTCATGGCTTTTGGGCTGAGCAGTCTGTAGAAGCTAAACTCTGGCTGGTTTCATTTCTGTGGCTGGCGACTGTGGCGCAAGAAGGTAGAGCGGTTGTCCACCAATCTCACAGTTGTTGGTTCAATGCCCGGCTCCTCTGGTGACATGTTGAAGTTTCCTTGGGCAAGACACTGAACCCCAAATTAGTGAGTGTTGGCCAGCTGCATAGCAACTCCCCCACCAGTGTATGAGTGTGTGTGTGTGTTTGTGTGTGTGAGATTGTGAGTGTGAGTGTAAATGGGTGAATAAGGAGCAGTGTAAATTGGTTTGAGTGCCAATAGGTAGAAAAGCGCAACATAAGCAGACCATTTAAGTGCAGACTTTCTTTCACCTGTAATAGCATTGGATCTGAAGAAAAGGTCAATCTTAAACTATCATAAAGTGTGGGGGATAATTCTGGGTTTTCTGTTCATCTTGGAATCTGACAAACTCGCCAAAATCTTCTTTCTGCCAAAACATGTCTCTCATCATTGGCTAGCAGTTCAGTTGTGACGTCATACCCTAGTTCTGAACTTAAATCTTCTAGGTCACTGTTGCTCCCATCCTCAAAGTAAATGCTTCACTCTGCATCAGTTTCACTCTCCTCAGTCTGGTCATCCGCCATTGCCACATCACACGACCAAATATACAGTTACATTAATAAACATGAAATGTTGATTTGGCATTTTGCCACTTAAGATGTGTGCAAATGTGTGAACAAATTATGAATCTGAGTGCACATGTACGTGTGAAAAAACCAGTATAAACACTAATTAATAAAAATGTGAATGCTTAATCAGTATCGCAGTCTACAAAGCTAAGGGGAAAACAACATATACCATATATTTTTCACAATATTTTAAGTCATTGTTGTTTTGAAAGAAACTAGCAGAGATAAATGCAACAGTTGCAACAGTCCTAGACAGTAGGAAACTTTTCGAAGTACAGAAATTGTAAGATATATTGAAAGGAACAGTAACTATATTTAGATTTTTGAGGTTCTATAATTAATATTAGACCACACCCTCTTGTGCAAACACGAGCCTGATGTTTTTTTGTTTGTTTGTTTTTTTATTTAGTAGCATAAAGTCAACATACCATTCAGCTGGTTTGTTCATTTGTTTTTGTCTAAAACAATGGTAGATTAACGTTAATTCAGTTGTGAAGATTATGTACACTAATGTGTAACGGGGGCGCAGGAAGGTAGAGTGGTTGTTCACCAATCTCGCCGTTGTTGGGTGAATCCTTCAGCTCCTCAAACGTCAAAGTGTCCTTGAGCAAGACACTGAACCCCAACTTAGTTGCTCCCGGTGAGTGTTGGCCAGCTGCATAGCAGCTCCTGCATCTGTGCGTGTGTGTGTGTGTGTGTGTGTCTGTGATTGTGAGTGTGAATGGGTGAATAAGAAGTAGTGTAAACCACTTTAAGTGCCAATAGGTAGAAAAGGGCTATATGAGTGCAGACTATTTACCTGTTCTTCTTGACAACATTGCTTCAATTCTTTGAGGTTTATGGGCATTGCCTAAGCAGAGCCATAGTATTTCAATTGGGGTGGGATCTGGACCATTTAAAATTTAACTGCAAATACATGGCTGTTACTAATTCTATGGCAATCATTACTTTTGTCTTCTAATACAAGCCTTGCAACTAATTGGAGGTTGTGCTGTTTTATCAGTGAGTTACTGAACTATTCTCTTTACCCTTTTTTTTCTGCCTGTTTCCTACAGCACCTCCAAGACAGCCAATGATCTGCTGGACCTGCAGCCAGCTTTTCAGCAGCCACTGCCTCTCTCAATCACTAACACATGGGGAGGTGAGAGCTTCATTCTCCTAGGCAACTCTTCAGTGCACACAGTTTGTACATTTACAAAGAAATATACATCTCACATACTCATTAGCACACATGTGGTTCCTTACATTTCATGATTCCTCCGAGCTGTGACACACCAAGATGAGATGCAAAACCCCTAACTGCTTGAACACACAGCAAAGATGAGAGCGAATGAGCATGTAGCTCTGCATGATTTGCGCTTACATGAGAGGAAGAGAAAGAGGAAGACTTCACATTCTGTATCTAGAATCTGTAAACAAAGCAGAGTTAGCTTGCCATTTTCACACCACAAACGCTTTACAACTACTCCTCATGGAAGATGTTTCATAGTTAAAAATTACTCTGGATGTTGATATTGTCTTCTTGTCTTGTGTTCTGATTCTCTAAACCGATAACTCAAGACAAAATCGACGTCTTGAATCTGATGGTTGTGCAACTAACATTTGCAATCACACTGAAAAGACTAGGCTGACAGACAACCCACGATAGCTTAAGGCTAGCCGACAGCTGACAGTCGGCTAGGTTTCACAGCCCTTAGAATTGATGTACATCTAGAAAAATTAGATGGATGAATGTATGATTATTAAACTTAACTAACTATGGAACTATCATGAAAGTACAAACCCCTGCATGGTATGATACTGAAAATTCTTCTCAGTGGCTGCACTGAGGCACTGATCCTGGCAGTACAGAATCAAGCTCTAAGTGCTAGATTATTACAGGCCAGAGTCTAACATACCACTCAGGACTCCAGATGCAGGTTGGGCAAAGATGCCCTTAAAACAGTCCAGTTCTTGACAGCAAGATGCTAGCAGGCAGGACATACATACACTCCCCTCCAAAAGTATTGGAACAGTGAGGCCAATTCCTTTTATATACACTATGGTGAATACCAAAAGTATTCGCTCACCTGCCTTTAGACGCATATGAACTTTAGTGACATCCCATTCTTAATCCATAGGGTTTAATAAGACGTCGGCCCACCCTTTGCAGCTATAACAGCTCCAACTCTTCTGGGAAGGCTTTCCACGAGGTTTAGGAGTGTGTTTATGAAATACATAATACACAGTGCTTGCACTCTTCGCTCTAATTCATCCCAGAGGTGTTCTATCGGGTTCAGGTCAGGACTCTGTGCAGGCCAGTCAAGTTCTTCCACACCAAACTCACTCATCCATGTCTTTATGTCTGGCTTTGTGCACCTGAATTTATTTATTTGGATGGGTAAGCGAATATTTTTGGCAATATAGTGTATTATCTTTGCTATAGTTGGAATATATAAAAATCCCCACTCTCTCTCTCTCTCTCTCTCTCTCTATATATATATATATATATATATATATATCTCAAAAGACGAATGAGACATTTCACCTTCAAATTGACTACAACTTAATATTTAGTTTCAAATCTTTTGCTTGCAATAATTGCATCAAGCCTGTGACCTATTGACTTCAACAAACTTTTGCATTCGTCTTTTCTCTTTCACCACAGCCTCAGTTATTTGTTTTTGGGGAATTACTCCCTTCAGTCCCCTCTTTAGGAGGTAAAATGCATGCTGTGTAGGGTTTAAGTCTGGAGATTGACTTGGACAGTCTAAAACCTTCCACTTCTTCCAGATTTATTTCAAATTCCAGCCTTGCCTTCCTATTTTTCTTGCAAATGAGTGGTGTTTATCTTCAGGTGTAGCCTGTGTACCTTTGTTAATGAAGTCTTCTGCAATCAGTAGATACCTTCACTCCTGCCCTCTAGAGATTGTTGCTGATGTCACTAACAGTTGTTTTGGATCTTTCTTTACATCTCTCGCAATGTTTCTGTTGTCAACTGCAATTTTTTTCCTTGTTCTATCTGTTTGTCATCTGTTACTTAGTACACCAGGGTTTAGTTTCTTCTTCACGACATTCCAAATAGTTGTACTGGTTATGGGCAACGTTCGTGCAATAAATCAGTTTGATTTTCCATCTTCTCTCCACTTTACAATTGCTTGTTTTTCACCCATAGACAGCTCTCTGATTTTTATGTTGGTTATACCTCTTAACTATAAAAGCAGTCTAAAAGGGCAAAACCCAAATCTGAAACTGAGCATAGACCTTCAGTGTTGTATATTGTTTGAATAATCAATGTTATAAAAACATACCTCTGTCACATATTCCAGTATTTTTGCTCACATGTAAAATGGGTGGGTTCAAACAAAAGGTGCTATTTTGTAGTTGTGTATCAGATCCATTTGTGAATAGCTAGAAATAAAAGCTGAAATGTGGATCTAATATTCATAGATCTAATATTCTAATATTCATCTTTTTGTGTCAAACGCAAATGTTTTTAGTCTACAGCAAAAGGAAATTGCATTACAGTTCCAAGAAGGGAGTGTTTTTTTTTTGTTTGTTTGTTTGTTTGTTTTGTCCTTTCGGCTTATCCCATGACTTCAGGGTCCCCACTATGGGTCTTGGAGCCGGCACTGCATATTTGGGGATGGGAAAGGGCTGTTGGGGGTACAGTGTCTTGCCCAGAGACACTTTAACATATGGCTGGGACCAGGGATTGAGCCCACAGGGTCAGGGTCAGGTGGACGATGCCTTAACAACTGAGCTACAGGAATGTCGAATAACTTAACTGAGTTATTGCCATAGTGTTATGGCATAAAGTATTTGTACTCTCTAGCCCATAGTGCTAAATAACAACCCCAATTCTAAAAAAGTTCGGAAAACGTAAATAAATACATAAACAACATATCAGATGTTAAAACTGAGAAATTCTAACATCTTATAAAAAATGTTACCCCATTTTCAATTAGATGGTGGCAACACATCTGAAAGTTGTAAGAGGGTGATGTTTACCATTGTGTAGCATCCCTTCTTCTTGTAACAACTGACTGTAAATGTCTGAGAAGTGAGGAGACCAGTTGCTGGAGTTTAGGAGAGGATTTTTTTCCATTCTTGTCTGATGCAGGATTCTACCTGCTCAACAGTCCTGGGCCCTTGTTGCCAGATTTTTCATTTTATGATGAGCCAAATGTTTTCTATTTGTGAAAGGTCTGGGCTGCAGCCAGGCGAGTTTAACACCCAGACTCTTCACCTGTAAATTCATGCTGTGATAGATGCAGAATGTGGTTTAACATTGTCTTGCTGAAATATGGCAGGTCTTCCCTGAAAGAAACATGTCTGGATGAAACCTCAATGTACTTCTTAGCATTGATGCTGCCTTTCCAGATGTGTAATCTGCCCATGCCAGAGGCATTAATGCACCCCCCTACCATCAGAAAATGCAGGCTTTTGAACTGCTGATAACAAGGTGGATGGTCCCTCTCCCCTTTAGTCTGCATGACATATTGTCCATTATTTGCAAAAGACCACAGAACATTTTTGAGCTTTAGCCTTTTCCCTTGCGCACGGAGATTCCTCCTGATTTTCTGAATTGTTATGCCCCTGGTCTAAGGGAACCTAGACTTACCATGATGTGCTCCACCACTGTTTCTACCATTGTGGCTACCTGGTGCTCAATATGTACGGTGAGTTATATTAATACTTATTTACAGAAAATAAAAACAAAATTCACGGAGCTCTCTAGTCGAGTCCAAACAGGATGCTGGGTTGGTTGGAAGTGGCAGAGGTGGATGAGGTGGGGCTGCTGACATCCTGGTGTATATGGAGGAAGATGCTCCATCCTGTCCAATTAGGTGGCGACAATCAGTTCGAATGGCCCAATCCGTGACGACCACCTGTGGCTCAACCCCCCTCCAGACTCTTTTGATTATATTATTTATTGTAGATGGTAGGATCTCCAAAGTCTTTTACGCTGAAAATTTTCTGAAATTGCTCCACAATTTTTAGACGTTGACGTCTCTCCAATATGCTCTTATACACAGTCACATTAATGACCTGTTGCCAATTAACAAAATTAGTTGTCAAATACTCAATTTGTTTTTGCACCAATTAATTCCAGCCTTTGTTCCCCCTCTTCCAACTTTTTTGTGATGTGTTGCTGCCATCAAATTCCATGAAATGGAAAAAATTCTGTTTCAAAATCTGATATGTTGGTAATATTATATTGAATAAAATATGAGTTGATGAGATTTGCACATCATAGCATTTTTTTATTTACATTTTCACATCTTCCCAACCTTTGTGGAATTGGGTTTGTATTTTAATCATTTGTATTTAAAACTCATTGCCCTCATCAATGCATGTTTGAGTATTGTGAACTGTTTTGTGTAGGTGATTTACTGTAGTGTTTGTTTAAAGCTAACAACAATACAAACACAATGTTTTCTTTAAATAACATCAGGTGTGGTTGCTCGGTCAGATGGAGTTGTAGAAATTTTGAAATCTTGGCTACAAACATTGTTAGCAGTTTACAGGCACATTAATTTATTAAATCAATAAACACCACATACTAGTAATGTGAATATATGATTGGGGATTTTGTTGTGTGCTGATATGCTGACTTTAGCAAGTAATTATTTGTCCATTTGCATGGCAGATTATTTTTTTTATTATACATTTTTAAGTATTTACTTTCAAGTAAGTACTTGAAAGTACATGATATAACTTGCTATTTGTGCATGTTTTTTATTTTTATTTTTGAGTGAAACTAATTTGTATATGACATTAGGAAAATAATCTTAACTTGCTAAGTGTCCAGTTCAAACCTTATCACATATCTCTTTATAATGTTGCTTGCTTTTTGCACTTTAGTTTCATATCAAAAGGTATGTAAATAATGTGGCTGATAAATTGTAGTGTTTGCTGTACAGCCGATATCAGCTGAGGAATATCAGTGAGCTGACTAAAAGTCTAGTTTTGGATTTGTTCACACATAATTCACACCCGTTTCGATGTTACAAGTTCAGGCTTAATAAATATTGACATTTGACTGTAGTAAAAGATGGTGAGTATAAGTTTAAAAGTGTCTTACCAAATGGAATCCATTTGTTCCAATGGATAATTTGTTGCTTTGTGGTATTGTATTTTGTCACGGTACAGGATAAGCAAGCTTCAAGCTCGATCTAAACAAAAACAGCCTATACAGTTGTTTTATTGTAAACGCAGAAGTCTTTGAATATCAGCTCCAATGCTAGACTGTGGCCATTCTGATGTTGAAGACTCTTACCTATTAGATTAGATTCAAATGTATTGGCATTACACATGTAGAAGTACAATGCAATGAAATGAAAAGTGTAATTGCAGCAAAAGCAGGATATCCAGTTTTTTAATAAATAAGTTGGTATTGAACAGTGCCTATGCACTGCTTAACCTGGTTGTTATAATACTAGAGGTGAAATGGATCAGTTGATCCGTGATTCTTACAGCTTACAACTGCAACAACTGCAACTTATAGCTCAGTTGGTAAAGGCAGTTGCTTACGGACCACAGGGTGAGTGGTTCGATCCCCGGCCCTGGCTAGATGTCGAAGTGTCCCTGGCCAAGACCCTGAACCCCTAACAGCCCATTCCCCCTCCCCAGCGATGCAGTGCTGGTCCAAGCCCGGTAGAAATTGGGGAGGGTTGCGTCAGGAAGGGCATCCGGCGTAAAAACTGTGCCAAATCAACATGCGGACAATGATCTGCTGTGGCGACCCCGAACTCACGGGATAAACTCACGGGTTCAGCATTCACATGTCCCCATGCTACAAAGCTATAATGGCAACTTTAGGCTAGTGGTTGTGTGGGACTCGATCACTCGCTCTTCTCCAGTTCTAAATCGCTCTTCACTGTCCACTATGCTCTGCATAGCACTGTTATCAAATTAAAATGTATAAGAATGCTACTTCAGTACCTAGAGAAAGGGTTTTCCATGGGATTTGATATGACTGTTAAGAGGTGTACTCTTTCCCCAGGCAGGTTAATAAGGTCAGGTTTGCTTTATGTCGCTTTTTACTCTTTTGACTCATGTTAAATTCTTCACTTAAACCGCAGTTTTGTGATCTGTTGCACCCCTAGATAATGCGGATAATCAATGCATGATATCAGTCATTGTCACTGCCATTAAAGTACTTTTTAATTTCTTTGCAGCCTCAGACATTTTCCTCTGCATGTCATCTTGCATGCTCTTTTTTTAAAGATGTCTTTTTAACTTTTCTCACCATCCTCTCCACCATAATGTCTCTCTGTCCCTCCTTTTTTTTCTTGTCCTCCTTTTCTCCCCTACTCAGATCCTTTCACCTCTGCTGCAGAAGCTCTGGAGGAATCCATTTCAAACTTAAACTCTTTCCTCACACTACCTGTTGTCGGTGCTGTCCACTTGTCCACGGTGTACTTAGACGCTGGCAGTCTGTCCTCAAGGACACCTAGCGATGAAGTGTTTGGTGGGATTGTTTTGCTGTCTTTTCTTTCCTTTCATCATGTGTTGTACTAATTAGTTCCACAAGTTCTCCTTGGTCGATGATTTACAGTATGTGATTTCACTCAAAATGAAAATGGAGTCATGTGTCTGGGCAGTAAGAGAAGAAATTAAGGAAATACCTGCAGTGGTTTAGGGTTAATGGTCAGAGCAAACTGTTTGTTGAGACTTTTTGAATCATCATCATCATCACCAGCACTACTTTCTGAAAGCTAATGGGAACCTAAATATAGTATAAGGGTCTGGCATGCTGCCCTACATTAAATATTTGTTTCCTTCCACAATCAGGCCAAGTCCGTCAAGTTTGTTGTTTCGGCTCTTAACATTGTTTGATTTAGGCTGTTAATGTTTGATTTGCCTTCAGCCTTTGTGTTTTATATTATATTCCTTAAGTCTTTATTGCATGAATCTCTGTCTTCACCAGCAACATTATTTTTCTCCAGATCATTACAACCACTTTGTTGACTCAAGCTCTTCCATGGCATCTGAACTCATTACTGCTGCACAGAAAGAGACATTTATCTCAGGTACTATGGTGGACAGTTGTCCTCCTGCAGACATAAGAATACTGTGGTAACATTTATAAGTCATGGTGTGTTTACCCAATGAAATTCAGAGCATTACACAGCATTCTTGCTGATCATGCCACCTTTTTCCCTCCATGCTTCCTACAAGCCAGTGGGTGTGAGCCTGCATTGTTTTGTGGCTAGCCACTAGTTGCCCTTGATTGTGCCCTTTATTTAGTCTAGCCATGTGATGAGTGCCGACTTCCTCTGCTTTTGTCCTGCAAATCCTGGTATTTGTTTTTCCTCTGTTAAACAGCCATTCCCACACTTGCTTGGTTTCCTTGCTGTTCTTTCACTACTGCATTACTTTCTGGTCCTATATCTGCATAATCTTCTTCCCTCTTCCTCCCTTATTTCTCTGTTTGGTTCTTCCACTGTCTGTTGATGTTGCTGTCTGTCAGACTCCTTCTGTGGGCCAAACCCTTACAACTCCACCCCTCTCTTCCAATCTGAGCCTTCTGCTGTAGATGGTCTATTCAGAGGTAGGTATACTCAAGGCTCAAATTATTTTAATGCCAATGGGCAATTGTATGTGCAGTAATAGAGTAAAACTCAGGTTACAAGACTACCCAACCTTTTACACCTCATGTAGAACACAAATGTCCAAGTGACACACTCCCGACATTATCTGGGCTTTATCCTGCAGGCTCCCTAGTACAATATCTGTATTATGTGCACAAGCTCATGCAGCAAACTACTCTGTCCTGAACTGTTGGAACAATTTAAAACATAGGAATGGGTGTGTTGATGACGTTTCTATCACTCAACTGCTGTTGTAGTCAAATGATAGAACCTTTTTTTTTTAGACACACAGCTCCTCTGTACTGTAAACAGAACGCAGTTTTCTTAACAGAGTTTTTTCACAAGGATGCTGCTTGTTCGCATGATCTTCCGCTGTGTCTTATGTGTGAAAAGCAACTCTGGTCTTTGTCTGGGGCTGATTTCTCTTAACATTTTCTGGTGGTCATATATAAAACAGGCTTAAGAGTCCCTCTTTGGTCTCTTTAGAGTCTGTGTCCACATATGAACTCCAGATAGTGGCGGGAACAGTGGGACATTGTCCTAGTGTCACTTAAATCCAACAAATGTTCAGTGCGTCAAAGAAGAAAACAAGACCTGGAAACACACAAGTGAAGCTTTGGTTGCCAGGACCTGCTAGTATGTAGTTGCTGTGTTAATTAAGCCTTCAGCCTTACTTCAAAACCCTAGATGTGGTTGTGGGGTTGTTACATTTTTTGAAATAATAAAATTAGCAGTAATAATACAATAAAGTTGTCTTATTCACAAAAATACAAGTGTAATTTAAGGTAGAATGCCATTGGTAAGTCAAGCAATTCATACTTTAGGTATAACATTAGTATTAAATTAGTATTCCAAGATTTTTTTAGGTTTTTCTATCTCTTTGTGGTTTTGTTAGGAGTAACAGAGACATTGTGGTTGGTAGGTGGTAGTCTTAACAATTGACTTTCCTTTGGTTTCACCAGGGTTTACAGCCTCACCAACACCACAGAACACTCATCGCCTTAACGTCGACTTTGACTCAGTATTTGGCAACAACACCAATGCCAACAATCTGGATTCTACAGGTAAGTGTGTACTCACCACACACTCTCGTATTTTCTCATTCCACCTAGAGGACTAGTACGTGATTGGCAGATAATTTTGCATGTTTATGTCAAGCCTATGGAAAATCAAAGTTGTTGTCTTTGAATTATTTTTCTGTGCTTCCCAAATCAAACATGCATGCTTAGAAATTGGGGAGGGTTGTGTCAGGAAGGGCATCGGGTATAAAAACTGTGCCATATCAACATGTGGACAACGATCAGCTGTGGCGACCCTGAATTCACGGGATAAGCCGGAAGAACAGAAAAAACAATACTTAATCTGAAAATGAAAGTTCTTTTACTTAATGTTACAAAAGCCTGCTCTTTCTAGGAGTCCACCAGCTATTTTCTACCTGTGGCTTTATTTTAAGTTTTTGTCATGTGGATTGACAAGTGAGTGGTAGCATCTGAAAAGTGAATGAAATTGCATTTGCATGGTTATACTTAAACTTTTCCCCCAAATAAATACCTGTTTTGGGTATTAGATTAAAAACATTTTGACATACATTTTGTCCTTGTCTCAGAAGTCTGAGAATATTGAATTGGCCTATTTACTTGCCAATAATAGATTTACTTACTTTCATGGTGAGTTAACAAATGCAGTAAACTATTCCTCCCTGCAAAATCACTCCAGGAGAGCATCCACAGCACTCACCTGTTTGTGTTTGGTGAGCTAAATGCAGCTGTATAACCAGTTTTGCTCAGTTTTTCTCTGTTAGATACAGAGAGAGAATTATTTATGTACAATATGTATATGTACACAATGACAATAAAGGTGGTTGTTCTTTTAAAGAAAGTGCAAAGCGAAAGTAGGAAAGTTGTGTTATAAACTACAAACATCTCCCCAATAATTCTGGAATGATCAGTTCTTTAGTAAGATAAATAGATGTGTGTGTGTGTGTGTGTGTGTATGCTGTGTTTGGACTTTTTTACACACCCTCACTAGGTTCTAGGCTGCTCACAAACTCACAGCATTTTCTTTTTCTTTTCCCTTGTTCTGGGGTTAAAACATCCTCCCTGTGGCCTTGGCTTTTTGCATTGCATATGCTGCATGTCTGGGTGAGTGGACTCGACACACATTCCACTTGCAAATTTTCACTTGATGACTTGTGTGGGGTTTTGTTTTTTGTTTTGTTTTTTATTTTTTTTTGGTGCGGGGGGGGGGGGGGGGGGGGTTGTTTTTTTTTTTCTGACCCCTGCTCACTGCCTCTTCCACACGCTCATGATCCTTTCTCTGTTTGTGTCTGTGCATTTTATGTACCGTCATGTGTTTGTTTCTTGGTTGGTGTTTTTTTTTATTGTCTCTTTACCTGTCCTGACCCCCCACCGACCTTTCCCTACCTTCTTTTTTTTTCCTTTTCTTTTCCTCTTTGTTGTTCCCCCTTTTAATTAAGATGTTTTAGGTGGCATCCTCAAACCTGCAGTGGCATCTTCACCCAATCAGGACATTACCCCAAATGGCCATCAGCCCAACAAACTGGTGTCGAACGACCTGGACTCTTCACTGGCTAATCTTGTTGGCAGTAAGTTCCCTTTGCAGGTTGCAATGACTCCAACAGAATAAATAAATAAAACAAACTGTGCTATATTGTATACTGTATTCATCATTTATTCTCTTCAGACCTGGGAATTGGTAATGGCACAGCAAAAAAGTAAGTGCACTACATTTATTTTTAATTTTGTGTCCATGATAATGCACACTATGCATGACTAACATTTTTACTTGATCTCTGTAGTGATCTTCACTGGAGTCAGCCTGGTGAAAAGAAGTTGACAGGTGGAAACAACTGGCAGCCCAAGACGGCTCCTTCTACTACCTGGAATCCACCAACTATGGTAGGGTTAGCAACTTTCTGCCTGGTTTGATCCCTTCACACATCGAAACACTACAAATCAGCTGGGTTGGAATGATTTTAGATTCTCC
Source organism: Channa argus (assembly GCF_033026475.1). NCBI lineage: Eukaryota > Metazoa > Chordata > Actinopteri > Anabantiformes > Channidae > Channa > Channa argus. The sequence continues at coordinate 9,842,107 of NC_090220.1, read as the reverse complement.
TTTATAGCCTCATTAAATCTTACCTATAGGGGTGAATCTTACGCATAAAAAGCTCTCCGTGATGCCAGAACAGCATATTATTCCGCACTAATAGAGGAAAACAAGAACAACCCCCGGTTTCTGTTCAGCACTGTAGCCAGGCTGACTAAGAGCCATAGTTCTGTTGAGCCTAGTATACCCTTAACTTTGAGCAGCAATGACTTTATGACTTTCTTTACTGATAAAATTGCAGCCATTAGGGAAAAGATTCAACAGATCCTCCCTACAAATATTACAGATAGATCTTCATGTACAACAGCTCTAGAATCCTCAATAAGGCCCCAATCCATCTTAGACTGTTTTTCACCCATAGATCTCACTGAGCTAAGTTCAACTATCGCCTCCTCAAAACTAACAACATGTCTTTTAGACCCTGTTCCAACCAAATTGCTTAAAGATGTTCTACCTTTAATAGACACTTTCATATTAGATTTGATTAACCTATCTTTAGAAACTGGCTATGTACCAAAGGCTTATAAAGTTGCTGTAATCAAACCATTACTTAAAAAACCCTGTCTTGATCCAGGTGATTTAGCCAACTATAGACCAATATCAAATCTCCCGTTTATCTCTAAAATCCTGGAAAAAGTAGTTGCAAAACAATTATGTGATCACCTTTACAGGAATAATTTGTATGAAGACTTTCAGTCAGGATTTAGAGCTCATCACAGTACAGAAACAGCACTGGTAAAAGTCTCCAATGATCTTCTCCTCGCTTCAGATAATGGACTTGTGTCCGTACTCGTCTTACTAGACCTTAGTGCCGCATTTGACACCATTGACCACAACATTTTATTACAGAGACTAGAACATGGATTTGGGATTAAAGGAACCACATTACATTGGTTTAAATCTTATCTGTCAGACAGATTCCAACTTGTTCATGTTAATGATGACTCTTCTTTATGCACCAAAGTTAGCTATGGAGTTCCACAGGGCTCTGTGTTAGGACCAATACTTTTTAATCTGTACATGTCACCTTTAGGCAAAATTATTAGGAAACATTCCATAAACTTCCACTGCTATGCAGATGATACACAGCTCTATTTATCTGTGAAACCAGAAGATACTAACCAATTAGTCAAACTTGAAGCATGTCTAAAAGACATAAAGACCTGGATGTCCTACAATTTCCTACTTCTAAATTCAGACAAAACTGAAATCATCCTCTTTGGGCCTAAAAACATGAGAAATATGCTGTCTAACAATATAGTTACTTTAGATGACATAACTTTGGCCTCCAGTACTGCGGTGAGGAACCTTGGAGTTATTTTTGACCAGGATTTGGCATTTACGTCACATATAAGACAAATCTCTAGAACAGCCTTCTTCCACCTACGGAACATTGCTAAAATTAGAAGCATCCTGTCTCAAAGTGATGCCGAAAAACTGGTCCATGCATTTGTTACTTCTAGGTTGGACTACTGTAATTCCCTACTTCTGGGGTGTCCTAATAACTCCCTAAAAAGCCTTCAATTAATCCAAAATGCTGCAGCAAGAGTGCTGACTGGATTAGGAAAGAGAGATCATATTTCACCTTCACTAGCTTCTCTTCATTGGCTTCCCATAAAATCTAGAATAGAGTTCAAAACCCTCCTCCTAACATACAAAGCTCTTAATGGTCAAGCTCCATCATATTTAAAAGATCTCATAGTTCTGTATCGCCCGATTAGACCACTTCGATCCCAAAATACTGGCCTACTTGTGGTTCCCAGAGTTTGCAAAAGTAGAATGGGAGGCAGAGCCTTTAGCTATCAAGCTCCTCTCCTGTGGAACCAGCTTCCAATCCAAATTCGGGGAGCAGACACCCTCTGTACTTTTAAGACTAGGCTTAAAACCTTCCTTTTTGATAAAGCTTATAGTTAAACTGCTCACTCAACCTGAACTAGCTTTTCTCTATACATTTACTTGTCACCACTGTATACCATTAATTCTATATCCTACAACCTGTACGATGCTTTGTTGTTGCTTTTTTGTTGTTTTGTTGTTGCTTTTTTGTTGTTTTGTTGTTGCTTTTCTTGTTGTTTTGTTGTTGCTTTTTGTTGTTGCTTTTCGTTGCTCTTTTCTTTTCTTTCTCCAATTTCCACTCACCCCAACCGGTCAAGGCAGATGGCCACCCACCCTGAGCCTGGTTCTGCTGGAGGTTTCTCCCATTAAAGGGAGTTTTTCCTCTCCACTGTTGCCTAGGGCTTGCTCAAGGGGGATTTGTTGGGTTGCTTCTACATACTTGTGTAGTCTGGACTTTATTCTGTAAAGTGCCTTGAGATGACTTTGTTGTAAATTGGTGCTATATAAATAAAGTTGAATTGAATTGAATTGAATTGAATTGGGGGGTGTAGGGGTTTCTGTTAGGGCTGGACAGTAAGTCAAAAAAATCAAATTAATATATGCATTTTGAACCTCATTCTGACTTAAAGTGCGTTTTCTACAGTATCTAAAAGAACAGCATGTATCCTTACAAGTTTTAACTTTTAACAATCTTGAACTCTCTGTGTGCACAATGCAGTAATCTATCCCACTAGTGAATGTGTGTAGTGTCAAAGCAAGTTATTCTTTTTTTGCAATGTGAGTGACTTACATAATGCTCTTAGGTCACACATTGTTAAACAACATTATTATTGTATCAATACGTATCCCACCTTTGGTGCTCAATAAACTTTTATTATATTGATACATATTTGAGAAAATGGCATTTTCAAGAGTAGGCATGTGTCGTCCCAACTTTTTAAAATGGATTTAGTATGAATTTAGTGTCTTATTTACACATTATCAATTTAAATGCCAGTATCATTACACTAACAGAAGAGCCCCATCTACAGTAGGAAATGAACAGGATAGAGCAGAGAGTAAGGGGTAGTTCCAGACCAGGTCTCCCTTGCTTGGCAGCTGATGAAAGACCTGGTACATTCTCTGCACCTAAAAGACTTAACAGCAGCTCTTGGTCTGCTCTCTCTGTTTCATACCATCAAACCACATGTGGCATGATTGAAGAATCTGGTGGGATGGCAGGATACAGCACATTTTCTTTCGTTTTTCTTCTTCAAGCATATATAATCTAGTGTTGGTTGAAAAATAGGCAATTTCAAGACACAAGAAAGATTTAGACATTACTGACGTTGCTGAATTACCAAGCTACAGTTTGCATAGACAAATGTTGAACAAGATGCTTGATTCAAATGTGTCAAGAATGTCGAAATAAAGAATACTTACTAGTGATGGGTAGATGACGCCTCATGAAGCATATGGCACATTATTGACACTGTGTTGGTGTATCGCTTCATAGAGGCATCTGCTGGATTACAAAAACATTGCGGGCTACGTGGATAAAGCGTATGGAGACTGAGCTTAGTTCATCCCTTCTGACATATGGATGAATGGTTCTGTTTACATAACCAGTTGATAATAAAGTGCAAGCTGAATGAAAGAGAAGTAAGTGTGTGTGTGTGTGTATATACACACACACACACACACACACACACACACACACACACACACACACATATATATATATATATATATATATATATATATATATATATATATATATATATATATATATATATGTATATGTGTGTGTGTGTGTGTGTATATATGTGTGTGTGTTTTTTAATAACAAAGCGAAGGTTTTTGTAGCATGTTGTGGGCAAGGTGATTTTTGTCTCTTTGAGAGACTGCTTTGGAAACATCTCTTACACAAGGTACAGATGAGGTGGGAGTGCATACATTTTAAGCCGGTTTGTAGAGGTGAAGTGCTCCTGTTTAAGTCAGCAGCCACAAATCTGCAAATAAATTTTTAAGTTAAGTAAAAAGAATTGCAACTGTCGTTGCACTGGTGCTACAGTGTGGAGCCCACATTTTTCTCTTACCAGTTGTAGTGTTTGTTGTTCTAATATCAATCATTTGCTCGCTCATTCTTTAGCCTGATTTTGGTAAATGTTCAGACACAGCTTCTGATAATACTCCTACAATCCAACCTCTCACTATGGTCCCAGTGCTTGATATCAAGTTAAAAGCTAACATGATGAGCACAGACTGTTCTCTGATAAAGCCTGAAACAAAGAGTTGGTCACTTGAAGGAAGCTGATACACTCACAGGAAGATGCACACAGAATTCATCACTTTTTGAAGGATAATCCCTAACATGATGCAAGAAAAAAACACCACACACCTAATCATGTCATTATTGACTGTGTGAGGAGCACTGACTGAGATGTCTCTGAAACAAACCAAACATTGTCAGGGAAAAGGAATTCTGAAGGAGGGCTCTCTTAGCACTGAAACAAGCAGAGTCTGTGATGAAAGCACCGATTTTGGCACTAGTGTCACATCTGACTCACTTTTGCCTCCCTCGCCAATGACTGAATAGTTTATGAAACGTATCCTTCCCAAGAGGGCTGGGCGTTAGACAAATCTGGGTTTGTTATCACTGCAGGGGCTGTTGGAGAAGGAAGGAGCGCTCAGAGAAGAGTCTCTCCTTCTTTTTCTCTAATCTCTTTCCACAAGGAGCTCTGCACCTGCCATGTAAGCAGCTTCCACACACTCCCTTTTTGCATCTTTTTGCTGCTGTTATTTAAAAAGTTGGATGTAGCATTGATAGGCTCAGAAGCCCCAACATTTAATCCAGTCTTTGAGTAATGTCACTTTTTTTTTTCTTTTTTTTTTGTGTGTGTGTGCAGAGTTTAGGTGTTTTGAGGTTATACCACTGAACATCAAATGAGTCTGGAACTTATAAGGTTCCGTATCATCCGTGTCAACCTCAATCCAAACAATTAAATCATAAACACAAATCCCTTTACTGGCTGTGTCAAGCTGTTATTTTCTTAGTCTGCAGTATCTTCCTTTATGCTTTTATTCAAGCTGCATTGTTGTCTGTAAAACTATATGTGACTACTCTTTTAAAAGAAGAAATTCTTCCTATTAAACATCTCTGAGTGACACGTGGCATGAATATAAAATCAGTTAAGATTGCTGTTGAATGTATTATTTCAGGATGATTCATAATGACATGCATACAGGTTAAAGATTGAAGTTTGATTGTAGTTAAAGTTAAACTGCCTAATAGTGGAAAATGTTAATTGGGTTGTGCTGTCTCTTGATTGTGTAGAAGGAATTGACTTTTTGTGTGTGTGTGTCACCTCAGGCATCATCTGTCATGGCCTTCCCTGCAACTACGCCGACAGGCATGATGGCATATGCAATGGTAAGTCAGCTGGGATTGTATGTTGAGCAGGATTTCAGGATTACACACATACACACAGAGAAACTTAGAAGCAATATAGGAGGAGAGTTTCTCCTTCTATTAATTAGTCTGTTTAATTAGTCTGCAAAATGTGGAGTAATTTTTTTTATTCTGAAAGGAGAACAGATAGCATCAGTAAATGTGCACGGTATTTATTTTCTCATACCCTTGAAGAGTGTTAATACTTTCATGTGTATCCTAGACGGAATACATTAGTACTTGAAAGCAGAGTCTATTTTCAGTCTGTTCACTGAAAACCAGTAAATGTGTTGCTATCAGCCAGTGCTTCTGTTTGGCCTTAGTTTCTTTGCTGCACCCACTCAAACAGGCTGCTAGAGTTAGAGTGACATTACTATGATAATCGATGATACTTAGATCACTGGTCATTGTTTCTCTTATTGCCGCATAGCAGGAGCCGGGTTTTTGCACATGCATCTGTATCTAACTTATTTCAGAACCTTGTTTTAGGATTTGTATGTATTTTGGTTTCTTTAATCTAAAAAGTTGGGTCTTTAAATATCTTTAATACACTTTAACTAATTAAAAAAAAAATTTCTTTTTTTTGTTTCATTGCTTTAGAATAATTATTATTTCCACTTTGAGTTACATTGTTATACCAATTTGTTGCTAGCCATCCGGCTAGCTTTTAGTTTTAGTTTATGGGAACGGAAAAATTCACATTTTAATTGGCATTAAAACCTTGTTGAAATATCAAAGCTGAATGCGGCCTAGGACTTTAACACAGTACTGTATAGCCTGTTCCACATGTGAACTTTGAAGACTGTTAGGAGAACACAAGAGCAAACAAGAGGGACAACAAGGTAGAAAACTTGGGCTGTGGGAAACATTGTTTTGTTTTCAGCACATTGGAGTCGTACATCTAATAAAAAAGTCCATAGACTACAACAGCAATTGAGTGAAAGAAACATCCTCGACATGGCAACTTGCTTGCTTTTAATCTTCCCAACGATTAGGGACAGAGCAGCATAGTACACGCACAAGCTCGTTAACATAATACAGACATTGCACTTCGGTGCTCGAAAGATAAAGTCCAGGTAATCTCACTCTGACATTTGCACACATTTCCCCCCCTTTCGTACAAAAGTCAGGATAATGTCAGAAATCATACATGACCTACATACCTTTCTGACAGTTTCACCCTAAAAACAGAGAAATTATAACCTTGTAAAAGTAGAGTTCATGCCAAAGCCACTGCATTGGATTGCAAGATAACGTTTACCTTGCAGTTCACTTTAGACTGACATACATTTACTTGGAAAGAATATTTTTACTTTTGGTCTTAATTTCTTAAACGTCACTTGTTCATACATGTATAATTAATCCATCGTCTGCTCTGTTGTCTGACCAATCAGCCTCCCCACATGGGCTCCATGATGATGACACAACCCACTATGATGTACACCCAGCCTGTGATGAGGCCAGCCAACCCCTTTAGTTCTAATCCAGGTGCACAGGTAACTGATCTCAGCATCCATAATGTGAGGCCACCTTGCTTGGTCTGGAGTGATGAAGAGACTAAACCTCCTCCTCCAATAATGACAAAGACAAAAACTAAACATTTCAGTGTTGCCCACATGGGTTTCTATCACTAAAGCTATGTTTGGAGTTCTTTTAATGGACTTATCTCATTGCTCCATCAGCTGCTTAAAGAATAACTTTGGTCATTTTCTAACATCATTAGTATGTCCACAATTACCATGCATCCACTAAAACCAACACTCAATCTGGGTGAGCCTCAAACCCTGAGTTAGCGTCCTCTGTGTCATACATACGAACAATCGAAGTTGAGTTGAGAAGGTTTAATGTTGATTTTACTGACTTAATGGTGATTAAGGACAATACCATTAACTTTTTAAAAACAATTACTGCTGTTCTGTCCTCTGTGAATCAGTCATCTACAACTTCTAATACCTCCAGTCTTAGCCCCTTCAGAGCACTAGGGAAGGGTCTAATTGCATATTCAGTGTGTGTGTCTACAAACTGCATGTTTACCTTTACTTTTAAGCAAACTGGCTATGGGGCTGATTTTGGAGCCACACGACTTCACAACTGGCTGCTTTGCACACACTGCACTCTGTAAACATGGCTTGTCTCCTCTTGAATAAGCATTGTTATAGTAAATATTTCTTTGCTCTGCAGGAAAATAAAACTCTTAACTATTCAGGAACAGTGTGATGCTGAGATGTGAGAGTCTGAGAATTGCACTAGTAGCAGTTTCATGCAGCCACACATTTTGACTTGTCCAACACTTATGTAGTAAGTAGTTGTACTTTGCTCTATATACAGTATAGCCATACATTTTTGCAGAGGAGGTTAAGGACGTCTGGTTCTTTTTCTGAAATACTAAAAACGGCATGTGATTAGATGGAAACACATTCAGATTCACAAAAATTATACAGAGGGACTTGGAAAATGGCCAGTGATGCAAGCCTATTATGAAGATTGCTTCACTTCTTGTTTTTTTTTTTTTTTGCTGATCTGTTCAATAATTGCAGACTTCTACATTGTTAGTTTTGTTTTACTAAGTGTTCATCTGTTTCCTATGTTAATACTGAGATGGCTTTGGCTTTACCATTTTTAATTGTTAAGCACTTTAGTCAGTTTTTGCTGTTTTTTTATAGTGCTTTATAAATAAAGTTGGCTTGGCTTAATAATAGAATTAAAACGTTTTTTGTTTTTTTTGGTTTTTTTGCAGTTTATGTAACCTGAGTGGTCGGGAGTCCTTCTGATCTGAAGATGATTCGCAACAAAATCAACTATTCAAGCAAATCTGCTGTTTGCTTCTAATGAACTCTCCTCCCTCATTCTCCTCTGAGAATGAAAGTCCCAAATAAGATTTTGAATAAAATCTCATGACTTGGAGTGGTGCAGGCCATCTCAGAGAGGCATCACAGTGGACATTGTGCCCATCTACTCATGTCTAAGTCACAGAAGCGAAGAAGTGTGCTGGCATTCAAAACCCTGTGGGTAGGAATCAGCCCCTACTGTATCCTGGACTAAGAGAAACACAAACACCCAGTTTAAGTTGTCTTTTATCTTTTTGTTGTTCCTCTTTCTCCAGGTGAGGCTGGGAGAGTCACTTTTTTTGATTATTAATCATGATTAACTTCTTCAAGTGTCCTCAAATTAGAAACAATTGCAAACTCCAGTTTATACCACAGATTTTTTTTCTTTCTTTTTTATGTATTGTTTGCAGTAGACATTCCTTGTGTATTTGTATTTATTTATGATTACCTACAGAGAGGATGACATTATATTAATAAAAGAAAATATAACTAGTCAGTGACCACTGTGGATGGTCTTCAGGTTTCTTCATCTGTATGACTGATGTAGAATTGGATTTTGAGTGATTGAGATGATTTTAAAAAGAAGTTAATATAAAGAAAGAGATGACATTTTGGGGCACTAAATATCCTTTGTACTCACATGATACCGTGTAAAGTTAAACACCATCAAATCTTTCAGTTCTATGAATTTGGCAAGGGAACATTTAAAAGCACTACTTTTATGATCGAAGCAACATTGCATTGGAAAAGAATTCTGCATTTATGCTTTGATGCTTTTGGCATGCCATTTATTCTTACATGTAACAAAGCACTTGGCTGCCCTTTTCCAAACTGAATGTGCAGGTTTCCCTTTCATGCTTGGATTACTTTTCTATGGGCAAGCATGGTTTTGTATACGACAATGGGGGGGCCATAACATGTAGGTCTAAGTGTGACTAGTAACTATGGAATGCGAATTGGGACAGAGAGGTCCACTTGCGCAGGAAAATAAAGCACTGTTGATCGGTGCTTTGTGTATATAAAACTGATCCTGCCAAAAACTGGAATTGCCGTGTGCAGGTTTGAAATCTACCCTGATCACAATCGTGGCCCTTAATCCATCTTTGCTGCATTGTCCTAGCCGGTCATATTTTGTTTTTGTTTTTTTTTCCAATAAAGTGCAAGCTTCCACACTTCTTTGGCTCTGTATTCATTTTTAACAGGATAAGAAAATGATCACATCATGAGCACTTTCTTTCCCAGACTTCTCTTCCCATCATTTATTTTAAATTGGTTTTTGTCTATAGGATTTGGTTCCAGAACTCACAGGCCTTTTTATAGTTTGTGTGTTTGATGTAGAGAGCTTAGAGTTTGTAGTAAATCCTCAGTACTTCCTCTGGTGAGGTCTTGACTTTGACACAGAGATGCACTATTCTTTACTCACCCAACTGTTGTTTCTGTGATCTTACAAACTTTCCATGTTCCTAATCTTAGCAGTACTTTTTTGTGATATGCTCAAACATTTGGAGAACCTTGAATAAGTTCATTAGCTGTCTTATCCGGTCCTAAACTGATAATGAATGAGCGGCTGCTGTCTGTTAACTATTTTTTTTAATAGGGAATATGTTTTCTTTAGCAGCCAAAATATCCACTTGGCAAGTGACTGTAAAACAAAGCTCTCTGTCGTATTCGAATAATGCTTTAAGTAAAACTGCAATGTATAGGAATGCTTTCCCACTATTTGTTAGAGAGCACTGTCTTCATGACTCACTGACATAGACCAAGACAATGGGAAATGGATTGTTTTTTTTAATTGTGTTTGGAGAATCTTTTCAGTGTGTAAGCCAGTCTTATTCAAGTTTGTGTGTTCAAGCTAAGAAAAGACAGGTTGGTCAGAACTTTACCTAAGTTATAACTATAAAAACACAAATCAATCTATTCTTATTCATGCCTAACATCCTTCAAACATTCTCAGTTAATAAGTATAATCCCCTAGCTAATGTCTTCAATAGAAGCTAAGTGTAGTCAGGAGTGAGTAAATCTGGAGGCCAATCAATGGAACCAGATTAGAGGTGGTGGATTGAGCCACTTTGCCTTTTTGAATTTGAAGAAAAATCAGCCACTGCTTAGCACTGAAAAAGCTCTGAGAACCCTAATGTAACAAGTAAAGCTGGTAAGTGTCTCAAATAATTTAGATCTGATCAATAGTGAACCATTTTTAGCCCAAGTATGAGCAGGCAGACAACTGTCAGTCAATTCTGGTTGTCATCACACAAAGGTTCCAGCTCTTTACTACTAGATTATGCAGTAATTTCACTTGGTTCTGTGTGTGAGGATCATCCAATCATTTGAGGTAGAGAACATTTAAACCTCCATGTCACATGGTAGCTTCACCCCTCCAGTATCAGTGTCAAGGCCTTGTAAAGCCTACAAGAGGATTTTGAACCTGGCTGTGAGTTACAGGGCTCCATCGCTATAAGCCTCATTGTCTCTAGTCCATTAATAAAATAAATGAATAGTCATTTATTTTTTGCACATTTGTACTAAACTGTGTTGAGTTTCCTATTAATTGGAACAAAGAATGGAACTGTACTGCATTGATGGGTGAAGTAATGAGTTCTTGATAATGTCTGATTCATTATGGAGCGTTTTGCTACTGAACTCACAGGTGCAGCAGCTCATCTGTGTGCAACACACACACACAAGGATCTTGATATAAAAGTACATCCTGCTTGGCAAAGCCTCTCCACCAGCATAAGAAGATTCTTTGTTGTGCTGCCACTTCCTCTTAGTTTGGATTCAGTAGTAGAAAGGTGTGTGTGTGTGTGTGAGAGAGAGAGACACACTGACTTTCATGATAGAATTAACTGGTGGGGTTGATAAAAGCCTTACTGTTGAATGGAAGCCTTCCTTTTCTCATTGGTCTGCAAATAGTTAACCTTCTTTGACTTCCAAAAATGAGAAGAAATTGTAAATGTGGCGGGTAAACAGCGATTTATTAAAACAGTCTTTACTTGTTTCACAGGGAAACTGAAAAACCCGATGATACCAAATATATAAAAAACTTTGATTTCAACAAAGGATGGCAGACAACAGGCATGTAACAGTGCATGTAACAAAGCCACAACCAGTAACCTGCAGATACCGTATATCGTAAAAAATGAAAGTTGGAGAGGGGGATCACTGAGTGAAGTGGTTTGCTGTGGGGTTCATCCTCCTCCTTTTGCCAAGCAGCATCCAAAGGTCCTGAGGTCTTTGGTTTCCTTCTAGATGCTTTGTGGCATCACACTTATTCATTCCTGTCACTGTAAACCACCTTGAAAATAACATGGATAACCATCTCTGCTGGCTGTGGATTTGTTTTTCTTCCATAAGAAACACCAGCAGTGTGTGATGAAAACAGCCTTACATCAGACCAATTGGTCTGACTTTCATCAATAGGCAGTTAAACACAGGATAAACAGGAAACTTGCAAAAGAGTCAGTTGCAAAATGATATTGGGAAATAATTTTACTTTCATGAGAATGTTGAGAATGAACAGCAGTGAGCACAAGTGTCATCTGTTAATGTGCAACATTGGTAAAAGTGACTCACAATGTGCTAATAGTGTTGCCCCTTTTTCCAGGAGCCAAATCTACATAGTCTTTGTCTCATGTAAGATTTAAATAATACACTATTATATGTCATAGACAGGTGGAAACGTTTTATTCAATTCTGTCGATTGTTTTGTAATCCAAACATCAACCAATCAATTACTTAATCAATTAGAGTTTCACATATGCAGTTGGACAAATAGCCAGCTGCACCAGTAAAAAATGGGACTTCTCTGCCACCTTGTGGCCTGCTTGGTGTAACTGTTGCTGCAACATACAGTTCACATGAAGAAATCATGGAGAAATTGTTATATTCTGAAGTCTGTTAGTGGCATTGACATAGAAACTCCTTTGTACAAAGCTCAGAAAACACTCGGGTTGAACTGATCAACTGATCTGATCATCAGAGGATTGTTCTAATTATTCAGCCTGCAGTCATTGTTTGCCTGAGAGTAATATGACTGAGCCTCAACCTTTGGCAGGCAGTGGTGTAAAGTAGCAAAACTAAAGGGGGTTCCAGTGACATCACTACAGGTAAACCCCACCAAGAAATTAACCAGTACGGTGCGTCCAAGTACAAAGACACGTCTCATTTAAACAAATCACTACTCATATTTATAACTGATGCACTGTACTAAAGTACAATTTGCAGGTACTTGAACTTTGCTGGAGTACTTCCATATTATGTTACTTCTACTTTTATTCCACTACAATTCATAATGCAATACTGTACTTAGGTCTGTGATGAAGCTTTTAATGTAAGTTCAAGCAGGAAGACACTGTCAGCTGTCAACCAATTGTTGGGGCTCATTTCAGCAGGAACTAAGGCTCCACCTCTCTACTATTATCCAGTCCAGTCCATAAATGTCAAGTTATTGGATTCTCTTTATTTACATTTCACACAGTGTCTTGAGTTTTATTGAAATAGGGTTTGTACATCACAAAGTCGGTTTGTAGAAATGTCTAAACAAACTAAATAAGTGATTTTTCTAATTTGCCTAATTAAAGCATATATATAATCTTTCTTTATGTAATTTTTAATCCCAGCATTCATTGTTAGTCTCTTTACTTTTTTTCATTAAGTATCATGATATTTACATCACACTTCTGACATTTTCAGTGTTTTGACATCCATCTGTAGGAATATTTTATATTAAGCAGATGTCTAACTTTACGCATAACCTAACAGCTCATTAAAATAAGACATACTACAAAACAAAACGATGTGTGAGGTATCTGGCTGAACTGTTTTCCTGTGAGACTGGCTCTAAGGGACAGCAGAGCAGGCAGGTGAACCAAACTGAGGGTAGTACTTTGTTCTCTGCTGCCCCCTGCCTATGTGTGTGTGCAGCCCCTCCCACCTGGAGCACCTCAGTTTCCACTTGTTGAGATGTTCACTCTCTCCTCAGCAGGACAGCACAACAAGAAGGTGAGCTCCCTGCTTTTCTCTGTAGGTTCGTATGCTGATGTCGTTACACTTTTGAGATCAAGGTGTGTTGGTGCCTTTAATAAATTAATGCAAAGGATCCAACTGAGCTGTGATGCTAAAGTTTCTGCACTGTTACTGTAAATAACATAGCTGTAAAAGCTAAAAATCCTTAGAAGATCATGACGTCCGGTTGTTTTAATGAAAATGTGTTTATAACAGTAAGAACACCCTTTTTTAACTATGGGGGCTTTACATTTATCAATGTCAGATCTATGTTATCTCTTTGACTCTAATCTGTACTCGACTGTTTGACAAGATCATGGTGTTTGATGTATCTTTGTACTGCAGTACAACCTCATATTAAGCTCATTCCCACAGTGAAGCTCTCCCATAGAGCACACAGCTGCTGGGACTTTTAGAGCTTAACTGGCTCTTTGAGTGGTTGTGGTTTGGTCTTCGGTTGACTACTGTGAACAAGAAATCTTGTGGTGAGCTTTTTTAAGAATTTTTTATTTTGAGGCTTTCTTCTGTTCAGTAAGTCAGGATTTGTGGCATCACTTGTACTTTCAATTAAATTTTAGGTAATTTTATGTCATTAGTCTCCTACAAGTCAAAATATAACTTTTAAAATACCTGTATTTGTGAAAAAAACATAAGTTAACTTGTTAAATCTCCAGGATTGTCAAGAAAGTCTGAGGGTGAGGAGCTCTAAGTCCCTGTCCTTCAGCTCAGCTTTCGCTCTTTGCAGAAATTGGAGATGCAGCCTTCTTGTAAAAAACATTTATTGCTACGCCATACAGGAAAAACTGTGTTCCTCAGGGCTTCCCACGGCTAATTATAAATGCAGTCTTGTATTCCAGGATAAGAAGTGATTACAACTTTCCCAACCTGGAGAATTAATTAACAATGGGAGCCAGTGCAACCACAAATAGTTCTCAATAGGAACATAGGCTCAGCAGCAGCAATGTTCACTGCTTCTTTCCTTGCTGTGAACATTGCGCAAACACTACTTTAACATTTTAACACGATCAAGTATTTTTTTTTTGCCACGAACCACATCACTGACAAATGCTTTGCTTTGTCAGAACTTGTCAGACGCAGACATTCCTCATAAAGATTCCCTCTCTCCACTCTTGAAAGAAAAGCAGCAGCTGCTGCAACAAAACAAAGAGTGAAGTTGTAATTAGTTTTAACAAATGTGTATTTTGTGCTTCACATGCTGAAGAATTGTTTTCTCACTGTTTTTAGATGCACGTTCACACGTTCACCCGTCAAACACATCATTACCACCATTAAAAGGTTTTAATGTTGTGGCTGATTGATAGGAGAGAGGGTTGAGGGGGGTGGGGTGAGTGAGACACAGAGGAATGTTTGGGTGAGAGTAGTCAATAGTTGGGAATATTATGTGTTGAAGCAGCTGAGAGTTCAGGTTTTATGAAGCTGTTATGGTGGTTTGAATATCAAGCCATAACATGTAGCTCTGGACTCAGTTGTAACAGCATGTTTTAATGGTGAAGAACGGCCAAAGAGAGATTTTGGTTTTATAAGGGGATTTTTTTTTTAAAAACTAAACAAATCCTCTTTTTATGTCTTTTTATGTTGGCACTTGTTAAAGTGCTGCCAACTACTGTAGGAATGCAGCTATTGAATCTTTTTTATTACTGATCAGTCACTTATTATATTCTTAGTGAATAGTTGGTTCTTTGGAAAGCTGTTGTAATGCTCATCACAGTTACCCAAAGGCCAAGTTGACTTATTCAGCTTGCTCTTTTTGTCTAAGCAACAGCGCAAATAAGAAAACTATTAATCTGGAACCAGTCAATTTTAGCATTCTTAGTTGAAATTACTTAAAATAGGAACAAACTTACTTTTGTAAATAATAACAGGTAATTCTCTGAGTGCTGCTTTGTTTCAGGTACAGACTCAATTGAGTCTCACCCGAGGAGAAGGATTGTCCCTATGACAGTTATAGTATATGTCACAGGTGAAGTGCAGATCACCCGGTTTGTTTAAACTACCAACACTGACCTGTCCTTGAAAAACAGAACAAGGCTTTGGCTTCAAAAAGAACTGATTGAAGTTCTAATCATGTTCAGTCACTAATACAAACTCACAGCAGTGGAGAGCACCAGCATAGAGTGACACAGTGGCCATGATCGACCTGAGTTTCCTGTCAGAGGAGGAGCAGGAAACCATCCTGGCTGTGCTAAAAAGAGATGCTGAGCTAAAGAAGTTTGAAGAGCATCGTATCCAGTGAGTTCCTTATCCCCTGACCTGTTACATTTACATTTAGTCATTTAGCAGAAAGTTTTATCCAAAGTGACTTACAAGTGAGGCACAAGTCAAACAAAAGCTTAAAGCTTAAGCTTAAAGCTTAAAGAAAAGCCACCTATTTTTCTGATGCCAATAATTCTTACTCTAAAATGTCTGCACTCAGGAACCTACAGAAGTCTGTGAAAGACAAGAGCCAGCTGAGGTACCTGACTGGAGAATGGTTCTACGAGGCCAAGCAGGTTCGTCACCAGGATCGCATCCATGGGTCCGACATCATCAGGGCCTCCATGAGACACACACACAAACCGCTGACTATATGTGAGTCTCCTCCTTCATCCACTTCTCATAAATGTTCTAAAATGGGCATGAAGATGTAAGATGCAAGTGTGAAAGGTAAAAGACATCATTTAGATTGATTAGATTGCAGCAAGAAGGCAAAGTTAGCCACAAGTTTAGACACAATTACATGATTGCCGATGTGTGAACACAAATTTATGGGTATTTCTTTGCTTTTCAGGCCTTGAAATCTAAGGAAACTAAAGTTATTTCTTATCCTAATCTATAAGTATACCATCAAATAATGTGCAGAGAGAGTATTTACGCATGTCTTGCATGTCTACTATTTTAACATTAGTGTCTATGGTTTCATTAAATTGTGTATGACAAGATCTGTGGATCTGTGTTTTTTTACTACAGGAATACTTCCAAATTACTGGACTGTAGATTAAATACCACTACAGGTTTGCTCAGCCTCAGAAGCACATTGTTAAATTCTTTTCACAGGCAGCACTTTGATTCCTCATCTGTCATAATAATCTAGACAAATCGGTCAGAGGAGAGAAAACAGTGGGGTTTCAAAGACTTCTTTAATCCTTACACTTGAGTGAACAGAGACTCTGCCGAGGTTCAGCACATACTGTGCAGTAAATATACACTTTGCCACTATTGCAGCTTTAACAAAGAAAACTATAATAGCATTCTCTTGTATTGATGTACAATCAGTTATTATAGTAACAAAAGTAAATAAGCCCTGATTTTACATATGCATTAGAAAGTGACCGATGTGAAGATAAGGAGGAGAAACTAATATATCTGGGTTGTATTCAATGAGTCTGGGGGGTAATTAAGTGCAAAGAAGTATTAACATTCTCTAACAGTAGCTGATGTACATATGTGTTGTGTGCTGCAGTGGAGCTCTCTCAGATGTTGCCAGAGAAGTCCAGTTTTATCAGCAATGAAAATAAAGAAGTTTTCATCCCTCCGGTACTTCGTGGACTTCTTCAGGAGCCTCGCATGCAACCCAGGATTAAAAAGTGAGTATGGAGAACTAATGCAGAAGGTAGCCTGCATCAGGATCACCCATGCATCACACAGGAGTGTTGAAATGCTCCTCCATGACCAAGGCTTTTGCCGTTACTGGGTTATTTGCTAGTAAACATAACCTGAACAGTTAATTTAAAACTGCTATAGAAAATAGCTGTATATCACCAGTGTATCAAATGGCTAATTCCACTGTAAAAGTATTGTAAAAGGTGATGCTCTGTCTTTACAAACAAAACAAACCATATGATTTGTGTTTTAAGTAAACATTATCACATGCTGCATCTGCCCACACATATAGTCATTTTCTATAGGAAAAAAACAATGTATTTGTGGTCTTAATATTATATCCAAACAGCAGGAACTGGAACAGATGCTTTTAACAGCATGAAAACAAACAATTTATTAAAGAAAACTATGTTCTAATTGAGAAATTTGTGAACACTGAATATATTTATCTGCTTTGTCAATTTGTGATGTTCAACGTCAAAAATGATTGGACATAGGAAAAGAACAAGAGCAAACTGCATAAAACAGGGAGGTTAAAAACACAAACACTCAGACGCACGCACACACACACACACCACATACTGGATCTATACCTTCCAGACAGCATATGGAAACGCTGTCTTTCTCACAGCTCTGGTGTTCTTGCTTCCTTGGAGACTTATCTGGCACCAGACTGAGATAACAGAGTCTGTGTAAGACACTTGATCAGTTCTTTGATTACAACACTTATGAGGAGGGGGAGGGGAAGAAACAATCAGAGCCCTGTTGAGCCTGTAATCTTCCAGTCAAACAAGAAGAATTAGTCCTGGTCTACAGCTCTATCTGAGAGGAGAGGCAGGCTGTCAAGTGGGGATGTAATCACAATGACCCTGTGGCCAACAAGATACACCATCACAGAGTGATGACAGCAAATCCTGTTTTAAACTGTTCTTGAGATAATTGAAACAATACTTAGAAATATGACAAACCTGTCTGGCTTACAGATTAAGAAATGAATCCACCTCTAGGCTGGGCCAGCATTTTCTCATTAGAGATATGTTGTATGTTGGCACCAATGATGCCTGATTTTGTTCATTAACTGTTCATCTATAATCCCAGTCCAGATGTTACAGTGGATGATGTCTGGTCCTGTTCAGAGGCAATAATCCACTGAAGCAGAAGAAGCTGATTAAATTTACTGGTACAAAAGTTTACACACATAATGATCATCATCCTGGTTCAGCCTGCAATGTTTTTCAGTTCAGGAGAAGGCTGTTCCTTGACTTTTCCTTCAAAACCAGCACAAGCAACAAAGCAACACTTTATACATGTATCTTCCATCCATCCATTATCTTCAATGCTTTTCCTGTTCAGGGTCAAGGGGGGGCATGAGCCTAACCCAGCTGTCATTGGGTGAGAGGCGGGATACACCTTGGACAACACTGTGGTCTGTTTTAGGGTCACAGAGAGCCTGGGACAGAGAGACATACAGAGAAAATTAAAAACTGTTGTGTATTATCAATAATGTGCATAAGTGGAAAACACATATAATCCAATAAGGGTGTGACTGCAAGTGAGTGGACCTGTGCACAAAGTGACTGGAATCTTAATAATTGACCTGTAGCTCCCAGTAATCTTCTTATGAGGTCAGCTCTCACATGCTTGTGTTTTCCACTACTTCTGAGGAGCAGCCTCACTGAAAAATATCATACAATGCTGTTATAGCTTCAGCTGGGACAAATCACTTGGCTGCTCTTGAAAACAACTAATGATTTGTCCTATTACACTTAAGAAGACAGGTTTTGTTGCAGGGTACACAGACACTGGACATGAAATTAATATGCATGTGTACATAACATGTCTGAGTTACAGAAGAGAATGGAATTTACTTACGTGAGCCTGCAGATTTGGGCAAAACAAAATTTTTATCACTTACATGTATTTTTTAGAGATCCAGAAAGTGTGAAGTTCCATACTAATCCTCCTGTTTCTTATCTTCTTTGTTTATTGTCATAGGTATCAAAACCAGAACCCTGATGAAACACCACAAGATGCATCTAAACCTGTTTCACACTCCCCTGTAAAGGTAAGATCCTGCTTGGGGGAACGTTCAATAGATTAAACTTTGAAGTATGAATCCAATCTCTGTGTTGCAGTTCTTAAGTGCATGTATGTATCTTTTGTTGAAGCAGAGAAAAAACCCTTTCAACAGTGAGTTCAGTGCATGTCATACTGTCAAAGAAAACAATAGTCAGGTAGTGGATGGAGCAGTGTCTGAAACTAGGACGCTAAATGAGGGTAAGTTTCACATGAACACTCCCTTGTGCTATAAAAATGAATTAGTTTCTTCATTTAAATCTAAGGATTTACCATGTGTTGTGTGTTTGACTTGAGTGCGCTATTGATGGAAAAAGTGTGACGCCGGTTACATTACGAACCAATGTAAGTCTGCTCTACAACATTTTTGACATCCTGGTATGTGGGTCCTATATTTTTCTGTGAACAGCATGTGAGCATGGGCAGTGGCTGCATGGAGGTGGAAGTGTGCACTGACTTGTCATTTCTAACAATTTACTGTAGCACAGGAAAAGATTAGTTAGATAAGTGATGAGATACACCAAAGAGCTGGGAGCACAGATTTTCCCATTGATTGTTAAAGTGAAATGAAGTTCAAATACACATGGCTGCCAGACTAGTCCAAGGATTATGCAGAACTACATTCCACAGCCTTAATCTGTACTGCATGACTTGTAAAGTAAATGGACCATCTTGATGTGTAGAATTTGTGGCTGAACTAAACATGTTACAGCCTGGATGAAAGAGTTTGAGCTTTTGAAGGCTGAACACACAGCTGTAAAGAACCGGAGGACCCTGGATTTATTAAGTAACACAATGCAAAAGAGCATGGCAAAGCAGATAATGGCACAATACATTTTTTTTCTTTATTATTTTGTTTTTGTAATTCAAATCAAATTCTGATCATTTGCCCAGACCTGGATTTATAGCACAGGGAAGATGTCTCTCCTACATGAGTTTTTGTTAAGTGGAGCTGTTGAACACCAGTAATTAATAATTAGTAATTTTGGGTGATTGTGGCGCAGGAAGGTAGAGCGGTTGTCCGCCAATCTCACAGTTGTTGGTTCAATCCCTGGCTCCTCCAGTCACATGTCGAAGTGTCCTTGAGCAAGACACTGAACCCCAACTTAGTTGCTCTTGGTGAGTGTTGGCCAGTTGCATAGCAGCTCCCCCATCTGTGTGTGTGTGGTTGTGAGTTTGAATGGGTGAATAAGAAGCAGTGTAAAGCGCTTTGAGTGCCAATAGGTAGAAAAGTGCTATATAAGTGCAGAACATTTATCATTTTAAAATGCCTACAAAGTTATGTCAAAGCTAAAGTGGTCACAATGTTGGTGTTCATTTGTTTTTGTTCTTTCAGAGCCTTTACCACCATCTGAGACCTGCAGTTCTTATGTTAGTAACATTAGACAAAACTGTAATGATAGCTCGGCCAACCTGAATCCATCTGCAGTCAGCAGCAGTTCTCAGGACTGCTTTGTTGAAGTAGACTGGTCAGGATGTAGACAGACTGACGCTGATGTTCCTCAGGGCATTCTCAATAACTTGCCCACAGACTCCCTGTTCTGTCAATTGGACCTGCAGAGTCTAAGTAGTCTGGATTCTCCCACTGAGACCTGGGTAGACCCGAAGCAGGCGAGGTTCAGCTCCACAATTGGTCAGCGCAGAGTGGAGTGGCACGATGGAAAGGAACTGGGAGAGCACAGTTTGCTGGACACTGACTCCACTGCTCCCTCTGAGATGGAAAATAACCATCTAAATAATGGCAATACCACTGCTAGTACACAGAGGTCTTTATTCAACCACAGTCAAACAGCTTCACAGGAAGGTGAACTCAAAAATGAGGCACGGCTCCAAGAGCAAGATGTTGTCAAACACCAAGCATTTGGTGGTAAGACGTTTTAAACCAGTGAGCCAACTAAATAACCAATCAGTAATTCAAACTAACAATTGGTTTTAACCACAAATTCCTTAATTTTAACCAATTGAAGACTTCAATATTTAAATAGTTATAGACATATAACATAAACATAGACAGATACTCACATCAATTTTATACCCATTTTGATCTCGATACACATACACATAATAGAATTTGCACCTTCTGACAGTTTAAACTTAAAACTGAGAAATTATAACATTGTAAAAGTATAATTCATGGCAGAGCCACTATGTTGGATTGCATTACATTGCCCAGGTGGTCATGATGTTATTCCTGATCAGTG
The DNA here is from genome assembly GCF_033026475.1 of Channa argus. Taxonomy (NCBI): domain Eukaryota; kingdom Metazoa; phylum Chordata; class Actinopteri; order Anabantiformes; family Channidae; genus Channa; species Channa argus. The sequence goes on along the minus strand of NC_090220.1, from coordinate 9,821,141 downwards.
TATACAGAGTATCTAAAAATCGCCCTCACATTATCCTGCTTTTGCATGTTCTTGCAAGCAATGAAATTTGTGTTTGATTGACTCATTGGGATTTGCTGTAACCTGCTTTGGCATCATGGGTTATTCTGAGGCATTTCATTCATGTCATGTCAATGGTCATCATTGTTTTTTATGTCTCATGCCAGGTGTTGGACTCACAGGTTAATTATCTTACTGTGAGATATCTACAAGTAGGGCCAACGTATAACCTTGATAATCTGATATTATTTTTTGCTCTCAACTGGTTATTTAACTATTTTACTTCTGGTACTTCTTGTATACAGATGTAGTTAAGAGTACTTAAGAGTAGATGCGTTTTTATGTAGAACATAACTTAAAATATAAGACAACAGGTGCATTGTGTTGCAGCTGTTTTATTTCAGTGTCCCTGAGATGAATCTGCTTTTATGTGGATTTTCTTTTTTTGTGTTTTTTACTTAGTAGCAAAAGATATGCACAATTTCAAATCCTATACATTGTGTCCTTCAAAATGCTGTCAGAAATATCATTTGACACCTAAAACTAATGGTCTCCCTCAGTGGTGGAAAGACCAACTGAGATCCTTTACTGAATTACCACATTGTCTTTAGTAAAAAGGCAAAAAATGCCTAAACTACAAAGACAAAAGTACTTGCTGCATAATTACTCATTTTGATATTCATGTATGTTTTTAATGTTGCAGCTTCAGTGAAATTGTTTATAGAGATGAGTAGTTTGTGAAAAGTCTACATCATAATGTAAGTATTATTATGTGGATTGCAAAATGTGCTGTAAAAGTCATATACGTATTTTCTCCTCTGAAGACTACACTAGTGTACAAGAAGTATACAGTACCATAAAAGCACCTCATAGCTGTGCCTAAGTAGAGTACTTGAGAAAATGCACTATGTCAGTTTCCAGTGCAGGCCTCACTTCACGTCTAAGTAATAAACTATAAAAAATCCAACACATGTAACTGTATTGTACTGGAGAAACTTTATGCTGTGTGCAGTGTTTAACCCGTATATGAGTGATTCAACAGGTGGTTGCTCTCTTTGCAGATGTCTCTGAGCAGTCTCATTCAGAGCTCATATGCCCTTCAGTGTCCAGCCTTATGTCTGCTGAAGAATCAGGTAAGCATGTTCACCTGGAGATGAAGCATGAAGAGGAGCATTGCTCTCAGGCAAAGGCCACACGTGGGGCAACTGGACACAGTGTTAACAAAGAAAAGTTGCCCGAACAAAGTACTAACAATTCTTTTCAGACAACATCAGATACCCAGCCATCCACTAGTGGCAGCTCAAGTTCACCTCATGCTGATCCAACATTTTTTAGCAGTGACAGAAGTGCTGAAGTGCAGCGTCCACAGAACAAAGCTGTAAAAATTCCCAAGCGGACAGAAACAGATAAATCCCAGACTCTCTATCAAAGTACTTCAAATATGACTGTGGACACATCTGCATTTATCAAACATGAAACCAAGCTCTCTACGATGACAAATGTGAAAACAGTACAACTGACAGCACGGCAGAATTCTGAATTTAAAGAAACAGTATACACAGTACATGAAGAGGCAACAGAAGGCAGAGTTGTTCAGCCTCTAGAGAAACTATCCAATCTAAGAGCCTTCTGGGAGAGAGAAAACACTGGTCCAAAAATAATATTTGCCAAAGGAGAGGCAAGACAGGAGGCCACAGCTAAGGAAGGAACCAAAGCTTCACATGTCCCTCAGATGTATATGGAGAGCAAACACTATCTTCCCATGAAAATGGAGAAAAACGAAGTTCAGGATATTACTCACAAGTCCCAAAAAAAGACTTTGTCATTGCGGACTGAAGGTAGTCTCTCTGTAGATTGGTCAACAGAAGATGGTACATACAGAGCTAATCCAGTCCTCATCTATGAGGAGACAGAAGACTCCTTAAAAGTTTCAGTAAAGGAGACACAGATTCCTGGCCCACATGAAAACATCATCAATTCTTTAGCACACTCTGTAGGATTCAATACTCACAAGCAAGTGGGGGACATTCCAGTTTCCCTTCCCAGGCAGTCCACTTCCATTCCTCAAGAGGACAGGCCAGCCAAGATCAGTGAACTTAAGCATTTCTGGGAGATGGAATATACAGGCCCAAGAGTAATTGTTGCAAGAGTCAAGGAACACAGCTCAATGCTTGGGGACAAAGAGGTCTCCCCTCAGTCTGACCCGAGGGAGTCTGAGGGAGAGGAACAAACCTCTCTAAACAGAACCAAGTCCAGTGGTATCTTGAAAGCATTGAAAGTGACAGACAAGGGATTTGTCAGTCTGAATCCAGACAGATCACAGCTGAGATGTGTTAGCAGTACTGGAGACATACCTGCAGCATGGTCCCAAAACCAAGTCAAAGCCGAAACACAATTTGAAGAGAGGCCCCTCAGTCCTAGTCAACCCCACAGGCCAGCGTCAAAAAACCAGAATGACAAAGTCAGGAAGAGTCCACCTAAGACCTGCCACCCAAAGGTCCTACCTAAAGAATTCTCCAGTCCTGAGAGATCCAGTCTCGAAGGCTCTCCTTTGAAAACCTTTCCAATCGACATCAACCCACAAACTGAGGTTGTTAGACAGCAAGAAGGGAAGCCCACAACCGTGCCAAAGCAGAGTCCCTTACATAAAGCAAAGCAGACAGGCACTAAACCTAGCATGGACGTCAGATCTTCTCCCCTGCCTTTACATTTGAAGGACACAGGGACTTACATTGATCATGTAAATACAGAACAAAGTAGTACAAGCTCCTCTACTTCCTTACAATCTAAAAAGGCCTCAGAGCACAGATTCAGGACCTTTACTCACCTTGCCAGATCATTCCTCCCTCAGGATTATCAGTACTACCTCGGGCCAAAGGAAAATGCCCATTCCCCTCCTTCTAACCACGAGAAAGCCTCTGCTACAGAGAATGATGAGATACACGAACCACAATGTGCCCTGAGAGACTTTGTTGGAAACCAAAGTGAGAGTCACAATGAGTGGAGTACTACCAGTTCTTGTGCTGTCAGTAAACACAGAAACCCCAGCCAAGACACAACTACCAGGCCCTGGACTCTGTCTCGGGCAAGTGCTAATAGTGAGCTTTGGAATTCTCTCTCCATTTATCTTTCTTCAAGATTATGAAGAAACATACACCTAAGTCAGTGTTTTTTTAAAACCAATTACATCATGTTAACAGTGAGACTGATTTGCTAGAGAATTATACAATATATATAGTATATAATTATACTTGCTCTGACAAATTCCTCTAATGCCAGTTTAATCTGTAGAAAACTATCTTTCCACTGTAGTTTTTAAGTCGGTTTGTGCCGTGTAAGATAGAGCATATTCATCACTATGAACTAAAAACCTAGTAGGATCATGTTTAACAGAACTAAGCAGTATACCTGCCTGAATTATTTGTTTTAAATGGTTTCCAACTGTAGTACTTCTTTAACCATGTACTGCCTGTGTTGAGTTAATTCTCTAGAGCTGATGATGTTTCATTTGTGGCAGGTTATGATGACAGTTCTAGTCCCATCTTGTCACCTCTGAAACAATTATCTTCAAGGAGCATGTCTTTATCCAAAAGTCTGGAAAGCCTCACCTCCCATACAAGTAAAAGGATTTTTTTTTAAATGCATGTGTTCTATAGGTAACCAGACAAGCAATCAGAATTTCTTAAAGCTTTAGTGTATTGGTGGTGCAATACATTTCCAAACAAAAGTCTCAGCACTGAATCATGATCTAATTTTACATGTCAATGATAATGTATCGTGGCCTAATTTCTTTGTAGGAGACGAGAAGAGTAAAACTGAATCAAGCGAGCAAATGAGTTTAAGCGTGGATGATGGTAAACATGGGGTCTTCTCTCCACACATTTATCAGTACATACACAGGCTGGGCAGTTAATTAAACATACTCTTGAATTTAAGATATACAGCACTTATTATACTTCATGGTCAATGTCAGAGGTGTGAAGTCATATATTTCTTCTGGTTTCTTCACATCTGCTATCAGCCTCTGCTCTGTCCAACTCAAAGCAGACAAAAACCAGCTTGTCAGTTCCTGTTCTTCAGCAGAATGAGGTAAATCACCTTTTACTGGCTCCACTTGTACATGATTTTCTGATTTATTTAGTTTTTGCTTTCTCTGTCAGACATGTTTTATATATGTTTTTAACTTTTTGTTTTTTCTCAAACTTATTAGACAGAGAGTGACAGCACATTTGGCACTAATTTGGGCTGGAGAAGAAACATCAGCAACTCCACGTCTAACATAAGTCTTTCCTCAGGAATGGCGTCCATGTCGTCTGTATGTCCATGTGCATTTCACTAGATAATATAAGCTTCTGAAAAAATCCACACACACTCTGTAATATGTGAGCTTTGGCAAGTTTCATTTGAACCTCAAGGTTATTTTGGACCCTTGGACCCTATTTTGGATATCTTGAATGTTTTAGTCTTTCATCGTGTTTGTTAAATGTTGAGTGGTAGGAAAATAAGGCTAATGATGGTCTGTACTTTTCTTATTGACAATCCAATGAAAAGACCCAAACCAACGATCTGAGTAGTTAATCTCTCAGTACATTTTGATTTTTTGCTTTTTCTGCTAAAGAAATATTTAGTTAGACTTTTCCAGCATGTTCCTGAAACAGCTTGAACTGTAGTTTTTAGCCAATATTACTGAAACAAAAATGTTTGGGTTGACTCATTCTTGACATTTTTTTGACCATAAGAACATAAACAACTTCAGATTTATAATTAATCTAATATATTTTTTTACTCACATTGTGGCTGTTTATAGCTGCCATGCAGCTTAAGCCAGCTATCAACCAATCACTGAATAAATGAATAAACAATTAATCATTGCTAATGAATGGATTTTCACTTTACATAAATGAGTATAAAAAAACAGAGAGGATGGTGCTTTCACTCTACTGGGGTCTTGTGAATTAGCAGGTCAGTGGCAGCCTCAGCAGCATTAACCCTGCAGACTGCAGTGACTTTGAGATCCAGGGGAGCATTCAATTTGCTGTGAACTACATCCAGAAGCTTGGGGAATTTCATATCTTTGTGGTGCACTGCAAGGATCTGGCTATGGCTGACACCAAGAAGAGCCGCTGTGACCCGTGAGTAGTTGCCGTATATGTTAAGAATGGCAAAGGTAGAGCAAATGTTGTATCAGCCAATTATATTTATGATATGAAAGTTAGAGAGAGAGTTTGTTGTCTCCTGATGTCATGTGAAGAACTGATAGTTTGCTGCTGTTTGACAGGTATGTGAAGTGTTATCTTCTTCCTGATAAGTCAAAGCTGGGAAAGAGAAAAACCACAGTAAAAAAGAAGACGTTAAACCCAACCTACAATGAAATTCTCAAGGTGAGTTTGTGTTGTTACAAATTTCTCTTTATATCTATTCCAGATTTTTCAAACAGCACTGTCTTCTCCCTGCATAGTTTACCATCAAAATGGAGGAGTTGAAAACTCAGAATTTGAACATCTCGGTGTGGCACAATGACACTTTAGGGCGGAACAGTTTCTTGGGTGAGGTGGACCTGGATTTGTCAGAGTGGGACTTCAGCAACACACAGATAAATGAACACAGATTAAAAACCAGGGTAAAAGCTGCACTTCTTCTTATAGCCTGTAGTACAGGGGTTATTTGATTAGACGTGTGTTCACTTCAGCTTCATTCTTCAGGTGTTAGCACAAACCTCAACACCATCTCCCTCGCATCTGATGGACAGCAGGGGACAGATGAGAGTTGCTCTGAGATTCCTGCCAAAGATGTCTCACAGTAAGCTGATGACACCTCAGTTTCTATCAGCTATTATTAATATTATCATTCTGGTCTTTCTGATGATGGTTTGATTGCACACAGGTAACAGAACCTCTAGAATTGAGACTGGAGAGATGCAGATTTGGGTGAAAGACTGCAAGAATCTCCCTTCAGTCACAGGAGGGATGATTGACCCGTTTGTGAAATGGTAGGAAATATTCAGAATGAAATAAATAATAAATAATTAAAAACATTATTATTATTATTATTATTATTATTATTATTATTATTATAATAACATTATTATTAATCGTAATTTTATCATGCCTCTACTGACGCTAAAAAAGCTCATCTGTTTTTACTTTTTTGGCTTAATAAAAAAAAGTAAATTACATTCTTATTAGTAGAAATTGTATTTCAATATATCTACCACTTTGGTTTTACTTGTCAAAACTGTATTTAAGATATCTAGTAGATAAAAAGCTTAAGTGGCGTTCAATACAATTCCTTCCAGCCAAGAATTATTCACGATGACATTCTTTCTACCCAGTAAATTAAAAATATATCTATCAATAGCAGCATTGCTAGTAATAATACTAATTGTAGATATCAGAAATTACATTTTGACTAGTCATAATAAGGATTTTGGATATCTGCACTGACATTTTTTTGTCACTATGTATTTTGTTCATTCAAATTTACACTATGGATTTCCAGATATGGAATGGATGGATCGATATCTGTTTTCTTATATTTTAGGTATCTGAAAATAACATTATAACTAGTAACAATTTGACTGTAGCTATCGAAAATGGGAGTTTTTTCTAGCAGGAATTCTACTGTAGATATTCAGAATGTTCACTGTGTAAATCTAAAATAATTGGGATATCTGAAATTAAAAGCCTAAAACATAACACAAACGTCCTTATTTTGTCCTATTAAAAATAACATTGTGGATATCTGAAATGTTCTTTTTGACAAGGAATTACAGATACAAAATACAGAATCCAAAAAATCTGTTTCAATGTTAAAACTGTACGCGATACAGATTTTAAAGTATTGGTTGGACAAAAGAAAACATAAGACGTTAGCATCAAAAATAATCATTAGTTGCAGCCATAGTATTATGATAAATGTATTCATGTGATTATTCATTTTATAATTGTTTATTTATTAGGGGTTAGGCACTTTCTGCTTACATACATGACTAAGATTTTATCTGACCTTTCAGAATAAATAAATGCCACTTACTGTATCTCTTTCCTTTGTTTCTGCTGCAGCACTGTACTTCCAGACACAAGCAGAAAAAGCCGTCAGAAAACACGGGTGGTGAAGAGGACGGCAAACCCAATGTTCAACCATACCATGGTGTATGATGGCTTCCAACAAGAGGACCTCAGAGAGGCCTGTGTGGAGCTCACAGTGTGGGATCATGACAGACTCAACAACCACTACATTGGCGGTCTGAGGCTTGGGCTAGGGACAGGTAACACTTCACTGTCTGTTACTCTTCTCAACATAGTTACACCTGCACCTTATCAGTATGAACATCAAAGTAATGAAAGCTATGCACAGTTTCCACTTCCTGCTGTCTAAACAAAAGAAGGTGAAAGTATTTATATGTATGTATTACACAAGTCAGCAACTACAGCTTAGGGGCAACTTAGGTGATGAGTGTGATTGTGAGTGCGAATGCGTGAATAAGAAGCAGTGTAAAGCGCTTTGAGTGCCAATAGGTAGAAAATGAATCCACACTTATGCTCTTTATATAATATCTATATAAGTGCAGAACATTTACCATTTGGTTTTAGAAATATTCAGTTTCAAAAAGTGATCAGATTCAAAATTCTGGATATAATATGAGATAGGATTTTTTGTCCAGATAATTAACAAACTTGAGATATGATACTGCTGTAGACAAATTTGTGTTAGCTAACACTCTCTTCAAACTGGTAGTTTGTTCTAGTATTTGTTGTTTCTTAATCCATGCAGATGTCATGTTTCTGTTTTATTATGCCTGATGCACACACGAGCACATTCATTTGTTCTAATGTCAGTTAAAATTTTTGCCATCGCATTAATAGAATTATTTCTGTGCCTTTCTGTGCAGGAAAGAGTTTTGGGACAGAGGTGGTTTGGATGGATTCAACGACAGAGGAAGCAAATTTATGGGACAGGATGTTAAAGTCTGATGGTGAATGGGTGGAGGATGTTTTACCCCTGAGGATGCTGGTGATGGCAAAAAGCATGTCAAAGTGATATTGGTAAAAAGTGTTGTAATAAATGATTGGAAACTTTTCAGGATAACATTGCATGTACATTATTTGGTTCTACATACTGTGTAACAATTTAGTGCAATTAGCAGCCATGATGAGCAATCTGTATCTGTACAACTGATGGTCATTGTATAAATAATATTTTGTGCAGTCTATGCCAAATGTTAAATGTGTCATAAAACATTCAAATTGTTTTGATTTGAGAAATATATGAAAATTTTAACTCAATAAATGTAGATGTTATCTATTCATTCCATTTATACACACACTTTTATCTGTATTTAAGATGTAAACTTTTACTTTATTTCCACTTTTACTGCAGTGTGCTGCTAAATACACTACCACCACTATTCCACTACTACTACTCCCAATACTTCTACTACTATTAATAATAATTACAGTACAATATGTTGTTATGAAAGTCAGAATAAACTAGAATTGTCATATTTCCTACAGTACATTCAATGCAGCAACATTTCAAGTCTTACCTTCGTACAGGTCTAAAGGCTTCCTGATTGGCTGAACCGATCTGCTGCGACAAGAAATCCAACAATATGATTGGGTTTTATGTCCTATCAATTGAGACGGAGTTAGCTAACCAGCGACTAGCCTCTGCGTTGCTAAGGTAAGTGAACCAGCTGCGTCAGGCCCACTGCATCTGGCCCTGAAGCCAGGCCAGTGTTCCTTCAAAATAAAATCCTGAAGCTTGCTAGTCGGAGAAAACTAAATTATACTGTATTATTGCGGCGTTTAAATTCAGGTGTTTTTCATATTCCATATGAGCCTCACTACGCTATGACTTTCGTCAAGACAGATAACCTAACAATTTGAGTTTTTAAAGACGAATGTCTCTTGCTTTCAGTTGTACACCTTGCAGATAAATATAGTTTCAACAATTACCACTTGATGTTTCAAAGGCATTTTTCTTTAAAAAAATAGTTCTTACTCGTTTGCATTAACAGGTAATTAGTCACTGCAAAGTGCCATTTTACGTGCTACCGCTTTACTAATTATAGAAACATAATAACCACAGTCGTTTTGATATTATTTTTGCTATTATTTTGAAAGCTATAAACGGAACTCTACTTCGTCAGTAGAGTTTGTTGGCGCTTCAAACTGTTAGTGATGCTGTCGGTTCATATGGCTAAACCGTACGGTACAGCACCTGGTTAACAAATAAAGAGATGTTGCAGCTCGAGGACCGTTGTGTTTTCTATAACGAGCATTTTCCTCCGAATGCATAGTCACCGTTTGTCGGAAAATGAAAATACATGAAGTCCTTTGAGAGCCATGCGTTTTCTCCCACAGTTGGCAGGCAGGTATTTTCCCACAGCCAGGCGTTGCACTGGGGAAGCATCATCTTGTTTGGCACCAACGCTGGCTTGTGATGTAGCATGAATGCTAGCTCTTAATGGACAATAGGCACGTTTGTATTTGTGCATGGAAGCGACACTAACAGGAGGTTTGTTTTAATTAAAAAAAATCTTATTCTAATGTTAATAGGGGGTATGCACACGTACAATAAGTCAGAATCTGCAGACAGAAACTCTGTAGTGACTTAACGTTACGTGTTCATGTTAGCTAACATTTTCCTAATCGCTGACATTTTTTAAATCTCAACATTAATTTCGCATTAGACGTTTGTTTCGCCCTTTGCTCAGCGTTTTGGTTTGCAGGCACTTAGGCAAACTTTACGTACAAGGCTGTCAAGCGAGATAAATATTGAGCCCGAGCTTCTCAGAGACAGCACCGATCCGAGACTGTTACGCCACACGGACAGCATGTCACTGTGGACAGAACAAAGCGTTTTAACCCAGGCCAACCCTCAACCCTGACACCATCTCCACACCACGGGAAACTAGATCAGCTTTTCGCTTCCTATGACGGAGAGGACCTCAAGGCTTGGAGTCCACCCGTCTGTCTGCGAGAGGCAGCAGCGAATCAGTCATGACACTGCACTTCTGCAATCTCCCAGGTCTTTAGCCAACGGACCGTTTTTGTTAGCGCACACAGACTGGAAAGATGCACAACCTCTGGTGCAGAATGTGTTTAAAACCACGGGTTCCCTAATGTTCTCTTAGCAAGGACCCTTTCATTTCTGTACATACGGTCGATTAAAAGTAAGACATTACGACAGGGGACTTCATCTGTTTCTGGTTGCTACTGTCATCTGGGACAGGCACAGCTGTGATCACATTATTTTATTGTGCCAAAGTTAGTGGAATTAATCTTTTGCTCATGTTGCTTGGCAAAGACCTCCAGGACTCCTCATCAAGGGCCTTTGCTGGTCCCTAGTTCCCACTTTGAGATCAGCAGGTTTAGGTTCTCAGAGGTTTTGATGTAGAGCTACTTTACCAAAACCCTCCAAGTTTTCTCTCATACTTTTTTGACCATGCCCTGAAGATTGCACTGAAAGCCTTAGTAAAAGTCAAGTTTACAAGGAATCAGCCATGCCTGTCAGAAAAAAGGGTGAGTGACTATATGCACCTCAGGTAATATAGGTTTTGCACCTCCAGCTTTCATCAGAACCAAGAAGTACTAAAATATAAAGATCTGATTTCTGTCACATCACCAGCATAGCGTTTGTTCTGAGTTGAGAGTATTAATCTAATCTCAATTTAGGGTTTCAAGCCTTATGATTTGTAGTTGAACGAGAATATGAATGGACTATCAAATTATGTATGGTGATCACTCCATACAGACAGCAGTATAAATAGGTGCATTTACATGCATCCAGGCAACAAAATCTGGTGGAAAGCCGGTACATCCATATGGCTGGCATGCTGCATTATCCTCATAATTATGGTTGCATATTGCAGGTCATCCTCTGCCCCTTTCTGATAAACTGAAGTTACTGAAGTTAAGTTGCAGAAGTTACAGCTATGTATACATTCTCTTCACATCATTACACCATACTATTTGGGACTTCACAGGGTCACAGTATGTAATTGAAGGTCATGTTTATTACTGTGTTGCGTCTGTTTGCCTGAATGCGTTAAACCTGTGATTCATAGAGATGAGTAATTGCTTTATATCTTTTTTAATTGCTTGGGGCATTGTCACTTAGTTTTCTCCTTAGCACATGAAAGCCAGCTCAGTTTAGTTCAGATGAAGTGGTTGACTTGCCCACTCAGGAATTTTATAGCTTTGCAGAACTTTCTGTGTTCCTTTTGCAGTGTGATAAGTACTTTGAGTCTTTCTCCATATATGAGAGACCAAATGTCTCACAGTGTATTTGAAAGGTTTTCAGACCTCCAACAGTTTTGTCATGTTGCATTAATTTACATCAGTACCCCATAATGAGAAACTGAATAAATATAAAGTATAAAGATCTAAAATATAAAGATCTGATTTCTGTCACATCACCAGCATAGCGTTTGTTCTGAGTTGATTGTATTAATCTAATCTCAATTTAGGGTTTCAAGCCTTATGATTTTTAGTTAAATGAGAATATGAATGGACTATGGACTAAAAGTATGGTTATCACTCCATATAGGCAGCAGTATGAATAGGTGCATATACGTGCAACCAGGCAACAAAATCTGGTGGAGAGCCGGTACATCTGCTGTATATGGCTGGAATGCTGGGGTATATGGTCACGTATTGCAGGTCGTCCTCTGCCCCTTTCTGATAAACTGAACAGAGCTTCTTGTCTTTACAGCATGGTGTGAATACAGAATTTTAGAAATGTTTTTAAATTTATACAAAAGAAAAAACCTGTTCAGTACTTTGTTGAATCACTCTTGACAGCAATTACAGCCTCAAGTCTTTTTGGGTATGATGTGGTGATTTTCTGCCATTCTTTCTTTCAAGCTCAATCAGGTTAAAAATGGCTGTCCACCGATAGTCACCATCCAAACTATCGGTTGACAGCCATATTAGGTCTCTCGAGATGTTCAATAGGGTTCAAGTCAGGGCTCTGCCTGGACAACTTTAGGACATACACAGAGCTGACCCTTAGCCACTCCTGTGTTGTCTTGGCTGTGTGCTTAGGATTTTTATCATTTTGGAAGGTGAACCTTTGGCCCAGTCTGGGGTCCTGAGCACTGTGGAACAGGTTTTCATTGAGGATATCTGTGTTCTTTAATCCATTCAGCTTTCCCTCTAGGCTGAGCAGTCTTCTTGTACCTAGTGCTGAAAAACAGCACCACAGCATAATTCTGCCACCACCATGCTTAATGTAGGGATGGTTTTTGGCAGGTGATGAGCGGTCCTTGGTTTCCTCCAGCATAACATTTAGAATTAAGGCCAAAAAGTTGAATCTTTCTTTCATCAGACCAAAAATTATTGTTCCGCAAAGTCTGAGCGTCCTTCAGCTGCTTTTTTTTTTAAAACTCCAAGTGAGCTTTCATGTGTTTGCACTGATGGGAGGCTTCCATCTAGCCACTCAGCCATAAAGCCCATATTGATTAAAACGGCATTGATGGTTGTCCTTCTGGAACGTTGTCCCATTTCAACACAGGATCTCAGATAAAGCCAATATGATTCTGATGTCAAACAAGTGTGTTTCACCACTGCAAAGAAAGATTGTCTGGTTATGACACATATCAGGTCTGGACAACTTGTGAATTTCATTCATTTTCACTTTCCACTGTCTTCTTAGCCGGTGAAATTTCAAAAAGCATTAAAATTATAAAGTTCTTTTAGATTCACTGAAAGAACTATTATTATTATTATTATTATTATTATTATTATTATTATTATTATAGGAATTATAGGGCTTACAACCTGTAACACAGCACAAAACCATTATCCTCATGATAAATTTCCCACCCAAAGTGTCACGTCAGAATAAAATTCCTGTCATCTGAATATGGTCTATTGATGAAATCCACACCTGGCTGAAGAGAGTTTGTCTTTGCTTCAGTCATCAGCTGTGGAGACTTTCAATAGTGATGTCTTTTTTTTATTAATCCAAGCAGGTGTTTTTGGTAAGTCTAAATTTTGGGCAGTGACACTTTCTCATTCTCACAATGGCTTCTTTGACATTATTTGTACAACAGCTAATGATGACTGTAGTACTGGCCTGACAAAGCTTCTCCAGAGAAGATTCACAGTAACTGATGTCTCAAAGGATCACAGACTTTAAGGATTCATTTGCATACAAAGAGTATGCAACAAAAAAGTTATAAATACGACTACATTTTAATACTTAAAATGTGTCCCACATATTATTGGGCCTCAAAATGGAAGCTACTTCTGCAATTTCTAGATGGTAAATGTAAAAAAAATGTTTAAATAGCAATAAATAAAACCTGAATATGCACTTTAATGTCAAATATTTTTTTATTACCAGTACCAAATTGTGAGGTACTGAGACATTTACATAAATGATAGGTTAAAGAAGACTTTACAAATTGAACAAAACCAACCATGAAGACACTAAAGTCTGTATTTTCGACATACTCTACAGACTTGGCTCGAGTCGTGGGGCTTCTGGAGGAGTATTGCACTAAACTGAGGAAGCCTGAGGAGCAGCAGCTTAAAACTGCCATTCAGAGAGTGATGGGAATTTTCAAAAGCAACTTGTTTGAAGCTCTTCTTGGTAAGTCACTGAAACACAGTCAGACTTTTCTTTTGTCTGCTGCTGTTCTGTGTGCATGCAGGCCATGAGCCCAAAAAAAGGAATAATTGAATAATTGTCCCCTACCTCCTACCTTTGGTAGATTATGCAGAGATTATATTGTCTGTGTAGTCATGGGTTTATCATAAAAGCATCCTCTATGTTAGACTGCTCATGCTCTGTATTGTAGTTGTGATCTGAGTGCACTTGCAGGCTGTGGTCAAGCTATACGGTTGTCTTCAGGTGCTGTGGGTTGACCTCATTATCTGCACTATACAAAAAGCTCTGTGACTACTTTGATATTTAAAAGTTTGGATTTGTCATTTAGTAAACCTAACCAACCAATGGGCTATAGAAACTGATTCTATAAATATTGTACGTGCAAGAGAGACAGACACAGACACACAACCATTCATACTGACATTGTTACCTATTGGCAAGAGTCACACATTGATCTAAAATGCATGTCTTTGGACTGTGGGAGGAGACTGGAGTGCCCAAAGGAAACAAGGGAAAAACACGCAAACACTGGGAGAACATGCACGGTCAGTCGGGGTTGTGAAGCCGCAGCGCTAATCACCTTTGTCCAAGAACACTGACTACATAAAGTTGAAAATATTCAAATCATAGTGGAAAAGTGTCTAATGTCATGTTATTGTTCTTTTGTCAATTTAGATAAATTGAGAGACTCGATGAATGACAGGAGATAGACTGTCCTCAACTTACTCTAAAAGAAGATATTAAGATATAACATCTTAATCACTTAATAACCTGTAGTTATGAGCCTTTAAATGGGTAACAAGTTATTATACATGACATTGTTCATTTTCCCATGTTATTTCTGCTTATAGATTAAGTTGACATTAGCTTGAAAGTAACTCCATTGTAACTCAGTTAGAGTGAACAATTTTAGTGGGTGCTAACCTGAGACAGTGAATCAGTCCTTTCAGCTCTGAAACAGCTGCTTTCACTCTTTCATCACACTCTTATCAAATTACAATAAAGAGACTTGACGTCACAAGTGCTATCAGGGTGAAATGTTAGTCTGCAGCCTTGAACTGTGCTTGTGAAAAAGACGGAAGTTAATTAAGTCAATCAAGTTGTGAATTATAAATGAACATCACTGGCCTGCCTGGGAGGGCTGGCAGAATTGCCTGAAGAGCGTTGTCCACACTTAGTTTTGGTGTGAAAAGTAGGAAAAATCCAAGCGATCAGCTGTGAAGAACAGCTTTGTTGCTGCAGTGTAATGTAGATTTTGAAAAGAGTCTTTTCTTTGCTCCAACAGAAGGGACTGTTTTTTGAAGCACTTCAGTGTCTGCTGAAGGCTTCATTGCTCTGCTCCTCTAATGCTAATTAGTTGGTGATGGTGCAAAATGCACTGTTTCTGGAAGTTGTTCAATTTGACAGGAATTTGCCTGATTTGTCTAAGTTTTTCCCCAAAGCTAACTTGAATAGGGTACCTTCTACAAATGAATAGCTATTCATTTTGCCTCTTACAAAAATATTAATTTTGAGTTATTTATGACATTTAAAAATCAATCTTGTTTTTAATCCCTTTTTAACACGTGGTGAAATATTTTAATAGAGTGCAGATGAATGCAGTGGCATTTTTATCTCCCCATCAGCCCCCCTTTTTTAAATAAACTTTTTCTTTTCCTTTCGGCTGTTCCCTTTCAGGGGTCACCACAGTGAATCATGTGCCTCCACCTAACCCTGTCCTCTGCATCCTCTGCTCTCACACCAACTAACTTCATGTCCTCTCTCACTACATCCATAAATCTCCTCTTTGGTCTTCCTCTAGACCTCCTGCCTGGCAGCTCCAACCTCAGCATCCTTTTACTGATATATTCTCAGTTTCTACTCTAAACATGTCCAAACCACCTCAATCTGGCCTCTCTGACTCCTAAACATCAAACAGGAGCTGTCCCTCTGATGTCCTCATTCCTGATCCTGTCCATCCTCGTCACTCCCAAAGAGAACCTCAACATCTTAAGCTCTGCTACCTCCAGCTCTGCCTCCTGTCCTTTCCTTTCATTCTCCCTGATTCTCTTTTATCACACAACACACCTTATACTTTTCTCCATCCATTCCAACCTGCATGCACCTGCATTTATCTGGACTTGGGACTGGTGCAAGTAGAAACTGGCTTGCGTCACCTTGTGGTTGCATTCCCTTTATTTAAATGAAGCAAAATTACACTTTTACATTTTGTAACATTTATAGGTTGGACCTATCACAGCATTTATAAAATTGTGCTTGCTGATTAATATTTTTTGTTAACCCTAATTATTTCAAATTTCCTAAGAAATTGGGACAATGTGAAAAACATAAATAAAAACAGAATGCCACAATATGCAAATCTCATCAAACCATATTTTAATGACAATAGAAGATAAACATTAGATGTTGAATTAAATTTCTTTTCTAATTTACCATTTCATGGAAAATATGAGCTCATTTTGAATTTGAGCACTAATAGGGACCAATGCACCCCCAAACCATCAAGGATGCAGGCATTTGAATGATCTGCTGATAGCAAGCTGGAGGGTCCCTCTCTTCTTCAATCCGTGGTTTCCAAAAAGAATTTCATATTTTGATTAAACTGACCACAGAATAGTTTTCCATTTTGCCTCAGACAATTTTAAATGAGCTTTGGCCCAGAAAACATGGCGGTGTTTCTGGATCATGTTCACATATGGCTTCTATTTCCACAATGTTTTGCCGCAGATTGGTGAAGCTTTGTCCCTCTTTACATTCGAGAGGCTCTCTCTCTGAAATGCTCCTTTTATACCCAGTCATGTTACTGACCTGTTTCCATTTAACCTAAATTTAACCAAATGCTCCCCCATTTGTTTTTTTTTTAATGTGTGGCAATTACTTTTCCAGCCTTTTTTTGCCCCTGTTCCAAGTTTTTTAAGATGTCTGCTGCTATTTTAAGATGTCTACTATCAAATTCCTTTTTAACACTTGTTGAAATATTTTAATAGAGTGCAGATGAATGCAGTGGCATTTTTATCTCCCCATCAGCCCCCCTTTTTTAAATCAAACTCTTCTTTTCCTTTGGGCTGTTCCCTTTCAGGGGTCGCCACATTTAATCATGTGACTCCATCTAACCCTGTCCTCTGCATCCTCTTCACTCACACCAACTAACTTCATGTCCTACCTCACTACATCCATAAATCTCCTCTTTGGTTTTCCTCTAGACCTCCTGCCTGGCAGCTCCAACCTCAGCATCCTTTTACTTATATATTCACAGTTTCTCCTCTGAACATGTCCAAACCACCTCAATCTGGCCTCTCTGACTCCTAAACATCAAACAGGAGCTGTCCCTCTGATGTCCTCATTCCTGATCCTGTCCATCCTCGTCACTCCCAAAGAGAACCTCAACATCTTAAGCTCTGCTACCTCCAGCTCTGCCTCCTGTCTTTTCTAAGCCGAACAACATCGCTGGTCTCACCACCGTCTTGAACACTTTTCCTTCCTTCCTTGCTGATACTCTTTTGTCACACAACACACCTGACACTTTTCTCCACCCATTCCAACCTGCCTGCACTCGCCTCTTCACCTCTTTTCCACACTCTGCGATGCTTTGAACCATTGACCCTAAGTACTTAAAGTCCTGCACCTTCTTCACCTCTGCTCCCTGTAACCTCACCGTTCCTCCTGGGTCCCTCTCATTCACACACATGTATTCAGTCTTGCTGTGGCTAAGCTTCATTCCTCCTGTTTTCCAGAGCAGACCTCCACCTCTCTAGATTTTCCTCCACCTGCTCCCTGCTCTCACTACAAATCACAATGTCATCTGCAAAAATCATAGTCCATGGAGATTCCTGTCTAACCTCATCTGTCAGCCTGTCCATCACCATCGTCTGCTATCAAATTCATGAGGTAATATTTACCATGAAATGGTAAAATGTCTCGGTTTTAGCATCTAATATTTTGTTTGTGTTGTACTGTGAATAAAATATATATAAAATATGGGTTACAGTAACATTAGGAGCTGCTGAAATGCAGCATCAGATGGACCAACGTAGTTCCAGTGGGTGGGACAGAGGCAGAGCAAGCAATCACAGGAGGTCATGAATATTAAAATCATGTCCAATCATTAGCTTCGGAAGTTTCTCTCTGTGCAGTGGAAAAACCTGAAATTGCCAATTCGAGCATATCGTCATGTCACCTGTCAGATGATAACAGTGCCACTTACACACTCATTTGACCAGAGGTGGGCACACAGGAACTATACAAATCATTCAGAATTAACTAAACACTTTTTTAAAGTTTATTTTTAGTTATTCATATTATGACTATTAGATCCATAGTAAACGTAAACAATGTTTAATAAAAAATTGCTTTCTCAATTCAATTCAACTTTATTTATTACAAAGTATTTATATAGCGCCAATTTACAACAAAGCCATCTCGAGGCACTTTACAGAATAAAGTCAAGACTATAAAGATGTATAGAGAAAACCCAACAATTCCCCCTGGAGCAAGCCCTAGGGAACAGTGGAGATGAAAAACTCGGAAGCTTTAACGGAAGAAACCTCCAGCAGAACCAGACTCAGGGTGGACGGCCATCCACCTTGACTGGTTGGGTGTTAGTGGAAAGTGAAGAGAGAAAACAACAGAGCAACAAAAAGTAACAACAAAACATCGGGCAGGTTGGTAGGATCAGTAGCTGCACACTGGAAAACACACAGCTCCAAAGCCGGGGACACCTGCAGAAAGGGACAGAGAGAGGGAGACAGAGAAGGAGAAAGACAACTATGGGTGGTGACAATTGTGGCGTGAGAGGAGAGGAGAGTCAAAAGGAGGAAAGGAACTCAGTGCATCGGGGGGTGAGTCCCCCAGCAGTCTAAGCCTATAGCAGCATGACTATAACTTTATCAAAAAGGAAGGTTTAAAACCTAGACTTAGAGAGCGTGTCTGCTGTGTGAATGGGTAATGGGAATCAACATTGTAAAGCGCTTTGGATAAAAGCGCTATATAAGCAACTGTTTACCATTTACCATTTACCAATTAAGCCTACTTTATATATATAAAAGACTTCATGGTACCATATCATCCCAGTAGACCACTTCTGAGATCAAAGTGGTCTATTGGGATGATATGGTACTATTATTATTTTATATATAATGGAGCTTGACTGCTTAGAGCTTTATATGTAAGAAGTAGGCTTTTAAAATCTATTCTAGATTTTATGGGAAGCCAATGGCGACAAGCTAGTGAAGGTGAAATATGATCTCTCTTGCCAATTCTAGTCAGCACTCAGCATTTTGGTTTAATTCCAAGCTTTTTTGGGAGTTACTGGGGCATCCTGAAAGTAGGAAATTACAGTAGTCCAACCAAGTAGTAACAAATGCATTGACTAGTTTTTTTGCATCAGACAGGATGCTCCTAATTTTGGTAAGAAGAATTGTGGAAGAAGAATTGTAGAAGAATTGTAGGCCAAAATACTATGACTTCAGTTTTGTCTGAGTTTAGAAGTTAAAAATTGTGCGAAATCCAATCCTTTGTGTCTTGTAGGCATACTTGAAGCTTCATTAACTGATTTTTTTTTCATCTGGCTCCATAGATAAATATAGCTGGGTATTATCAGCATAGCAATGGAAGATTGTGGAGTGTTTTCTAATAATATTACCTATAGGAGACATACATAAAGTAAAAACTTTGCAATATAAAATTATTAAAAAAGTGTCCAGAGAAGAAAGGAGTATAGAAAAGGGGGCGGTGCCCCCAGATTAATTCGTATGACAGAGTTAATTCGGCTGTCCATGTGATATGCATTTACCTTTTAACCTCTCCATTTTAGTAATTTTCACTTGCATCTCTATACTCTAGGCATATTATCTTCTGTACATGGGCCCACTACAGATCCTCAATCCCTCTGCAATCTGCCATACTCTGCATGCCTGGATAGAGCCTCATTGTCTTAGAAATTCCTTCTGCTGTGATTATGAACAACAGGTCTATGAAATGCTGTAAAACACAGTTCACTGTGATGGAATAAATGCCACCTGAAATAGATGTAATCATCTTACAAAGCATTAGGTGCTGTCTAATCTGGCCATCACTGCAGATGGGGTTTTGGTGTGAATTTAACCCATTCGTCATCCCCACAACTACTTCAGGGACTTACTGCTCTGGTTGGAGCTCACAGGAAAAATGTTACTACTACTAGTGTTGTAGAAGTGTTTGTATGCTTTTATAGCTTAAGGTTATGTATTATATGACATTTTTATCACAGATAATAAAGACTGACTGATTTAATTAAAATGAAACATAATTTCTAACATATAACAGCAGAAAACGAAGAAAGTCTGGCAGTGCCAGTAAAATATACAGTTAGCTATATTCTGAATAGATTGTATCGTGAAGCTATTAATTTGTGCATAATACCTGTGGTTTTTCTCAAGTTATACAGTACTGATTTAAGAGCTGTAATTAAAAGTCAGAATCCAAAACATTTAAACTATATTATAGAGATTAAATGATTTTCCTACGATTTCTTACAGCATTGGTGCTGTTGTGTTCATGTCCACATGTGTGCACTGCCAGACAAACACCCTCACAAAATCTTATAAAGTAGCTAGGATTTAAGGATCCAAGTTGTGTATTGTATATTAAGATTTTAAGAAGAGACTTGGCCTTCCATTTTTTAATTTTTACATTGGTCTACCAGATGGTGCTACTTTTGCCTATTCAAAGCATGCAGCAGTTTCCCACTTTTTACGATTGTCTGCAAGGGTTTCTTGCTAATTAAGAAATATGTGTGTGTCACTACTATGGGAGATTGATGGGGTGTGCGTAGTTTCTGTCTATGTGTTTTCTATAAGAAGGTCATATTTGTTTTGATTTAAAAAAAAACTGTGGTGTTACGTAAACTTGGCTTTCAAAGGGTTAAAAACCCAAAAAATATAGTTAATATTTGATATTTTAAGCTGAAGTGGTTCTGAGTTTTTTTCAATTAAAAAAAATATTAATATATAATATTTTTACAGCAGTTTTTGTGAAGGTGACTTTTTTTGTCAGTAGGTTCAAATGTGTTAGCATAGGGTTAACTTAAGGGTTAACAGTTGAGGGATTTAATTCACAGAGCTGCTCAACATAAACAAGGAGTTTGACTCAGGGTGTAGACCAATCCAACCAGCACAGGAGCACAAGTTAGTTCAGTTTTTTGTCTCAATGCTCTAATTTACTACAGTACTGTGTAAAAAATGTAAAACAATATTACTAATGTAGTAATAACACAAATATCAGTTATGTTAGTGCTACTTAATGTGGGATACATTTCTTTGTACCTGTAGCTATCTTTTGCCCTGTATTACTCAGTGGAACATCATTATATCTCGTTATTTTTGGAGCCTGTGCCCTGATCCTGTGTTACTACTGCGACGAAATAACTCGAATTAATGCATAAATCAATATTCTACTGGATGATAAGAGTAAAATTAGGGATGTGCAATAACATTGTTCAGTTTTGCAATGTCTTGCGATAAACAAATATTAAAGTGCTATACATTTTACATTTGTTTTTTGCTTTTATACATTTGGTACACTGCTAAAACAGACTCCTAATAATTCCAAATGGCCTGCATGTAAGTCATAGGAACACATACTCTAAACATCTCTGCTGAATTAAGTGTGAAGTCAACATAAGTGAAAAAATACAGACATTTATCACTGATTACAGTTTAAAAAGAATGAATAATATAGAAATCAGTCACTATTAATCACTGATCCTCTGTCCTCCATCCTAGTGCTTTTACCGATGTGACTGATTGCTGGGCAGGTACAGCTGGTAGAAAAAGCTGCTGTCTGAGACAGAGTTTGCCAGAACTTGCTCAGTTTTAGGATAAGACAAAAAGCAAAAAAAAAAAAAAAAAAAAAATCATTAATTTCATATTTTTGCTACTTATTTGTGAAAGAAGGAAAATTCTGTAAAGAATAAAATCTGCTATCTGTTATTTTGCATGAGCAGCCATTTTTCAGGGCGTATTTTGGCACTACATATTTAGCAGTAGGTTTTACCTCATAGTGTGGCCTCATAGCATGTTTAAAAACCTGTGCTGTAAAACTGTGTGTGTAAAAGAGAGATTGGGTATGTGAGTATTCTGTATCCAACTTGAGTGATGCTGACCCCTGTCCACCACAGCATTAAATCTAGCGGTTGGTGTTAATGTTGGGGCGGATTGATACATGTAGAAGCGAACTTACTCGTATCTGGGGGTCCAACAATTACCCACTCTTGAGATTGTTGTATGATGATAACACTGAAAATTTACTGAATTCCATCTTTCTCAACTAAGCCAATAACGGAGTAATTCTACAGTAAGTGCTTACGAATCGTAATTTCACAAACACGTTTACAAAACAATTCCAACGAACAAGTTTCTCAAAGTAATTCCTAAATCCACAGAACACGGTAAGAAACGGTGTGCTTTCAGAGCTACACACTGAACCTTTTACTAACTTGTAGTCTGTTTCTTCTTTCAGCTCTAATAGCTGATTTTATATCTCTAATAGCTGTCTGTTGTAGCCCCAGTAGCTGTACCTTGTAGCTCTTATTATTATCTTTTCTTTCCAAAGGCTGAGCTGAACTACCTCTCTTGTTCCAACACTGTTTCTATGACAACTAAAACAAATAAAGGTAAACTTCAAAGGTACATTCATACGCTCTTTAATCCAACTAGCCTTACAATAAACAGCATAAACAAAAAAAAAAGAAACCCTGGTTGGCTCATACAGTGCACATTAAATAAAGCTAATCACAATTTGATATTTTTTTGTTTATTTGAACATTAGTGTATGAATATGAAGAAGAATTTGGTCACACCTGTCAGTGCATCACATCCTGAGTCTAAGATTTGGATGAACTTGCTAAACTCTGATGCTGCGTATGATCAGCACTTGGCAGTGTGCAACACATTAAATTAGCAGCTCTCTGACTTTACGCGTTTAAGGCTAAATGTTGCCAACTATTTTCTGTTTCAATTCAATCCTGATTCTTAAAGTTGCAATTAAGATTGGTTTGATTTAGTTTTAAAAAATATTCATATAAAACATTTAACAGATTTTATGCTGGAACCTAATTAAAATTATTTCCCAAACATCCAAAATATTTTAAAAGAAAACTGTGTACTGTATTGGCTTAACACATATCCTGGAGATAATTACACAATGTTTAGTAAAAATGTAAATCTATGGCACAGATTTAAAGATTGATCTTATGAATTTTAGGAATTAATATTGAATTGTCAAACAAAAAATCATGATTAGTTGGCAAATCTATATTTTTGTCCAGACAAAAATATCCAGACCTAATTGCATAGCAATTCATTTTTAAAATAATACTGAAGGAAACAGGTCATTTCAGCTGTCTGTAATGATGATTTTACTTTGTGCATAAAGAGTATTTGTGAGGGAAGATACTCTGGTGTATCAGTGAAGTACAAATGTGGGCTGTGTTTTTGTAGTTACAGAAAATTATGAAAAGTTATGTCAATTTTTCAAGTTACATTTACCTGGTTATTTTTTTATACAGTCAATTATTTAAGATTATGACTTTCATATGTATAAACTAAAACCTAAAGTATGAATGAAGTACACCTTGAAAAGTAAGTTGGAGCAGATTACATTACTTGACTGTGATGTTTTGCCTTTTAGTATAGTTCATCTTAGCTAATAAATAAAATTTCTAATATATTGTATGTTCTTTATCTATCCAGGTAGCAAGTTGGCTATTTTTGTCAATGGTGTTGTTGTAGTGCCTTTTAATACTAAAGATAAAGAAAAAAATATATATGCTAGTGTTTTAAATGTACTAAAGCCCATTGACAGCTTTATGTCTTAACATTTTACAAGTAGCCAAGACTAGTTGGTAGTGTGTAATAATATATTTTGTAGTTGGGCAGGTAGCTAGAAGAAAGTGTGGCCATTGTTTTCACAGTTCATGACCTTTTGTACATATTATTTGTTTATCAAATGACGGCCGGAACCTGTGTGCTTAGGAGTAATAGGTCAATACTAGGTCAAGCTGCACTAACTTCACTATCACCTGCAGTAGAATTAGTCTCCCTGTAATAAGCCCAGTTGGCATGTACTCACCTGCATGACTTAATAAGGTACTATTCCCATATAGTCTGCATACCAATGTGCCCATTGTCCTTATTTTTATAGGACTCTATTTGACATTGTCTGATGAACTAGAGTGGTCAATCCTTTTAATAGGATGTTTGTTTCTGCTCTTCTCTTTAATCTACTCTCACTGTTAATTTAATCAGCCACACTGATAATACTATTGGGAGTTATCAATGGGTTCCAATATAATTGGTGACAAAAAATGTGTTTAGTACAAGTGCCTCTTTTCTCTATTTTTGTATCTCTAATTGTATTGTGTTTACATTATATGTTACTGCCGTGATTACTTAGTTTACTTATACTTAACTATTTTGAATGTACTGCCTTGTCTTTTTTCCTTAATTTTTCCTTCTGTTTATTCATTGCACTCACACCTGCTAACAATTGTTTTAGTGATTATGGCTGATCTTAGTTACAGTTATAGTCTACTATAGTTCATTTGTGGTGTGAAAACAGTCATAGAACAGGTATCTGAGCAACTATTAGTATTACTTGACATTTGCATGTACCTTTCAATACTTTCAGTACTAAATCATTAACCAGGCACAACGGTGACCTATAGTAAATACTAATTGGACACATACTCTATAGATGAAACCGCTATAATGTCCATGTCATAGCATATGATAATAAGGTTAACTCTGAGCTTATTACAGATTCTATGGTAATTGTGACGAGGCAACGAGACGAGAGGAGTTCGGCTAGATGATTTGAGTTTTTATTTAAAGAGTTAAACAAGACAGGGAAAAGCAACCAACATTAACTCAATCCTATGAAGGAGGACAAAACTAGCAAATTCCAGAGGGATGACTATAAAGCAAAAACAAGGAATTAACTGAGATAAACTCAAAGGAATTTAACTAGGGCAGAAAAAGACAAACTAGGAGGTTGGACAAAAGATAAACATGGGTTAAACGAGTGGTAACCTAAAAACCCAGGACAGTGAAGGTAAACGAAGACACCAGGAAAACAAAAACACTGAGATAAGCAAAACATGAGCATAACATCAAAACCAGACTAACACTAGAAAACAAGTAATATCCAAAGGCTACGGCAACAATACAGGAAGCGACTGAAACACAGGGGTCAAAAAACAAACCCTTAAACAAAAGATAGTGGTAACGCAGTCCATGTGAACAGGGTCAGGATTCCAACAATCATGAGACAGGCAACTCGGAAGGCGCAGTGTTGCGCTGATGGCAGGGTCAAACAAAGACAATGATCCGACAATGAACCAAGGGGAGAGCTCAGTTTAAAAACGCAGGGGAACAGGTGAAAGCAATTGTGAGCGGTGATGACTGGTGAAGCTGGAGACATGAACTGGGGACAGGAAGTGGAGAAAAGGAGGTACAAAATAAAAGTCCAGGGGAGGAAGTGAACGGGAGTGTCGGCTCATGACAGAACTACCTTAACTACTTCAACAGGTCTCAACATGCAGCGCAACATACTGTTAACTGTATAGTGACAGAAAACTTTGCTTTGTACTTTTCTTTAGTGTGTTGAGTAGAAGTGCAGGGGGAGGAAAAGAACAGACACATGCAGCTGAACAACAACAGTCTCAGTCTAAAAAATCTGCGCAGGAAGTGATTTGTTTAAACTTCTACGAGGCACATTGTGTTAGTTAAATTTTCTGGTGGACCTTATGCACACTTTGTTTTAAAAATGAGGTGGCATCGCCCCTTTAACAATCTCTTTCATTCATTCACTCAGCTGCATGTTCGTGTCTGCAGCTTATGGTTATACACGTGCAGTTGGAGAAAGCCAAATTAAAAACCTGGTTACGCCCATACATGGCAGAGAAATCGGCTTACTCAGATAGAGATCTACCTGGAAAAACCAGGTTTCCTCAATCCCCTAATCTGATTTTGAAAACCAGCTTTCCCGTGTACATGACACTTAA
Organism: Channa argus; assembly: GCF_033026475.1. Taxonomy (NCBI): domain Eukaryota; kingdom Metazoa; phylum Chordata; class Actinopteri; order Anabantiformes; family Channidae; genus Channa; species Channa argus. The sequence goes on along the minus strand of NC_090220.1, from coordinate 9,795,463 downwards.
GAAATCAGATTTCCTGAGAAAGCCAACTGAAACCTGGTTACTTAAGACCATGTGAACACACTCACTGTCAAACCTAAACACCTGTGCTACTTCTCTAATCTGTATACTTAACTTTCACTGTGTGTGGGTTCATACATTATCAATCTTGGCTGCACTGGGAGCAACGTGTGTGAATATACAACCTGCCTAGACATCAATCCACTTGGCAAAGGTAATTTTTTTTTTTTTTTTATAAGCTGTTTACATACTCCTGATTGTTTAACTGTAGCTAATTTTACCTGCAGCTCAATGAATTACTGTTGTGTCTTGGGTCAACACTTGATGAGCTTGACATTCATTTGATAATTGTTCGCTGGCGGAATGAATTGTGTTTATGTATACTCAAAATGTAAAGTTGTGTCGAAATATCGGACTGATGCTCTACTGTACATGATTCTGCTTCACTCCTAATCCTTTCAGTATTTATTATTGTAATTAATAAATTGTAATCCTGCTAAGACCCCCAGCTTAGCTTTTCAACATGTGGCCACCACTGTGGGGATTCTAGTTGTGTTAGCAATAAATATCGTGTCCCACATCAAGACAAGACAGCAGACATCACTTAAGTGACAGATGTTGTGTCTTTCAAAATAGAAACACAGCAACATCCAGTGAGCATGTGCAGAGAGCATAAACACATAGTGAAGGGACAACAGTTTTATACAAAGATGTTACTCCCTTGACCTGCTGGCCAATGTTATATTCACCTCTCGACTAATACACTACAGTAGACGGTCACGCTAAGGAAGGGGATGGACTCTACAATACAATGTCGGTCCTATGAGCCACACAAATTATATACATAACATAGTCTTCTTATGTATATTTAGAATATATACATCTGTATATTTGTTATTTTAAAAGACTCTAATACACATTAAATTTAAGTGGACTGATTTTATTTTTACTTGTAACAAACACATAAAAAATAGCATGAACCTAATGTGAGGTCTAACATGAGGTCAAAGACTATTCTCACAATTCCTAAATGCTTCTTAAGCAGATTCTGCTACACCTTCTCCATCTACCACAGGTGGGCTTCATCATCTAGTAACAATAATTCCAATCATAAATTCTAAATAATTCTAAAGGTAAATGTTGAACATAGTGTAACCACATTCTGTATGTTTGTGCTCTGCTGCAGTGTACAAACATGTCACACTATTGGTCTACATGGCACAAGGTGTTAACCACATTAACATCAACTTTACTGCTGACACAGGTGGAATCTCCACAGTGGTGGCCACATGGTGAAAAGCTGTTATTGTCCAGCAGGAACACCCTAAAGCAGGAGATAATAATGTATGGGTCCAATAGCAAAATATGTAATAACAAAGACCTGTATGATAATCACAGTTTGGTATAGTCTGTGTGACTGTGTGGGTAGTAACTGTGAACATGTTTTTATGCAGTATTCTGTTTGTTGAACAACTACTTTTACACAATATTTTGCGAAAAAACAATTCTAAACTAAAATCAAGTTATAAATTCTTAAAATTAGCTACTTTTTTGGATTTTCCTTATTCTGTCAGTGGCAGCTAATTAAATGCACATGTGAGCTTTATTTTATTTACTTTATTACTTTATTTTAAAGCTTTGTTATGTTCAGATTGTCTATAAATAAAGAGTATTGTTCTGCTCCCTGTGGTTCAATAACTGCTGTAAATTTTAAACTGCATAACGGTGGTGGTTACTAACATTATTCAGTAAGAATTGATATAGAGTAGGCTGCCATTGTGTAGAGAGAGATTTGTATTAAATCATATTGACAATAGACATGTACTGTTATAGTCACACGTCATGCTGTTTGGAACGTAGACTGCCGTATCACATAAAGTTTTGCAAAATTTTACATTGGGGATGAAAATTTATCAAAATTTGTTGTATTTTGAGTTAACATTATACATGTCGGGGTAACAAATTAATGCTATATATTACATTTGAGTAAACTACAATAACAGCTATTAGCACAACTTTGTTAATTCTATAAGTAAATAAAATATTTTAGTATCAGCCTATTTTACTAAATCAAACTGCCTCATACAATGTAAAATCTGTTTTACAACGGTTTGAAACTAATAGTGTCAGGAGCCTTTCCATTTTGTCTACGATGAAAATTTCTAACAACAACAACTGAACGTGAAATGTAAACACATTTTTAGGGTTTGGATGTTGTCTGCTGTCACAGACATTTATGTATAGCATTACCTATATTGTGTGATTTACTGTGGAAATACTTTATATCATAACATACTTCCCTTTTGTTTTTCTCAACAGTGTTGCATAGACTTTGAACGTTTGAGCTTTTGCAGTTATTAACAACCTGGCGCCAAGCAAATACTAGAATTGTTCTTGTGTTCTTTACGAGTATGAGAGGTAGAGTTCCCATTGTTATTACCATATGATATAATAAGTTATTGCTAATGAAAACGGTTGTGGTAATGGGAACAAATCTGACCTCTTTTTACACACTATATTGCTCTGTAGATGTTATTCCACTTCTCTGTTATGTAACTTCATTTGAGGTTGACACTAAGTCCTAATATGGACTGTAGAATGTGAAGGGTTTGCATTATAATTAGATACTGTATGGACATTGATTTTAGTTGGAGTTGTGGCTCCAGTAGAGGGAGCCAGAAGCCTGGATATGCTATTGGTTTCCTCCAGTTTCATTGGCCTATATTCTGCTTCTGTTGAGGGTGGTAAAGAAAAGGCTTGTGCCTCATTCTGAGAACCAAATCATTCATATTATTTATTTGTTATAAATTTTCTGTATTGGCTTTGACTGGTGTCCACACTGACAAAACCAGTAATAAATGATGTAGAGAATTTCTAAATTATTATAACAGTAGGTAAAAAATACTAGTTATTTTATACAAGTTAGATTTTATAGTTTGTAGAAAGAGAATATTCTTTGTTATGTAATACTAGATATTTGCTATGCTACATGATCGTCATAGGAAGAACTGATGCAAATCTCAGTACTTTATTATAGCTAAGTTATTCCTCCCACATTTGTGAGGTCATTAATACACCCACACATTTTGCTAGACCGTGCTTTACCTCAGCCTCAGAGGAAATTTCACAGTCACACACACACACACACACACTTAGCCATATGTTACTGTTTTCAGGCTCATTAAGTTGGGGCAATGAATTCACACAAAGCAGTGGGTTACGATTTATTAGTTAGCCTACTGTATACTCCTAGTGCCGTGCCTTTGCTAAGTCTCATTTGATCCACATATTTGCTATAATGACAGTTATTTCCCAGTCAGTGATACTCAGGTGGAGTGCAATGTTTATTAGCAAATTATAATAGTGATAGGAAAGTAATTAATTAAAAATAGGATTTTGTGTAACTGTGTGGAATTTTTTGCTTTGCAGTTGGTGGTCTGCTTTTCTTACTCCAAATTTATGTGGATGGGATGCCATGCCATGGAGTGTCAGCTGGTATTTTGACTGACTGGGTGCCTGTGCAGGGGGTGTATTTTCAATCCAGGTTGAACAGGTTGAACAGGCGACTGTGGCACAGGAAGGTAGAGCAGTTGTATACCAATCTCACAGTTTTTGGTTCAATCCCCGGCTCCCCCGGTCACATGTCGAAGTGTCCTTGAACAAGACACGGAACCCCAACTTAGTTGCGCCCGGTGAGTGTTGGCCATTGGTGTATGTGTGTGTGTGATTGTGAGTGTGAATGGGTGAATAAGAAGCAGTGTAAAGCGCTTTGAGTGCCAATAGGTAGTATTGTAGGTAGAGTGCCATTTACTTGATAGAGCACAATTAATAGAGATATTGTAAACTGTATCCTAACAGTATTTTCTTTCAAGGAAGAGAAAGTAAAATAATCACAAATATGCTGATGAGATATTAAACCTTGAATTTTATTATACACACAGTGATGATAATAAAAGTGTACTGACACTGGGTACTGTAAGAGGGATTATATATATATAAGCAATTGCTTTTTGAAGCAAAATAATAACGCAGCAACCATATTATTTTTACAGCACCTAAAAGGGTAATAAAATAAATACGGACAAATAACGTCAAAGGCAACAACGTAGTAAAGAAAATTAGCAGCAGGCAATCAGTCACGCGCTGTCCTCTACCATGCTTCGGTAACTCTCCGGGGAATGCCCTGCTCTAAAACTACTGTTGCTAGCTGAGGGAAGGGGGCACTGCAGTACACAAAACTCAGTGCATAACTATTGAAAGGTTTTTTTCCCAATTGAAAATGCACTCAAATAGAGAGCAGAACAGTCTGTTTATGGATAGGGTTTCACAATCTGCTAGAATTTTAAATGGACACTACTGTATTAATCTCTCATTAAAGGACATGGACATTAAAATGACAAACAATCATGCCTTAGCAGAACAATGTGCTGCAAACTTGCAGAGAAAGTTTCTCAGGAATCCTCCATTTAGAATGGAGTATATTGCCTATATGAACAATACGATCACCAAGGGATATGCAGCAGAAATCCCTCTTGGAGTTCACTGCAGCAACTTTGGCAGTACGTGTGGACAGAATGCTAAGGAAGGAGTTGCAGCTACCATGGGAGGAATCTATTTATATTGGACTAATATTACAGCAGTGGTAAAATATATTAGCAGTGAGACATCAAGGTTTTGCACATTTGTAGCTAATCGGATGTCAGTGATTTAGCAGACCTTGACAATCTCAGTGGCACTACGTAAATTCTCAGTTTATTCCTGCAGACTATCCTGAGGTGAAAATAAGTTTCAGAGTGAAAGTTCTTGCAGATGAAAAGTACTGCCCAAAATAAAAAGGACAAAGATACTACAAAACAACTCTTGTTAAGAGAAACATAACGGTGCATGAGCTCCAGAAGCGGAGCCGAAAATAATTAATAACTGACAGCGGAAACATTTTCAGGAAGAAATCTCTGCTTTACTAAAGGGAGAACCAGTGAAACAGAGCATCCACATAGATAAACTTAATGCAGTGCTTCAAGATAGAATTCTCTGTGTAGGTAGTAGGCTTGACTGAGCTGCCATTCTTGAGAAATCCAAGAACCCCTTCCACTCTGGCTAAAGATCATTGAGTATCACAGCTTATACTGCTGGAAATTCACAAAAAGGCAGGCTATCCATGGTTGTTGCACCCATGTTTTGCCTATGTCAATGGTACTGGATACCAAATGCAATCTCAGCAATCAGAAGGCTTCTATCTAAATGGAGAACCTGTCAATGATTACACGGACCAACTGGGTGGCATAAAAAGTCAAATCCTGCACCTAATAGAGTCTTACCTGATAAACCACCATTTACCAGAACAGGTGATGATTGCTTTGTTCCATTTAATGTTAAATAAGGAAGAACAACTGCAAAAAGATATGGTATCATATTTACATGCCTGACTTACCCAAGCCGTCCACATAGAGGTGGCAGCGTTATTGGACATGGACTCATTTATTAATGCTCTTTGATGCATCATTGCAAGAAGGTCAGGTTTTAGAAATACGTTTAAAAAACTTTGTTGGGGGCTGAGCGAAAGCTCAAAAAGACTGGAACTAAAACAATGGAACATGTCCAAAATAGAAAATAGGCAGATCCAAAGTGGCATCAAGTGTATGTGTAATCCTCCATGTGGCTCTCACTATGGAGTGTAGCGTGTTCAAAATCAGGAGAGGACAACGACTGTCTTTAAAGATGCTTTATTCTATTATAACAATTTAACACTATAATCTAAATAATACAAGGTACAAATGCAAACTGTAGGGAGCTCCAGGTCAGAGTTCTCTTCCCTAACAACAACACAGAGTGTCAGGGCAGAAGTCTGATTGGCTATCTCTCCCTTGACCCAGTCTTATATAGACAGCCTGTTTGCTGTTCCTACAGCTTCCTGCCGGGAGCGTCTCTTTCCAGGTTGTCTTCCTTATTTGGAGCTGTATACATTAAGGCTGGTTCTTGGTTTTCAGCCGGCCCCCTGCTCCTCCATCTGCAAGACAACTCACATACATTCTTCACCCTATATCTCATACTCACACATTCACTGTGCTCAGTTTTACTAATACTTATAAAATAAATATTTTACTCATGTAATAAACTCATGTTGTATACTTCTCTATTGTGTTTGCCTTTGAAGTTTGCCTAACCAATTTTCAGGGAATTTATGTTTGGGCAGTACTAACATATGGGCGAGAGCAACAAGGTTTTAGGGGAAAGTTGAGTGTGTAGCTGTGGATGTACTTCTTCTTTTCCTTTCGGCTGTTCCCTTTCAGGGGTCACCACAGCGAATCATGTGCCTCCATCTAACCCTGTCCTCTGCATCCTCTTCACTCACACCAACTAACTTCATGTCCTCCCTCACTACATCCATAAATCTCCTCTTTGGTCTTCCTCTAGACCTCCTGCCTACCACCTCAATCTGGCTTCTCTGACTTTATCTCCAAAACATCAACATGAGCTGTCCCTCTGATGTACTCATTCCTGATCCTGTCCATCCTCGTCACTCCCAAAAAGAACCTCAACATCTTAAGCACTTTTCTCCACCCATTCCAACCGGCCTGCACTCGCCTCTTCACCTCTTTTCCACACTCTTCGTTGCTCTGAACCGTTGACCCTAAGTACTTAAAGTCCTGCACTTTCTTCACCTCTGCTCCCTGTAACCTCACCGTTCCCTCTGGGTCCCTCTCATTGACACACATGTATTCTGTCTTGCTGCGGCTAAGCTTCATTACTCTGTTTTCCAGAGCAGACCTCCACCTCTCTAGATTTTCCTCCACCTGCTCCCTGCTCTCACTACAAATCACAATGTTATCTCTAAACATCATAGTCCATGGAGATTCTGTCAGCCTGTCCATCACCAGAGCAAACAAGAAGGGGCTCAGAGCTGATCCTTGATGAAGACCCACCTCCACCTTGAACTCCTCTGTCACACCTACTGCACACCTCACCACTGTCTTACAGCTCTCATACTTGTCCTGCACCACTCTAACATACTTCTCTGCCACTCCAGACGTCCTCATACAATACCACAGTTCCTGTCTCGGCACCCTGTCATATGCTTTCTCTAAATCTACGAAGACACAATGCAACTCCCTATGACCCTCTCTGTACTTCTCCATCAGCATCCTCAAAGCAAATACTGCATCTGTTGTACTCTTTCTAGGCATGAAACCATATTGCTGCTCACAAATGTTCACCTCTGCCCTTAGCCGAGCTTCCACTACTCTTTCCCACAACTTCATTGTGTGGCTCATCAGCTTTATTCCTCTGTAGTTGTCACAGCTCTGCACATCTCCCTTGTTCTTAAAAATTGTTCCCAGTACACTTCTCCTCCAGTCCTCTGGCATCCTCTCACTCTCCAAGATCTTGTTAAACAAACTAGTCAGAAACTCTACTGCCACCTCTCCTAGACACTTCCATACCTCCACAGGTATGTCATCAGGACCAACTGCCTTTCCACTCTTCATCCTCTTCAATGTTCTCCTAACTTCACTCTTACTAATCTTTGCTACTTCCTGCTCCACACCAGTCACCTCTTCTACTCTTCGTTCCCTTTCATTTTCCTTGTTCATTAACTCTTCAAAGTTCTCCTTCCATCTTCCCATCACACTCCTGGCACCTGTCAATTCATTTCCATCCTTATCTTTAATCACACTAACCTGCTGCACATCCTTCCCATCTCTATCTCTTTGTCTGGCCAACCTGTACAAATCCACCTCTCCCTCCTTACTGTCCAACCTAGCATACAAGTCCTCTTATCCCTTTCCTTTATTTGGCCTTTTCCACATGTACCTTCACCTTACGATGCATCTCCCTGTACTTCTGTCTATTCTCTTCAGTCCTCTCAGTGTCCCACTTCTTCTTAGCTAACCTCTTTCTCTGTATACACTCCTGAACTTCCTCGTTCCACCACCAAGTCTCCTTGTCCGCTTTCCTCTTTCCAGATGACACACCAAGTACCCTCCTACCTGTCTCCCTGATCAAATTAGCTGTAGTAGTCCAGTCATCTGGAAGCACCTCCAAACCACCCAGATTCTGTCTCAGCTTCTCCCTGAAAACTACACAACATTCTTCCTTTTTCAACTTCCACCACTTCGTCCTCTGCTCTGCCTTAGTCCTCCTTATCTTCCTCACCACCAGCATCATTTTACACACCACCATCCTGTGTTGTCTGGCTACACTCTCCCCTACCAATGCTTTACAGTCACTGATCTCTTTCAGATTACAACGTCTACACAAGATGTAGTCTACCTGAGTGCTTCTCCCTCCGCTCTTGTACGTCACCCTATGTTCCTGCCTCTTCTGAAAGAAAGTGTTTACTACAGCCATTTCCATCCTCTTTGCAAAGTCAACCACCATCTGACCTTCTGCATTCCTGTCCTGAAGACCAAACCTGCCCAAAACAGTCTCATCACATCTGTTCCCTTCATCTACATGCCCATTGAAATCTGCACCAATGACAACTCTCTCACTTCTGGGGATGCTCTGCATCACTTCATCTAACTCACTCCAGAATTTCTCCTTCTTTTCTAACTCACATCCTACCTGTGGGGCATAACCACTCACAACATTGAACATAACCCCTTCAACTTCCAGCTTCAGACTCATCAACCTGTCTGATACTCTTTTCACCTCTAGAACATTCCTCACCAACTCCTCTTTCAGGATAACTCCTACTCCATTTCTCTTCCTATCTGACCCATGGTAGAACAACTTGAACCCTGCTCCTAAGCTTAGAGCCTTGCTACCTTTTTACCTGGTCTCCTGGACACACAGTATGTCCACCTTCCTTCTCTGCATCATGTCGATCAACTCCCTAGCCTTCCCTGTCATAGTACCAACATTCAAAGACCCTACTGTCAGTCCTACATTCTTAGCTTTCCTCTTCTCTCTCTGCCTACGAACACACCTTCCTCCTCTTCTTCTTCGTCTTCGACCAACAGTAGTCTAATTTCCACCGGTACCCTGTAGGTCAACAGCACCAGTGGCGGTCGTTGTTAACCCGGGCCTCGACCGATCCGGTATGGAAGTCTTTGTCACGATTCGCATGTTTGATTTGGCATGCGTTTTACGTCGGATGCCCTTCCTGCTACAACCCTCTGCATTTATCTAGACTTGGGACTGGCACAAGAAGACACTGGCTTGTGCCCCCTTGCGGTTGCATTGTAGCTGTGCAGGGACATGGTTCCTTTTTGTGTTCTGTGGAATTAATTTGTGTGATGTGTTCTGTGGAATACTTTGGTTATCATCTCAATGTTTCCTGTCGACTCAATTGTGGAACATGGAATTCAATAAATGTTCAGTGTTTTATCATACAATGATCTCTGGAGTGGATAATTGTTCAACCACCGGATATGAGTAAGCCTGCCTCTATATGCCCTTTAATAAACTAGCATTTCCCCTTCATATGTTTCTGCTTTGTTGTTTTATATCAAGCTAGATAAAGCTAGATAAACAAATCACATTAAATTTATGCACGACTACAGAGTTATCGATACCAGCGCTAGTTCATACTCGTTGGATAGCCAAAGCCTAAGTAATTATAGTAGTAGCATTAGTAATAATATTAATATTACTAATATGAAAATGTTAGCTTACATCCAACTAAAGCTGAAATTTAGAAAAAGCTGCATTTTTACTAAATGTGCCACAGGTTCTGTCAGCAATCCGCAGCAGACAGGAGGATTTCATGTTCATTCTTCTATTCTGTTACAGTATTTAAACTAAAGTAAACGAAACTGTTTACTGAGGAAATGTAGCTTGCAAATTCCTTTAACTTGAATGGAACAAGCTTTTACTTAAATTATATTTTGGAGAGATATTAGCTGTGCAGTGCTGGTCCAAGCCCGGTAGAAATTGGGGAAGGTTGTGTCAGGAAGGGCATCCGGCGTGTAAAGGACAAAAAAATTTGTGTCTAAAACACAGATCACCAGTTAAGACTGGCCTATTTTTGGGGGGAGGAATAATGCCTTGCAGTATATACTTTTAATTATTATATTGAAATATAAATGATTAATGAATTTAATTCATAATAATAATTGTCATGTTATTATATTATGCTATATTGTTGTAGCAAGCCAAGGGGAGTGGTCACTGAGACGCTAGGGATTGTGGGAATCCTGTTCTGAGTTGTGAGTTATTCTGTTGTGTAGCTAGGATTTTAGCCAGTGGGTGAAGTTTATGTTGACACCATGACTGTGAGTGCTGCTGCAGCTGATGGGCTCCAGTCGCTTTTGCTACTGTTTAATTTGTCTTCTTGGGGTTGTGGTACGAGAAGCTCAAAATGAACCGCTCTCAATTACTTTCTTCAGCATAATGTCAGAATATTGTGTTACAACATTACATTATTATATTGTGCTTATTTTTCAAATAATATTTAAGAGCTTAATGTGAAAGTCATTGATAGATTAATCAATTGATAGAAAAAACAATCGATAGGTTTATCGACAGAAAAAATGCAGATGTAGTAAGGGTAGGTACACTAAACCAGGAGCAACATTTATAATGAGATGTTATATAGTCTTGGCCAAAAATATCGGACCCTTGCAATTGTTGCAGTTGCAAATGTTTTGGTACTCACATTTATTGTTCTTTGTTTGCATTGGAATAATACAAAAAAATGCACTGGACAAAATTATTGGCACCCTTAACTTAATATTTGGTAGCACCCCCTACCATCAATAACTGAAATCAATCGTCTCCTGTAACCATGAATGAGTTTTGGACCACTCTTCTTTTTTTTCATTCAGTCCTTTTCATTCAGATGGCGACGGATAGTGCGTACTGACAGTCTTGTACTCTGTGTCTGCAGATCTACTGCAAATCAGCTTGAATTTGTTTGGAATTTGTTATCCACCATTCAAACAATCTTTTGTTGTAATTTTTCAATAATTTTGCTCTTCCATCCACATCAAGGGAGGTTAGCTACAGTGCCATGAGTTGTAAACATTTTGATGATTTTGCACACAATGGACACAGGAACATTAAGATCTCTGGAAATGCACTTGTAGCCTCGAGATTGTCAATGCTTTTCCACAATTTTTTCTCTCAAATCCACATTCACTTTTATACACTTATTTCTTTTCTCCATGCTTAGTGTAACACAACACAAAGGTTGAATCCGACTTTTCTCCATTTTAATTGATTGCAAGTGTGATTACTATACTGCCCAAGCCTAATTACTTGCCACAGGTGTTTCTAAACAGAAATTACAGGAGCATCCTATCCTTGAAAAGCAATTATTTCTTACAATTTTGAAAAGTTGCCAATAATTCCGCTCCATTTTTGGGTTCTGTGTGAATTTTTATCATGTTTGACTTTTCTTTTCTATTTTTGTGTTTTTCAAGTGCAAACAAAAACAATAGGAAACATCAATACCAAAACATTTGCATTTTCTGAGAGAAGGGTTGCATTTTCTGACAGAATTGCATGTGTGCCAATATTTTTGGCCATGAGTGTAGTAGTGTGCCTAGTTCTGCCGAAACTGTGGTTTTATGGTGGCTCACTAGCCTGTAGAAAAGTAAAATGGCTCTTAAAAGGTTTATGAATTCAACCAGCTCTGGACCAGCTCAAGCACCAGCCCAGCAGTAACATCAAGTTTATGTTGGTCAAAATAGGGTATTTGTGACATAATGCCTATGTCTGATCCTACAGTGTTGAGGCTTAAGCAGAGGATTAGTCTGCACACTGCAATAGTGCACTAAACTAGTCTTAATACAGATGACACAGTACACCTCTTCTGAATGCATTTTCTAGTTTCCTATCTAGTCAACAAAGTTTTTTTTTTTTTTTTAGAATTTGTCCCCCAAATTTTTTGTTGTTGTTTCATCATTCCCTTTATTTTTCTTCATATTTTTAATTTATGCATTGAGGTTGATAATCGGATGTGTGACAACACTAGCGACTGTACAAACTGCCTTTTCTCAGGCAGACTAACGGAATCAGAATCAGGGATATTTTTATTTGAAGTATAATTCCCTTGTTCAACAAGTTTGAACTGAACCGACCCCCAGCATTCAACTTTGGTGTCCCAGCCTCTGACCACAACTGCGCAGAATTTGGCTGCAAAATGAATTACATAAGCCAGATGCCAGCTCCTGTAAGCACAATATATATTTTATATATTTTCAATTTTGAATACTATCTTTATTTTTAGGATGTGTTCTGCAGTTTGCAAAATAACTTTAACCACTTACATTCTGGTTAAGTTGCATAAACCTGTCATGTAGGCGCTTTGTCATAGAAACTTCATTCCACTTCCTAAACGTAGGTCTCTTTTAGGAGATCTAGGCTATTACTTTTCTCATTGTAACTTTTATACTTTTTATTATATTTCACTTTTTATCAACTTTCCTTTCCATAGAAAATGAATGGAAGCCACTTAGCAACTTTTTTCCTTCTTCCCTTTAGTCAACTTTAATGTTACATAAAAAAACTATACATCAGAACTTAGGTATTTTTGTCTTCTTTCAGTAAATGTAACTCTCTAGTCACAGGACTGACGGTTCTTTCTCCAAGTGTCCAAAATCAGAGAGAGTGCTGTCTGAAACTCCCATTGCAGCCCATTATAAAAGAGGTTCTGAAATTCTCCTCAAATCACAAACGGGGGGCTGTTTTAAAATCGCATTTTCTTTGCACTTTTAGTAGCAACTTTTTACTTTGCTTCTTTTTTTTAACTTTCAATATTTACCTTTTCCTTTGTTTCTTACGACTTCTTTTAACTTTTGTTAATCAACTTGTTACTTTTTCACTTCTTTCTTTTTTCTTTATACTTTTAATAGCAACTTTTTACTTATTTACTTCCATTGTTACTTTCTACTTTTTTCTTCTTTTCTGAATTCAACTTTTCCTCGGATTTTGTTTTTTTTTCCTTTTATTGTCATCTGCTTTCTTTCTCTTTTTGTTCGTATTTATTTCTCTTTGGCATTTGTAGCTTTGAACGTGCCAACACCTTTGCTCTCTGCAGCTTCTGAGCGGTCGGCCTCTACCGGGCGACTTCGCAGCTCTCCCACGTAATTTCCTCGGAAATTGCCTTTTCTAGTTATTATTTTTATTTCGCCGTTTTTCGGTCACTATATACTCTTAGACACTTTGTCATAGAAACTTCGTTCCACTTCCCAAACGTAGGTCTCTTTTGGGACATCAAGACTATTACTTTTCTTATCAATAACTTTTATACTTTTTATTATATTTCACTTTTTATCACTTTTATCAATTCTTCCCATAGAAAATGAATGGAAACTTCCCTTAAATTTGCCTCTTTTGATCTGCCTCTTGTATCGTCATACTTTGGCGTAGAAACTTCATTTAAAGTTTATACGGGTCTAGGCCCTTTCAACTTTTTCTGTGTTGATCATTCTTTGTATCTTTTATACTTTTTGAATAATCACAGTTTTAGTTTCATTTTTTTGAGCATTTTCTACTTTTCCATTAGTGTGTATTGCGGAATGTTGGAGCAGCTGGAGTGGGTGACATCACATGCACTCGAACTTTTCAGCTTCCACTTTTAGCAACTTTTTTTCTTCTTTTCCTTCTTTCCTTCAGTCAGGTTTAATCTTACATAAACAAACCGTACATTAGAATGTAGTATTTTTGTCTTCTTTCAGTAAGAGAGTGCCGTCTAAAACTCCCATTGGAGCCCATACTTCCTCCATTGTTACTTTCTTTTTTTCTTTTCTTTTCAATTTCCATGGAGTTTTGGATTTTTTCCTTTTATTGTCATCTTTTTTCTTTCTCCTTTTGTTCATATGTATCTCTCTTCAGCATTTGCGGCTTTGAATGTGCGAACGCCTCTGCTCTCTGCTGCTTCTGAGCGGTAGGCCTCTACCGGGCGACTTCACAGCTCTCCCACGTAATTTCCTCGTAAATTGCCTTTTCTACTTATTATTATTTTTATTTCGCTGTTATTCGGTCACTATCTACTCCTAGACACTTTGTCGTAGAAACTTCGTTCCACTTCCTAAACGTAAGTCTCTTTTAGGACGTCAAGGTTATTACTTTTCTTATCAATAACTTTTAGTGTAACTCTAAAAGTGACAGGACTGATGGTTCTTTCTCTAAGTGTCCTGAAGCAGAGAGGGTGCTGTCTGAAACTCCGATTGGAGCCCATTATAACAGAGGTCCTGAAATTCTCTTTAAATCACAAACGGGGGGCTGTTTTAAAATTGCCACTACGCCTTCAGTTTCCGGAGTATCTTCAAATAAAGTACATCACCGTGTTCATTGAAGCCTTCTGCCGCTCACAGTTTTGAAGGTGAATTTTTACTATAGGACTAATACTTTTTCATATTTTAAACATTTTGTGAGGCAATGTCTCTGCATTGTCACAGTCTGTCTCCCACATTTGGCTCATGACTCAGCAGGCAGGCAGCAGTCATTGTCATGGTAACAGACACAACTGAATCAGATCATGTGATCAGCCTCAGAGCGGTGTCCACACACTTTACCTGAGTTTTTCTCCCTCAGCATACACAGTGGATACACAGGTAGCAACATACTTTCTCAATTTTGTTGACCTAAGGAGCTCTGGGTGGCTTACCTTGCTCTTCTCTGCATACTTCCTAAGGCAGTAACACCCACGAATATTAGTTGTTGTACCTATCCTAGCAAACAAAAATGGGTTTTCATCAAGTTTCATCTTTTTGATTAGAAATTCAAGTGAGGATTTGGTGCGCTCGAGAACGGGCACTTTTCTTCCTCTCTTTCCACGCATCACTAGGCGCGTCAGTCTGTGGCTAAGTTGTTGTTCTACTGGTGATAAGGTTTTATAAATGTCCTTATTTACTGGGCTAGAGTCTGCTTTTAGAAATATGTCCAGGTTAACCGGGAAGCTTCTCCTTCACGCTTCTTACTGAATATGATTATTTGTGCAAGAAGGCTCTCGCTTAACATTTGGTACGCAGTGGTGCTCACACGCTTACTCAACTCTGCTTTTGCCTCATCCTCCATTTTCCGCAAGTATTTCTGCAAGGTGATAACATCTTCTGTCAAAAGTACACAATCTTCATTATGCCATTTCTGTTGTTCCATGGTACTATGAGCATTTGCCGACACATAGCTGGATCAAGAATTATCCAGCAACTCCTTAAATTTCTTTGCCTTCATCTCACCTAAAATGTTTGATGTCATCAAACAGCTTCCAATCCAGGCCCCTTTGAAAGAAAATCCAATTTTCACTGCAGTAGATAGCTTTCCATATTCAACTTTGTTTGTTTGTGTAGTTTGACACCCTCCTAGCTGCTTTTACAACCAGATGAAATTTTGTTGGATCACATATATCTTGAATGCCTTTGACACTGCTGTCAATTTCCCTGGCAGCCAACACCAACTGTCCAAGTGTTACGCCCCTGTCTAGGGGGTAGAGGTGCAACATACAAAGATAAGTTACGATGTTTCTAACAGAAAGATATTTATTGTAAACGAAAAAAAAGTGTCAAACAAATCATGACACTACAGCTCAGGGTGAACCAAGGCCAACATAATAAAAAAAATAAACTATTTCCCACAGAAAGTGCTAGCTAGCCTGATAGAAAGAAACAAACAAAAAGACAGTCGCTAACCCTAAGTCCCTAATGTGAAACAAGAGAAAACAATCAAAAGAAAATGGCAGTTCACCCCTACAGATTAAATACTATTTACAAAATGTACAATTTACAAACAAAGCCACGCCACAAAACCTAACAGTTCAAAACAAATGCTAAATAAGGTCAAGAACAAGCGAACAGGTGCTGCTGCCAGAAAAAGCCTCTCGCTGGCTGTTGGGAACCGTACTTTTCAAACTCCAGGAAGTGTAGGATGGACCAATCAGCTTCCGGTACTACCCCCCAATCCGGCCAATCAGGCAGGGCACCTATAAGAACAACAAAGTACAAACAAACATACGGCCAGGGCCGTAACACCAATTTCTCTCATCTTCTGTGCAATGTATCTATGTTGAGATTATTCACAAGCCTTTTTTGCAAATAATGCATCTCCATATGTACGTATCACCTCATCACTTCTGACTTGACAGGTTACATTATCCTGCAACATGCTATGAATGACCTTCAGATGATGCCCTAATTGGAATCAGCTTTGAAGAAGCCTTTTGTACTCTTTTTCTTTTGCCTTTCCCTTTTTCACCTATGTTGACTCTACATGATTTTTCATGTCTCCAGGGTTCGGTTCTCCTAAACATTGCATAACAGTGTTGGCAAGGCAGATAGTCTTCAACAGAAGCCTTCTTAGAGGGCTGTTTTCATGTCACAATCTCCCCTGCTCCTTCTTGCAAAACCTTGAGATTGTGTCTTATTGCGAAGAGAATCTAACAGTGTCTTCCTTTTTTTGGAACCATTTTGGAAAACTGAAGGCATAGGCAACATCAATTTCCTCCACGTGTTTTCTTTCCAAGTGTCTTGCCATCTTCAAATTAGACTTCAAATATAAACAGCAATGGGACTTGTCCCAGTTCCTTTTACCATCTTTTTTCTGGCTTGTAATTTGCGACCTCTCTTTCTTTCTTACTTGTTTTGGTTGGTTAGTTGGTTAGCTGAATGAGTTAACTCAGCTTTAGCATGTTGGCCCTCAGCCTCCTCTGGATGGTGTTCCAGCCACTGCGTAACAGATAAGGATGCCACAGGCTCTTCTGGGCTCAACTCATCTTCAATAGATGAGGGTGTTGATGTGGGTTGGTAGTCTTTATCAGAGTCTCTGTGGCTGGATAACTCTAAGCATTTATTGCATGAATCCTCATGCAATGAGAGGGAATGCCTGGCTAAGTCCAACTTACAGAAGAAAAGGGGAAGAAAAAAATACATAACAACCTCTTTAACACTTAAATCAATCAATGGTAAAACAATGAACATAGCTCGTTATTTGTGGCAGCTTGCAATAGTATCAACATGGACTACAACATTGTAATTTCCAATTTTTGTGGTCGCACTGCTTTCTGTCCTCTACTCTACTCTCCCCCAGGACAAGCATCACACAGTAAAACAGAGATAAGGTGGTCAGAGTGATTGCATTGCAATTTTTTGTTAATTTCCCTAATGTTAATTTACACAATAAATTAATGACAACTTTAAACCATATTTAAAAAACAGAAATTTTGTTTAAAAAAAGATAACTCATATTTACTTAATTATTCAGACCTAAATATAATATTCTTTAATATTTAAGTCCCTTGGCCAGTAATTGTTTTTCTGAAATGTATTTTTGGGAAAGTCTACAAGCTGGCGTAGCATTACATGTTCAGGTCTGTATCTTTCTAACCTATGTCTAACACATTTGGACTCAAGTCAAGTTTTAGACTAATTTAATGAAATTCAAGCAAACAAAATGGTACAGCAAAGTAAAAAGACAGACATCGTTGGGTGTTTATTTCCACTGTTGACGCTTTAACATGAGGCAGAACTCAATTTCATGCTCTAGGTCCAGGTTTTGATTTTTTGTGCTGCTTTCAGCCTGTTTTTAAGAAAACTGTCATGTTATGGTTCAGTTAAATTCCTGCAGATTTTATCAATCCCTTCACATTGATGATTGTTATTTCAATGTATTACAAATATGCAGAGTTCATGTGAAACAAGTAGCAGGTAAGACACAAGTTATTAAGCTGCATATCATAGGCTCAACAACAAAGGTAACCTGTATTCCAACGTTTTATTTTTGAAATGCTTTGCAATGGAAACCTTGTCTTCCTTAACAAATTAGCTGTAGTGTTCCAGTCATCTGGAAGCACCCTCAAACCACCCTGAGTCTGTCTCAGCTCCTCCCTGAAAACTACACAACATTCTTCCTTTTTCAACTTCCACCACTTCATCCTCTTCTCTGCCTTTGTCCTCTTCATTTTCTTCACCACCAGTGTCATTTTACACACCACCATCCTGTGTTGTCTGGCTATATTCTGCCCTACCAATGCTTTACAGTCACTGATCTCTTTCAGATTACAACGTCTACACAAGATGTAGTCCACCTGAGTGCTTCTACCTCCGCTCTTATATGTCACCCTATGTTCCTGCCTCTTCTGCAAGAAAGTGTTCACTACAGCCATCTCCATCCTCTTTGCAAAGTCTACCACCATCTGTCCTTCTGCGTTCCTGTCCTGAAGACCAAATCTGCCCATTACATTCTCATCACCTACATGCCCATTGAAAGGTTTTAAGTCTAGTCTTAAAAGTAGAGAGGGTGTCTGCCCCCCAAATCTGGATTGGGAGCTTGTTCCACAGGAGAGGAGCTTGACAGCTAAAGGATCTGCCCCCCATTCTACTGCTGGAAACTGTGGGAACCACAAATAGCCCTGCATTCTGGGATTAGTGGTCTAATTGGACAATATGGTACTATAAGGTCTTTTAAATATGATGGAGCTTGATCATTAAGAGTATGTAAGAAACAGGGTTTTAAATTCAATTCTAGATTTTATTGGGACCCAATGGAGAGAAGCCAGTAAAGGAGAAATATGATCTATCGCTAATTCCAGTCAGCACTCTTGCTGAAGCATTTCAAATAATTGAAGGCTTTTTAGAGAGTTATTAGGACACCCCAAAAGTAGGGAATTACAGTAGTCTAACCTAGAAGTAACAAATGCATGGACCAGTTTTTTCTGCATAGTTTTGAGACAGGATGCTCCTCATTTTGGAGAAGGCTGTTCTAGAGATTTGTTTTATATGTGAAGTAAAAGACAACTCCTGGTCAAAAGTAACTCCAACGTTCCTCACAGCAGCACTGGAGGCCAAAGTTTTGCTATCTAAAGTAACTATATTGTTAGACAGCATATTTCTTATATTTTTTTGGTCAAAATAGAATAATTTCAGTTTTGTCTGAATTTAGTAGGAAGTTATAGGACATCCAGGCCTTTATATCTTTTAGTCATGCTTGAAGGTTGACTAATTGGTTAGTATGTTTTGGTTTCACAGATAAGTATAGCTGGGTAAAATCTGCATAGCAATGGAAGTTTATGGAATGTTTCCTAATAATTTTGCCTATAGGTGACATATACAGATTGAAAAGTATTGGTCCTAACACAGAGCCCTGTGGAACTAACTTTTTTGCATGTAGAAGATTCATCATTAACATATTGGAATCTATCTGACAAGATTTAAACCAATACAGTGTGGTTCCTTTAACTCATTAAATCTGTGTTCGAGTCTTTGTAATAAAATGTTGTGGTTAATGGTGTCAAATGTGACACTAAGGTCTAGTAGGAGTATAGACACAAGTCCATTATCTGAAGCCAAGAGAAGGTCATTGGTGGCTTTCACTACTGCAGTTTATGTACGATGACTAAATCCTGACTGGAAATCAAACAGGTTATTCCTGTACAGGTGGTCACATAATTGCTTTGCAACTACTTTTTCAAGGATTTTAGAGATAAAGAGGGGATTTGAAAAAATGTCACTGACGTCACTTCCGTAGTTTCAAAATGGCGGTCTGTTCAAACTGTGTACACGTTTTCATGCAGTTGCAAGAACCATCAAACTGTTGGAAAACGAACAAAGCAAAAAAAATTAACTTATCTTGGGGTTTTCCAACGTTGCCACCACACAAGTGAAGCACCTTGCAGCTCTTAATACCTCCAGCTACATGGAACAAACAGTTTCTATCCACTCAGCTGTTTGTTCAGTGACCCAGGACACCGATGACACGCTGCTGTGGTCTGGCCCTGTTGCTTCCGCTGGAAACGCGAAGCCAACCCGCGGCCTTCTGGCCCTGTCGGATGACCAACGGCTTGTCCCGACACGGGCCTGCTCCTCGCCGCTGACACAGGAGGCCTGGATCCTGGCTAAAAGGAGACATCGGACGACACCTGCTGGAGCTAATCTTGTCAACCAATCCATTGGACCACCTTCCCCAGTCCAGATGGATAACCGTTTCACTGTTCTTGAAGAGCTGGAAAGTCCGACTTCCCCGGCGGCGGTTCCCTGTGACTCCCTGCCCCGTGAGATACCACACGGCACCACCTCCCGCGGACAACGCGGTCGGGGCATGCTGCCGGGGCCTCGCCAGACCAGACGTGCCACCGCCACCAACCCCATGCCTCCAGAGAGGAATCCACATGCTCCTCCTCGGCGCACCTCTCCACCGCACCGTCCTTCCGGTCCGACCATGCTAATTATTGGCGACTCCATTGTTAAATTCAGCTAAAACATTTTGCTTTCCTGGAGCCACAGTCATTGACATAGCAGAGAAAATTCCAAACCTGATTGAAAGACATCCTACAGCAACAAAAGTAGTGATACACGTTGGCACAAATGACACCAAACGCCAACAGTCTGAGTTGCTGAAACGTGACTTTGTGTCATTTTTCAACTCACTGGAGAGTTTCCACGACAGACGGTTCTTCATTTCCGGCTCCAATTCCCACCCTGGCTCGCGGTGTTGGCTGGTTCTCCAGACTCCTCAGCCTTTCTTTTTTTCTTTTCTTTTCAATTTCCATGGAGTTTTGGATTTTTTCCTTTTATTGTCATCTTTTTTCTTTCTCCTTTTGTTCATATGTATCTCTCTTCAGCATTTGCGGCTTTGAATGTGCGAACGCCTCTGCTCTCTGCTGCTTCTGAGCGGTAGGCCTCTACCGGGCGACTTCACAGCTCTCCCACGTAATTTCCTCGTAAATTGCCTTTTCTACTTATTATTATTTTTATTTCGCTGTTATTCGGTCACTATCTACTCCTAGACACTTTGTCGTAGAAACTTCGTTCCACTTCCTAAACGTAGGTCTCTTTTAGGACGTCAAGGTTATTACTTTTCTTATCAATAACTTTTAGTGTAACTCTAAAAGTGACAGGACTGATGGTTCTTTCTCTAAGTGTCCTGAAGCAGAGAGGGTGCTGTCTGAAACTCCGATTGGAGCCCATTATAACAGAGGTCCTGAAATTCTCTTTAAATCACAAACGGGGGGCTGTTTTAAAATTGCCACTACGCCTTCAGTTTCCGGAGTATCTTCAAATAAAGTACATCACCGTGTTCATTGAAGCCTTCTGCCGCTCACAGTTTTGAAGGTGAATTTTTACTATAGGACTAATACTTTTTCATATTTTAAACATTTTGTGAGGCAATGTCTCTGCATTGTCACAGTCTGTCTCCCACATTTGGCTCATGACTCAGCAGGCAGGCAGCAGTCATTGTCATGGTAACAGACACAACTGAATCAGATCATGTGATCAGCCTCAGAGCGGTGTCCACACACTTTACCTGAGTTTTTCTCCCTCAGCATACACAGTGGATACACAGGTAGCAACATACTTTCTCAATTTTGTTGACCTAAGGAGCTCTGGGTGGCTTACCTTGCTCTTCTCTGCATACTTCCTAAGGCAGTAACACCCACGAATATTAGTTGTTGTACCTATCCTAGCAAACAAAAATGGGTTTTCATCAAGTTTCATCTTTTTGATTAGAAATTCAAGTGAGGATTTGGTGCGCTCGAGAACGGGCACTTTTCTTCCTCTCTTTCCACGCATCACTAGGCGCGTCAGTCTGTGGCTAAGTTGTTGTTCTACTGGTGATAAGGTTTTATAAATGTCCTTATTTACTGGGCTAGAGTCTGCTTTTAGAAATACGTCCAGGTTAACCGGGAAGCTTCTCCTTCACGCTTCTTACTGAATATGATTATTTGTGCAAGAAGGCTCTCGCTTAACATTTGGTACGCAGTGGTGCTCACACGCTTACTCAACTCTGCTTTTGCCTCATCCTCCATTTTCCGCAAGTATTTCTGCAAGGTGATAACATCTTCTGTCAAAAGTACACAATCTTCATTATGCCATTTCTGTTGTTCCATGGTACTATGAGCATTTGCCGACACATAGCTGGATCAAGAATTATCCAGCAACTCCTTAAATTTCTTTGCCTTCATCTCACCTAAAATGTTTGATGTCATCAAACAGCTTCCAATCCAGGCCCCTTTGAAAGAAAATCCAATTTTCACTGCAGTAGATAGCTTTCCATATTCAACTTTGTTTGTTTGTGTAGTTTGACACCCTCCTAGCTGCTTTTACAACCAGATGAAATTTTGTTGGATCACATATATCTTGAATGCCTTTGACACTGCTGTCAATTTCCCTGGCAGCCAACACCAACTGTCCAAGTGTTACGCCCCTGTCTAGGGGGTAGAGGTGCAACATACAAAGATAAGTTACGATGTTTCTAACAGAAAGATATTTATTGTAAACGAAAAAAAAGTGTCAAACAAATCATGACACTACAGCTCAGGGTGAACCAAGGCCAACATAATAAAAAAAATAAACTATTTCCCACAGAAAGTGCTAGCTAGCCTGATAGAAAGAAACAAACAAAAAGACAGTCGCTGACCCTAACTCCCTAATGTGAAACAAGAGAAAACAATCAAAAGAAAATGGCAGTTCACCCCTACAGATTAAATACTATTTACAAAATGTACAATTTACAAACAAAGCCACGCCACAAAACCTAACAGTTCAAAACAAATGCTAAATAAGGTCAAGAACAAGCGAACAGGTGCTGCTGCCAGAAAAAGCCTCTCGCTGGCTGTTGGGAACCGTACTTTTCAAACTCCAGGAAGTGTAGGATGGACCAATCAGCTTCCGGTACTACCCCCCAATCCGGCCAATCAGGCAGGGCACCTATAAGAACAACAAAGTACAAACAAACATACGGCCAGGGCCGTAACACCAATTTCTCTCATCTTCTGTGCAATGTATCTATGTTGAGATTATTCACAAGCCTTTTTTGCAAATAATGCATCTCCATATGTACGTATCACCTCATCACTTCTGACTTGACAGGTTACATTATCCTGCAACATGCTATGAATGACCTTCAGATGATGCCCTAATTGGAATCAGCTTTGAAGAAGCCTTTTGTACTCTTTTTCTTTTGCCTTTCCCTTTTTCACCTATGTTGACTCTACATGATTTTTCATGTCTCCAGGGTTCGGTTCTCCTAAACATTGCATAACAGTGTTGGCAAGGCAGATAGTCTTCAACAGAAGCCTTCTTAGAGGGCTGTTTTCATGTCACAATCTCCCCTGCTCCTTCTTGCAAAACCTTGAGATTGTGTCTTATTGCGAAGAGAATCTAACAGTGTCTTCCTTTTTTTGGAACCATTTTGGAAAACTGAAGGCATAGGCAACATCAATTTCCTCCACGTGTTTTCTTTCCAAGTGTCTTGCCATCTTCAAATTAGACTTCAAATATAAACAGCAATGGGACTTGTCCCAGTTCCTTTTACCATCTTTTTTCTGGCTTGTAATTTGCGACCTCTCTTTCTTTCTTACTTGTTTTGGTTGGTTAGTTGGTTAGCTGAATGAGTTAACTCAGCTTTAGCATGTTGGCCCTCAGCCTCCTCTGGATGGTGTTCCAGCCACTGCGTAACAGATAAGGATGCCACAGGCTCTTCTGGGCTCAACTCATCTTCAATAGATGAGGGTGTTGATGTGGGTTGGTAGTCTTTATCAGAGTCTCTGTGGCTGGATAACTCTAAGCATTTATTGCATGAATCCTCATGCAATGAGAGGGAATGCCTGGCTAAGTCCAACTTACAGAAGAAAAGGGGAAGAAAAAAATACATAACAACCTCTTTAACACTTAAATCAATCAATGGTAAAACAATGAACATAGCTCGTTATTTGTGGCAGCTTGCAATAGTATCAACATGGACTACAACATTGTAATTTCCAATTTTTGTGGTCGCACTGCTTTCTGTCCTCTACTCTACTCTCCCCCAGGACAAGCATCACACAGTAAAACAGAGATAAGGTGGTCAGAGTGATTGCATTGCAATTTTTTGTTAATTTCCCTAATGTTAATTTACACAATAAATTAATGACAACTTTAAACCATATTTAAAAAACAGAAATTTTGTTTAAAAAAAGATAACTCATATTTACTTAATTATTCAGACCTAAATATAATATTCTTTAATATTTAAGTCCCTTGGCCAGTAATTGTTTTTCTGAAATGTATTTTTGGGAAAGTCTACAAGCTGGCGTAGCATTACATGTTCAGGTCTGTATCTTTCTAACCTATGTCTAACACATTTGGACTCAAGTCAAGTTTTAGACTAATTTAATGAAATTCAAGCAAACAAAATGGTACAGCAAAGTAAAAAGACAGACATCGTTGGGTGTTTATTTCCACTGTTGACGCTTTAACATGAGGCAGAACTCAATTTCATGCTCTAGGTCCAGGTTTTGATTTTTTGTGCTGCTTTCAGCCTGTTTTTAAGAAAACTGTCATGTTATGGTTCAGTTAAATTCCTGCAGATTTTATCAATCCCTTCACATTGATGATTGTTATTTCAATGTATTACAAATATGCAGAGTTCATGTGAAACAAGTAGCAGGTAAGACACAAGTTATTAAGCTGCATATCATAGGCTCAACAACAAAGGTAACCTGTATTCCAACGTTTTATTTTTGAAATGCTTTGCAATGGAAACCTTGTCTTCCTTAACAAATTAGCTGTAGTGTTCCAGTCATCTGGAAGCACCCTCAAACCACCCTGAGTCTGTCTCAGCTCCTCCCTGAAAACTACACAACATTCTTCCTTTTTCAACTTCCACCACTTCATCCTCTTCTCTGCCTTTGTCCTCTTCATTTTCTTCACCACCAGTGTCATTTTACACACCACCATCCTGTGTTGTCTGGCTATATTCTGCCCTACCAATGCTTTACAGTCACTGATCTCTTTCAGATTACAACGTCTACACAAGATGTAGTCCACCTGAGTGCTTCTACCTCCGCTCTTATATGTCACCCTATGTTCCTGCCTCTTCTGCAAGAAAGTGTTCACTACAGCCATCTCCATCCTCTTTGCAAAGTCTACCACCATCTGTCCTTCTGCGTTCCTGTCCTGAAGACCAAATCTGCCCATTACATTCTCATCACCTACATGCCCATTGAAAGGTTTTAAGTCTAGTCTTAAAAGTAGAGAGGGTGTCTGCCCCCCAAATCTGGATTGGGAGCTTGTTCCACAGGAGAGGAGCTTGACAGCTAAAGGATCTGCCCCCCATTCTACTGCTGGAAACTGTGGGAACCACAAATAGCCCTGCATTCTGGGATTAGTGGTCTAATTGGACAATATGGTACTATAAGGTCTTTTAAATATGATGGAGCTTGATCATTAAGAGTATGTAAGAAACAGGGTTTTAAATTCAATTCTAGATTTTATTGGGACCCAATGGAGAGAAGCCAGTAAAGGAGAAATATGATCTATCGCTAATTCCAGTCAGCACTCTTGCTGAAGCATTTCAAATAATTGAAGGCTTTTTAGAGAGTTATTAGGACACCCCAAAAGTAGGGAATTACAGTAGTCTAACCTAGAAGTAACAAATGCATGGACCAGTTTTTTCTGCATAGTTTTGAGACAGGATGCTCCTCATTTTGGAGAAGGCTGTTCTAGAGATTTGTTTTATATGTGAAGTAAAAGACAACTCCTGGTCAAAAGTAACTCCAACGTTCCTCACAGCAGCACTGGAGGCCAAAGTTTTGCTATCTAAAGTAACTATATTGTTAGACAGCATATTTCTTATATTTTTTTGGTCAAAATAGAATAATTTCAGTTTTGTCTGAATTTAGTAGGAAGTTATAGGACATCCAGGCCTTTATATCTTTTAGTCATGCTTGAAGGTTGACTAATTGGTTAGTATGTTTTGGTTTCACAGATAAGTATAGCTGGGTAAAATCTGCATAGCAATGGAAGTTTATGGAATGTTTCCTAATAATTTTGCCTATAGGTGACATATACAGATTGAAAAGTATTGGTCCTAACACAGAGCCCTGTGGAACTAACTTTTTTGCATGTAGAAGATTCATCATTAACATATTGGAATCTATCTGACAAGATTTAAACCAATACAGTGTGGTTCCTTTAACTCATTAAATCTGTGTTCGAGTCTTTGTAATAAAATGTTGTGGTTAATGGTGTCAAATGTGACACTAAGGTCTAGTAGGAGTATAGACACAAGTCCATTATCTGAAGCCAAGAGAAGGTCATTGGTGGCTTTCACTACTGCAGTTTATGTACGATGACTAAATCCTGACTGGAAATCAAACAGGTTATTCCTGTACAGGTGGTCACATAATTGCTTTGCAACTACTTTTTCAAGGATTTTAGAGATAAAGAGGGGATTTGAAAAAATGTCACTGACGTCACTTCCGTAGTTTCAAAATGGCGGTCTGTTCAAACTGTGTACACGTTTTCATGCAGTTGCAAGAACCATCAAACTGTTGGAAAACGAACAAAGCAAAAAAAATTAACTTATCTTGGGGTTTTCCAACGTTGCCACCACACAAGTGAAGCACCTTGCAGCTCTTAATACCTCCAGCTACATGGAACAAACAGTTTCTATCCACTCAGCTGTTTGTTCAGTGACCCAGGACACCGATGACACGCTGCTGTGGTCTGGCCCTGTTGCTTCCGCTGGAAACGCGAAGCCAACCCGCGGCCTTCTGGCCCTGTCGGATGACCAACGGCTTGTCCCGACACGGGCCTGCTCCTCGCCGCTGACACAGGAGGCCTGGATCCTGGCTAAAAGGAGACATCGGACGACACCTGCTGGAGCTAATCTTGTCAACCAATCCATTGGACCACCTTCCCCAGTCCAGATGGATAACCGTTTCACTGTTCTTGAAGAGCTGGAAAGTCCGACTTCCCCGGCGGCGGTTCCCTGTGACTCCTTGCCCCGTGAGATACCACACGGCACCACCTCCCGCGGACAACACGGTCGGGGCATGCTGCCGGGGCCTCGCCAGACCAGACGTGCCACCGCCACCAACCCCATGCCTCCAGAGAGGAATCCACATGCTCCTCCTCGGCGCACCTCTCCACCGCACCGTCCTTCCGGTCCGACCATGCTAATTATTGGCGACTCCATTGTTAAATTCAGCTAAAACATTTTGCTTTCCTGGAGCCACAGTCATTGACATAGCAGAGAAAATTCCAAACCTGATTGAAAGACATCCTACAGCAACAAAAGTAGTGATACACGTTGGCACAAATGACACCAAACGCCAACAGTCTGAGTTGCTGAAACGTGACTTTGTGTCATTTTTCAACTCACTGGAGAGTTTCCACGACAGACGGTTCTTCATTTCCGGCTCCAATTCCCACCCTGGCTCGCGGTGTTGGCTGGTTCTCCAGACTCCTCAGCCTGCACACATGGCTTCAACCACAAGTCTCCGCACAGGGACTCTTTTACGTAGACAATTTCACTCTTTTCTGGGATCGTCCTCAGTACCCCCCCGAACGTCCCCCGAACTTTCTGGGATCACGGATGTTGACTGAGAACATTGTTCACGGCATCTCAGTCTCCGGAGACTGACTGACCATTGAAAAAACCTGTGGCTCTGATGTGCTCACCTGTCTTGCATCCTCCGCTCCAACACCCAACAACATCCACAGGTATAAACAGTCCTAGGTATTTATAGAATCTGACGTTACCAACAGACAAAATGCAGCTCTTATGGATTCTAATTTTTCACCCAGGGAATTTTATTATTTTGTTGAATGTTATGATCTTAACCACACTGCTCTTTGCAGACTATGTCTGCTCCACGACCAACTAAACTTTTTAAACCAAAAATGAACACAAAGGGAGTTAATCATAAAAATCTAATACAAGTTAAGATTACTGCTCATACTGAACCAAAACCCAAAACTTTCAAATGTGGATTATTAAATATCAGATCTCTCTCTTCTAAATCTCTGTAAGTAAATGACTTGATAAATGATCATTAAATTGATTTATTTTGTCTCACTGAAACCTGGTTGCAGCAGGAAGAATATGTCAGTTTCAATGAGTCAACCCCCCCAAGTCATATTAATTATCATGTTCCTAGAAGCACAGGCCGAGGTGGAGGAGTAGCAGCAATATTTTACTCTAGCTTATCAATAATTCCTAGACCTAAACATAATTATAACTCATTTGAGAGCCTTACTCTTAGCCTTTCACACGCAAACTGGAAAACTCAAAAACCACTATTATTAGTTATTGTGTACCGTCGTCCAGTCCCGTATTCAGAGTTTTTGATAGAATTTTCTGATTTTCTATCTGACTTAGTGCTTAGTAGAGATAAAGTCATTATAGCGGGTGACTTTAACGCTCATGTAGATGCTGACAGTAACTGCCTGAGCACTGCGTTTAATTCATTATTAGATTCAATTGGTTTTTCCCAAAATGTAAATAAACCCACTCACTGTTTTAGTCACACGTTAGACCTTGTACTTACATATGGCATTGAAACTGATAATTTAATAGTATTTCCTCTATTAATTCTCTTCTGTCTGACCATTTTCTGATAACACTTGAATTTACAATAGCGGACTATACAGCAGTTAGAAAAAAATTCCACTACAGCAGATGTTTATCTGAAAATGCTGTGAATAAATTTGAAGAAATTATTTCTTCGTCTTTTTCACCACCATGTGTCAATACTATGGTGAGTCGCCATCTTACTCCTGTACAAATTGGTTACTTAGTTGACGATTCTGCAGCCTCACTGCGTATGATACTAGATACAGTTGCCCCTCTGAAAAAGAAGGCAGTGAATCAGAGGAGCCGACCTCCATGGTACAATTCACAAATGCACAGCTTAAAGCAGGCATCATGAAAGTTAGAAAGGAAGTGGCGTTCCACTAACTTAGAAGAATCCCGGTTAGCCTGGAAAAACAGTTTAAAAATGTACAAAAAAGCTCTCCGTGATGCCAGAACAGTATATTATTCTGCAGTAATAGAGGAAAACAAGAACAACCCCCGGTTTCTGTTCAGCACTGTAGCCAGGCTGACTAAGAGCCATAGTTCTGCTGAGCCTAGTTTTCCCTTAACTCTGAGCAGCAATGACTTTATGACTTTCTTTACTAATAAAATTGTAGCCATTAGGGAAAAGATTCACCAGATCCTCCCTACAAATATTACAGATAGATCTTCATGTACAACAGCTCTAGAATCCTCAATAAGGCCCCAATCCATCTTAGACCGCTTTTCACCCATAGATCTCACTGAGCTAAGTTAAACTATCGCCTCCTCAAAACTAACAACGTCTTTTAGACCCTGTTCCAACCAAATTGCTTAAAGATGTTCTACCTTTAATAGACACGTTCATATTAGACTTGATTAACCTATCTTTAGATACTGGCTATGCACCAAAGGCCTATAAAGTTGCTGTAATCAAACCATTACTTAAAAAACCTTGTCTTGATCCTGGTGATTTAGCCAAATGTAGACCAATATCAAATCTCCCGTTTATTTCTAAAATCCTTGAAAAAGTAGTTGAAAAACAATTATGTGATCACCTTTACAGGAATAATTTGTATAAAGACTTTCAGTCAGGATTTAGAGCTCATCACAGTACAGAAACAGCACTGGTAAAAGTCTCCAATGATCTTCTCCTGGCTTCAGATAATGGACTTGTGTCCGTACTCGTCTTACTAGACCTTAGTGCCGCATTTGACACCATTGACCACAACATTTTATTACAGAGACTAGAACATGGATTTGGGATTAAAGGAATCACATTGGTTGAATTGCATTGGTTTAAATCTTATCTGTCAGACAGATTCCAAGTTGTTCATGTTAATGATGACTCTTCTTTATGCACTAAAGTTAGTTATGGAGTTCCACAGGGCTCTGTGTTAGGACCAATACTTTTCAATCTGTATATGTCACCTTTAGGCAAAATTATTAGGAAACATTCCATAAACTTCCACTGCTATGCAGATGATACCCAGCTCTATTTATCTGTGAAACCAGAAGATACTAACCAATTAGTCAAACTTGAAGCATGTCTAAAAGACATAAAGACCTGGATGTCCTACAATTTCCTACTTCTAAATTCAGACAAAACTGAAATCATCCTTTTTGGGCTTAAAAACATGAGAAATATGCTGTCTAACAATATAGTTAGTTTAGATGACATAACTTTGGCCTCCAGTACTGCGGTGAGGAACCTTGGAGTTATTTTTGACCAGGATTTGGCGTTTACGTCACATATAAGACAAATCTCTAGAACAGCCTTCTTCCACCTACGGAACATTGCTAAAATTAGAAGCATCCTGTCTCAAAGTGATGCCGAAAAACTGGTCCATGCATTTGTTACTTCTAGGTTGGACTACTGTAATTCCCTATTTCTGGGGTGTCCTAATAACTAATAACTCCCAAAAAAGCCTTCAATTAATCCAAAACGTTGCAGCAAGAGTGCTGACTGGATTAGGAAAGAGAGATCATATTTCACCTTCACTAGCTTCTCTCCATTGGCTTCCCATAAAATCTAGAATAGAGTTCAAAACCCTCCTCCTAACATACAAAGCTCTTAATCGTCAAGCTCCATCATATTTAAAAGATCTCATAGTTCTGTATCGCCCAACATGTACAATGCTTTGTTGTTGCTTTTTTGTTGTTGCTTTTCTTGTTGTTTTGTTGTTGCTTTTCGTTGCTCTTTTCTTTTCTTTCTCCACTTTCCACTCACCCCAACCGGTCAAGGCAGATGGCCGCCCACCCTGAACCTGGTTCTGCTGGAGGTTTCTCCCGTTAAAGGGAGTTTTTGCTCTCCACTGTTGCCTAGGGCTTGCTCAAGGGGGATTTGTTGGGTTGCTTCTACATACTTGTGTAGTCTGGACTTTATTCTGTAAAGTGCCTTGAGATGACTTTGTTGTAAATTGGCGATATATAAATAAAGTTGAATTGAATTGAATTGAATTTGATATCTGTCTATAATTGGCTAAATCACCTTAATCAAGACAAGGTTTTTGAAGTAGAGGTCTGATTACAGCAATTTTATAGGCCTTCAGTACATAGCCTGTTTCTGAAGATAGATTAATCAAATCTAATACGAACATGTAATAATTGAAGTTAGCTCAGTGAGGTCTATGGGTAAAAAGAGGACTAAGAGATTTAGGGGCCTTATTGATAATTCTAGAGCTATTGTACATGAAGATCTATCTGTAAAATTTGGGGGGAGGATGTGGCTTAACAATCCAAAAATCCCAAATAACGTTTAAAAAGGTTTGGTGGCCGAGGACAGAGAACAGTTGCTGCTGCCAGAGAAGCCAGTCTGGCTAGAGGGAACCATACTTTTTAAACTTGTAGGAAGTGTAAGATGGACCAATCGACTTCCGGTAGTGCCCCCAAATCCAGCCAATCAGGCAGGGCACCTATACCTCAAATAAACAGATCAACACAACAAGAAAAACACTCACCCTTATTCAAAAACATTCACACAAAATTCCACTTAAAGGAACAACAAATACATCACATACAGTTAAGGGTCATAACATCCCCCTTCCTAAAAAACAGACACCTCATCTAAAATGTCTGACAATTAGGAACAGGTTGACACACGTGACAAAGCATCAGCAACAACATTTTCAGTTCCTTTTTTGTGATGGATTTCGAGATTAAAGTCTTGTACGAGCAAGGCCCACCTCATTAATCTCTGGTTAGAGTTTTGCATCCATCCTAAGAACACAAGAGGGTTGTGATCGGTAAATACAGCAACCGGTAATGATCTGGAGCCAACATAAACCTCAAAGTGTTGGAGGGCTAAAAGTAATGAGAGGGCTTCCTTTTCAATAACACTACTGGCACTTGCATTTACTTCCAGTTTAAAGGGGCAGGCAAAATTAAGTGCTGCTAAAACATGTGTGCTGCACACGAGAGCCTTGACAGACTGAAAAAAAAAAAAGAACACCAGACAAAAGGTTTGGTGACACTAGTGAGACTGGTGAGGGAAGCAACAATATCAGCAAGATTTCTATGTAATCCTCTATAGCATCCAGCCAAGCCAAGAAACCGGCGGAGCTCACGTATGGTTTTAGGTATAGGGTAATCCAAGATGGTTTAGATTTTTGCAGTGAGAGCACGCAACTGTCTATTGCGCACTACTTTCCCCAAGTATGTCACTGTGGCTCTACCAAAGTCACATTTACCCAGATTCAAGGTAAAGAAAGCTTCCGTTAGTCATGCAAAGATTATTTTACAATTTCCATGTGCTCAGTCCATGTACTTGAATATGCCACAATATCATCTAGGTATACCTCACAGTGGTTAACATCAGCAAGGACAAGGTGCATCAAGCGCTGAAACGTAGCAGGTGCATTTCTAAGAACAAATGGCAGACCAGATGGCATGAAACTATCGGGGGTGACGGAAGCGGAAATTTCAGAAGCATGTGGGGTTAAAGGAGCTGGCCAATATCCTTTCAACAGGTCCAGCTTAGTAACAAACTTAGCGGAAGCAACGCGGTCCACACAATCTTCTATTCGGGGCAGAGGATACGAGTCTGGTTTGGTTATTCCATTTACTTTCCAATAATTAGTACAGAAACGTGGGGTTTTGTCAGGTTTGGGCACAAGCAAACATGGGGAATTCCATGCACTAGAACTAGTGACAGCTAAACCATTCTCCAAAAAATAGAAAACTTCCCGTTGGAGCAGAGCACGCTATGTTGGGTTTACGCGGTAGGCATGCTGCTTAATTGACAAATGGTTAGCGACATCAATGTTATGAGAGATAACAGTTGTGCGTGATGGTGTATTTGAAAAATGAACAAGATTATTTTTGATCAGCTACGTAGCATCACTCCTAGCAGACTTGTCTAAATGGCCCAAATGGGTTTCTAAATCCTTAAGAATTTATGAATTTTGGAGACTGGAGCAGGGTTCATTGCAACTGAGGCAGAGGCCGTCACTCTCAGGACAATACTGGGAGGAAGGAACAACCACAACAGTGGTAACAGCAGAGGGCGTGATGAAGAACGAAGCAGCAGCAGCATTACGAGCGAAGTAAGGCTTTAACATATTTATGTGACACACAAGATTTTTGTTTCCTTTCTGGGGTGCACAACACATAGTCTGTGTCATTTATTTTACTTTCCACAACACAAGGGCCACAAAACTTGGCCTGCAAGGCAGAACCAGGTATTGGAAGTAGTGCTAAGATCTGCTCTCCAGCTTGGAAATTTCTCTTTCCTGACTTTCTGTCAAATTTCTTTTTAATCTGAGTCTGCGACGCAGAGAGAGACATGTGTGCAAAGTCACAGGCTTTGTGCAGATGGTCCTTAATGAACTCACATAATCTAGCACATTTGTATTAGGGGTTTTAGTATTAGACAAAATTTTTTCTTTCAATACTCGCAGAGGACCATGCACGGTGTCACCAAAGACTAAATCTGCAGGACTAAAACCAGTGAACTCCTGCACACTTTTACATGTGGCAAGGAGAAGGAACCGTAATCCCTCATCCCATTCTTTTCCTGACTCCAAACAATATTTCTTTATTATGGACTTCAATGTTTGGTGGAAACAGTCAAGTGCAACTTGAGACTGTGGATGGTAAGCACTGGATTTTTTGGTGGTTTAAAGACAATTCAGACATGACTTGAGCAAAAGATTTTGCCATGAAGTTTGAACCTTGATCAGTTTGAATGGACTTTGGTAGGCCGAAAGTGGAGAAGAAATTTATGAGGGCTTTTACAACAGCTTTGGTCTTGTGTGTGCGTAATGGAATGGCCTCGGGATAACGGGTTGCTGCGCACAAGGTCAGAAAGTACTGATGACCGGATTTTGTTTTTGGTAGTGGGCCAACACAATTGAGGATTGTGTGTGCAAATGGTCTTATTACTGGCGTAGAATGGAGTGGAGTGGGAGGAATAACCTGATTCGGTTTTCCACAAAGCTGACAGACGTGGCAGTTCCGACAGTACCTGGCAACATTGGCTTTTAAGCCTGCCCAAAAGAAATAACGCAGAATGCGTTGATAAGTTTTTGTTATACCTAACCATGACCAGAAATGCTATCATAGGCAAAGCTAAGTACCTGAGAACGAAACTTTGCTGGCACAACAATCTGCTGAACTGAATTGTAACCTAAATCCCCAGTCAGAGGAGGATGCCAAATACGCATTAACACACAATTTTTAAAGTTATACGCACAGGGACCTGTTTTATCAGACAGATACCAGCAGTAGGCATAGAGTTGACAGTTATAGGCTTTTCACAGCTATGTAAGCGTGGCTCTATTTGCTTAGCACCCTCGGCAAACAAGGCTGCATCAGACAAATCCTTCACATCATCAAACTTCTGCATCTGTGTAACAGCCCAAGCAGGAAACACAGAGGGTGAGCTGACATCAGCGGGAGCAGAAAAAGACGAGACTGTGACTGGGTTTTCAATTAACTCGGGAATCGGAAAAACATTCTTTTCTGCCAAATCATTCTTGAGAAGTAGAGCTACTCCCTGTACAGGTAAGCTTGGCAAAATTCTAAGTTTTACTGCACCAGAAAACAACGGAGAGCTTAAAAAGACAGTGTGCAAAGGAGTTCTCATATCACACATTTTAATACCCCAAATGAGCGCATCTGAACCACAAAATTAGTGATAAAATAAGCGACTGGGTTGCGCCAGTATCCCGTAAAATAGTAACGGTTACCTGATCTTTTTCATCCCCTGTGAGGGAGACTAAACCTTCTAAGATAAAAGGCTTGTAGCTCTCGTCAGCTTAATGTCTGTCAGAGCCAGTTTTCTCGGGGAGTGAAAGAATAGGAGCTAATCGTATGAAACCAACAGTTTTGGGGCTTCTTGCACTTTCACTTAGCTCCTTTCTTTGAAGCACAGGGCAAGAGGCAAAGGGATGACCGGCTTTGTGACAATAGAAGTAATCAGGGAAAATGGGATTGGAGTATTGTGGCGATGAGTTAAGACAAATTCATCCGCCAGCACCACAGCTTCGAACAGAGAGTCCACTTTCTGTTCATTCAAATAAACCACAATTTTTTTTGGAAGACATGTTTTAAATTCTCCCAGCAACATCAATTCAAGGAGTTGTTCAAATTCCATCACTTTACTGGCTGTGCACCACTTATCCAACAAAACAGATTTTTCCCGTGGAAACTCGACATATGTTTGGTTGGCAGATTTTTCACAGATTCTAAACGTTTGCTGATATGCCTCAGGAACGAGCTCATAGGCACGCAAAACAGTGGGCTTAACAACATCATAGTTCAAGCTGTCTTGCACGCACTTCCTAAAGCAATATGTCTACTAACATCAAACTGGTCAGAATACGTTGCAGAGGGGGGACCGCACTCTACTGGGATTAGAGGCCTTAGTGCCCTTCTCTACCTCTCTACATTCTGAGATGCATGAGCTCCACCTCACGGATTTTGGTTTCCAAATCCCGTGAAGGAACAACAAATAATCACATACGGCTAGGGCTGCGGCAAGAAGCAGGCCAGTGTCAGGACAGGCCATTGGTCATCCGACAGGGACAGATGACCGCGGGTTGGCACCGTCTCTCCTGCGGAGGTTACAGAGCCAGACCATGGCAGCATGACATCAGAGGTCACTGAACAAACAGCCGGGTGGAAAGAGACAGTTTGGTCCATGTAGCTCGAGGTATTAAGAACTGCGAGGTGCTTCGCTTATCCGGTAGCAACGTTGGAGAAACATAAAATAATTTAGGTTTCAAAGACAAACGTGTATAAATCATTGATAGACCTATTTTAGCCATGTGCAATGAGAATAAAATGGATGCATAGATGGATAGATTAATAATTAAACTGGAATTCAGTGACAGTGTTTACATTTACTACATTTGTTAAATAGCTGAAATAAAGTCACTAAACTACTGACCCAACAAAAAAATAGATAAATGAAGATATAAATTCATACAATAACAGAAATAAAAATAAACAATAAAACTATTTCAATTCTGATACGGTTTCCAGTGCAAACCATGAAACACATTACTGGATCACATTGTGAGCCTACCTTTGTTTGTTTCCACCTTATTTCCACCTCATTAGCTTGTCCCCATCATTAAAGCTAAACAAATAGTTGAAATGCAGTGCAAAGTAACTTATGCACAGATTCATTCACAGCTTTATCATCCATTAAAGGGGCACAAAATCCTGTTCCAAATTTGAGATTTCTGTATATGTCAAATATGGGGGTCTGAGCAACAGGGAAACTAAGTCCAAAGATGCAGATTTAAAAAAAAAAAAGAGCAGTACAGGTACTGGAAAAAGCAGGTGGAGAGAAAGCTGAGTACTGGAGGGTGTGGGGTTTAGAACACTGGAAGGTGTAAACACACAGGGTCTCTGTGATTCTGAGGTGTGGACAGTACAACTGTGGGGGAGCTGGACAGCTTCATAAATTTAATATTTAGAAAATTATCTTAGGTTTGTTGCTCAGATGTGCATTGACATGTTTTAAATGTGTTCATAACTCCATGAAAGTGCTAATTTGCCATATTAAGAAAGAAAAACAGTATGAATACAGATAGAAAGGACATTACATTAATATATAAAGCTAGTTAAATTTAAATATGTTCAAAAGCCATTAAGAATTATAGCAATATTGTACAAAACTGTTGACTCCAGTTCTGTTTATGCCTTTGAGCACAACATAGCAGTTTAGGATTATGTACTTAACAGGGTGGAGACAATTTGGGTCACTACCACAATTACAGCTGTAGGGGCAGTAAGGGGCAATTCAGAAGATGTGATAATCAGGTTGCAATACCACAACATTACCTGTAGTGGGGGCTCACGAGCAAAAGGTGTGTGAAAGGCCAGTAAGTAACTCATTTTTCATCAAAAATGAGGACTTTTGAGAAAAACAGAGGATAGCATCCATATTGCCTTAGGAGTTGATTTCAAGAAAAATAAAGTGAGGACCAGCTAAAATGTCCTCCCTCTGTTGGTTAAAAACTCTCTCTTGTCCTCAATATGGAGCAAGTATAAGAACACACACACACACACACACACACACACACACACACACACACACTCCTTCACTGACAGGAAACACCCTTTCAAAATAAAAGCCCCTTTAAAATCATACTTTATCCAATTTTTAGCATTGTAATTCTAAAATGACTTTGTGGTGAAGTCTCCCTACACACACAACCACACACACACACACTTAAACTTTTAAGAGCAACTTTTTACTTTGCTTCTTCTTTTGTTTCTTTTCACTTTACATATCAACTTTTTTACTTATTTACTTCCTCTATTGTTACTTTTTAATTTTTTTGTTTTCTGAATTCAACTTTTTCTGGACTTTTGTTTTTTTACTTTTATTGTCACCTTCTTTCTTTCTCCTTTTTTTTGTATTTGTCTCTCTTCACCGTTTGCGGCTTTGAACGTGCGAAAGCCTTTGCTCTCTGCAGCTTCTGAGCGGTTGGACAATTTTCATAGGGTTTGGCCCAGCAGGTGGCTACTTGTCCAGGTTTGGTGGTGAAATAAAGAACACCTTTTCTAATGAAATGTTTACATAAAAAGTGCCATTTTTGGCCAGAATACAAGTAGCAATTGGCCTCTTCCTGGCCAAAATCTAGAACCCCCACTGCTAATTTTAGCCTACTTCAGTGATTTAGATTCCATACTTTGGTAATGCTGCAGATGTTATATTTAAGCAGCAAATTTAAAAACTTTCTCAACCATACAACATGACAGCAACTCTCCAGAGAAAATTATAATGTAGTAAATGTAGTAAAAAGTAGATAGTAAAATTGTAGTAACAGATTTTTAGTGTTTGACACATCCTTTACACAAGTGGTTTGGTTTCACTGTAAAAATTGTGGGTCTGGGTCCAACAGCTGACACACGGTACAGAAAGTACAAAAGCTGACCAGTTTGTCCAGTAATTTAACTAGTGTTAACCTAGATGTTCGTTTAATTTGGGTTAACAGTGCAAAGCAATTTCCTATTTATCCTGTAAAAGAAATGTCATGTCCATGCAGTGGACATGGCCGTGGGAATATCACTAGTTGTTTATTAGTAATTTTTCTATTGCAGCAAAGATAAACACTAACAAATCATGCATGTACTCACAAAGACAGCACACTTTGCTGTCAAAACTGCACTTAGTTATGTTGCATTTCATATTAAAGCATGTAGCCATACTGCATAGTGTATAAAGTCTGTAGTAGACAATATTTAGCTGTGTTATACATAGTCTATCCTCATATTGTTGTTGACCCGATGGCCTTCACATTGTTGCCATAATGTTCAATTAGATATTAGATAGAGTTCACAAAGTGTTGCAATGTTCACCACAAAGAACAGTGTCTCTGCCTATATACAGTACATTAGATATACAATATCCTAACCCTGACCCCTCCGCTCCTATGTTGCCCAATGCCTAAATTTGCATCTGATAATAAGTTACTATTGTTACTGTAATGTGCTCAATATTTTGTTTAAAAACTCTTAAAAGGAAAATACCTTTTCAGTTCTCAAAAACTAAGTGTTGTGTCTTGTCAAAATCCTGAAATTCTGCAAAAACAATAATTTCTTGATAGAGGTGATACCCAGAGTGAGCAATGATGGAACACCAGTAGCTACTAGTCCATGTGTGCTGGGAGATAGAAGGATTAGCTGGCACCTTAGCCACTGTGGAGGAGGGCTAGCTGTAAGGAGGGGATGCAGCTGAAATAATTACTCCCCAAAGAACCACAGCTACTCAGGAGCCATTACTGTGAGCCCCAGCCCACTCCACCCACCCGTTATGTAAGCATGAAAGAAAATCAGCCTTGTGACAATGTGTATTTGTACTCACTGTAAAAATGTGAAAGTTGGATTTTGGTCTTATTAGAGGAATCTACCAGTAAAGTTCCATAGGGAACATGTCTCAAAGCGGATGCAAGTCTCCTCTAATCCACTGCAGGGTTGCCTAGGAAACCCAAAAGGTTGAGAGCACCACTGCAAGCAGTCACTGTCAAGTACTTACCAGCCACACAAAAAGATGTGGCTGGAGAAAATACTGTAAAAATACCTTTAAAAAGATAATAATAGGAACAGGTTCACTGACCTATTTTTTTGACATCCAGATTAATTTGGTTGGAGACAATTTCTCCAATCCCATAAGTTATAGTTTTTAAGAAAGTGCACATTAGGAATTACATATAGATGACAACCAGGTGCTTATGCTCAGTAACCCGGAGAAAATGCCAGTTTCCTCTGTTCACAATCGAAAGTGGACCAGACATAAAACTTAGTATGATTCAAACACAGATATTTTGTGACACAAACTCACCGAGAGAAGTTTTGTGTTGCACTTGTAAATCATGTATATATCCATTGTTTGACTTAATTTGGTTACTGTTGTATGTGATCCTCAGTATGTGATCCTCATTTTAGCAAGTATGTGCTGTGTGTTGTATACACAAATAGTAATAATACAGCAGCTAAGTGGTATTGCATGACTGTCCTAAAGAACAGAATTAATGCCATCACAATGCATCTGATCCCGCTGACTTACCAGATTGGGATTTTGTCATTGTATTTTCTGTTAAAGTCTATGGATTAACTGGTAATGCCAAAGGCTTAACAGATACATCCACTTTTGAAGTACAATTACATGATTAAACATTTTACACAATGTATCCTGTTATATAACTTTATGGTCTATATATTATGAGCATATTTCATTTTCACGTGCATTAGATTTTTATTTGCTGTGTTATATGTTAAAATATAACTGTAGTATCAGTGAAGGTTGGAGCCACAACGATTTATGAAAATACTGTACGTGTATACATGAATGTCTGTTTGTTGACACATGCAGGCATGTTCTTCATTATAACACATAGTTTAACAGTTTAACATGTCACTTGTGGTTTTCAATACTTTATATCTAAATATTTACATCCAATATATATTAAACTAACAATAATTTCTTCCTTTTCATTATGTCTCTGAATCCAAAACCAGATTTGGCTTAGCTGTTGTGCTATAGACCTGATGTGGCTTGCCAGAGAAACCAATCCGGTATTGTCTTCCTTGTTTCCTTTGGATCATGGTCATACTGAACGGTTACCTTGAAGAAGAAGTTGTGATTGAAATGTTGGTGAAACCAATTGTGGAACCTTAATGTGTAGCCATCTGTTTTTACTTTTGTGGCACAGGCTCATGGCCAGCACCTAAACTTTAATTTTTGCATTCAGTAAAGCAGTGTGTTTCATTTTGAAACATGTACCATGACCCCATTCCTAAGTCTGGTGCAGGTTTTCTTGAAGAATTTGCATGTATTTGGCTTAATTTATCCTTCTAACAAGTCCTCCAGTTCCTGCTACTGGGAAGCCAGACCATACTGGAAGCTGCTACCAACACGCTTCATTATTTGGCCGGTATTAGCCATATGATAACCAGTGCCTAGCATTTGCCAGACATAGTGCTTGGAGTTGTGCTCTGACATCTTCCATTAAACAGTCATTGAGGTCACTGTGCTCCTGGCAACATTAAAAATTTAAGAACTGGTTTTATACATGTACCCTGATCGTTATATCACCACAAAAAGTTATTGTTTTCTTCTTCCTGACAGGAACTTTGGATAGTTAAACATTATACCAAGTTGTTTTCCTTTCTAGACTGTGTCCAGTCAATTTAATTTGCCAGAGGTGGACTGTAGTGAAGTTCTTGACTCATTTCAAGAAAAATTAAATGGTACTCCCCTAACCACAATTTGTCACAATGGCTCAATAAGCTGCTAGTGTATTATCAGCTTTTGCTCACAGTACGTACACAAGTACATTCACACATATAGCGTCTTCTATTTTGCAAATACACGTTAAAACAATTTATTTTTATTTTTTTTTAAAAGGAACTTATTTAAAGAGAGAAGAACATAAAAAAAAAATCACCATTACATTCCCATACTTTTTGGACATTTTGAAAAGTTAGTGTAAGTTAAGTCCATAGCTTGACAACTTTAATATTGCAGTAGATCCAGTAAATCCAGTTTTCAGTGCATGTCTCATTAAACATTCACTTTCCAATACTAGGTAGATGAAAGTAACAAACTACTGATGGAAGAAATCTTACAAACCACATATGCAGGGTACATAGCAGCAAAGATATTGATTAAACATGTATGTCTGCTAACATTGGCACACCTTGTTTTGTAACAGCTGTTAAGGTCCTGTTCAGTGAGCTCACCTGAGTGTTCTACCAGAGGAGTCATTTCACTTTGCTTCATTTAGAAATACAAAAAGACTAATCTGTGATTCCTCCCAGCTAATATAGACTTTTGGCTTACGAACAGCTGTGTGTTCTGTAGTCTTTTGGCCCACTGACTTACAGAGTGGGGACATGTGCACAACAGCAAGTTTCAGTGTAACCTTATAACAGTTTAATTCAATTAATTGCTAGTAGTTGATAGCGGCAGGTAAGTGAACCTGCAGACAGTAACTTGCAACACCAATGACTGGCACCATCTGAAAACTGAAAGTCACTAGTTATGTTGTAGTTTTGAAGCTTTCCTTGCCGGAGAGACAGAAGTGCCTGCTTAATGAGTCTCAAAAAAGAGCCACAGTTGTAAGCACAGAAAGTGCTCAGAATAAATATGATTTAAGTCAAATTGTTTAATTTGAGTCACAATAAAAGCAAAGGCAAGCTTTTAGTCTAGGGACTATGAGAGGTAGAAATATGCCCCTGCCAGGATACCTTGAAGGTTCGTCCAGATAAGTAGGACCAAAGCCAGCCCAGAGCTTATCTAGAGATACCCAAGTCCAAGTCCTAAATCTTTGCAATGGAAGCAGTGATAGCAAATTTTGCACCATGGAGTTACCATACCAAGTTTTAGTGGAACTATAGCAGGTAAAACAAATTAAGTTCTTTTATTTTTCCACTTCTATATTGGGACTTTGCACTAGTTGTACAGTTACTGTAGTTTCTTTTAGCCTGGCTCATGATGCTTTTTGCATGCAAATAATGTGCCTTAAATACTGCCAGCAACTCTGTGAAAGAATGAATTGACCTTTTAGAGTTGGTAGCTACGTTTTTAATGCCTGACAATACAAATGCACATAACATGATGAAAACACTCCACTTTATATAAAAAAAAAGATTAGATTAAGCAGATAACAGAGTGTTGAACCACTTTGTGTGTTTGATGAAGTGAAGTTTTGTTCATTAAGATAAGAGTTAGATAGGACTGCCTGCTCTGTTAAGCAATCTAGGGAAAGCTGAAATAGAACTGTGCTATGCAGGATGTAAGGGCATGATCTGCATTGAATGGAACAGGCGGCCTCTATGTCTGAGGATTAGGCTTGCTGTTAGCTTGCCACCCCACATCTGGTCCTCTTACAGCACACTGCTTTAAAGAGTAGCAGTTCTGCCGCATGACTGGAGGAGGGAGGGTAAGCATGCTTTTCTGAACTGTGAGCTTTTTTAGTTTTTACTGTTACATGGAGTAGCCTTTTTTGAATAGTTATTGTTGATCACAGTCAATAGTTTTGTTTTTTTTTTAAATGTAATGAGAGTAGTGATTAGAGACCAACAGTCTGTCTTGCCAAATATTTGGCTTTCTTAATGGTCGTTTTGTGATCTTTGTAGTGCAGTCATATTTATTTTAATTTTGAAAGAATGTTAGAACCTAATAAAAAAAAATAAAAAAATTGGTGTCATATGC
The DNA here is from genome assembly GCF_033026475.1 of Channa argus. Taxonomy (NCBI): domain Eukaryota; kingdom Metazoa; phylum Chordata; class Actinopteri; order Anabantiformes; family Channidae; genus Channa; species Channa argus. The sequence goes on along the minus strand of NC_090220.1, from coordinate 9,753,099 downwards.
TATAAAGCAGTACTTTTGCTTAGAATTTTACTACCTAACTTTATATTGTCATAACAATTGAATAAAATTAAGGGTGGGTGAAATTTCATTTGCATAAGAATTGTGATTTATATCTTTTACGATTCTGCATCAATTTACAAATGCAAAAAAAGACATTTTTGTAATAATACTGAGAAAACGGGTGGACCTCAACCTCCGCTATTTATCTTGTAGTTCATCTTCAAACTGAACATGTGAGCATGTTTTAGTAAGTTAATAAAGAGCTTTGCTAGATGATGTAGTGGGATTTGTGCTGTAACTTCAGCAGACTAACATTCTTTGTGCTCAGCAACAAATTTATATATATATATTATATATATATATAGCTGGCTTCCATATTGTGTGGTCCACTGCACATGAGCACTTGTGTTTCTGCACCAGCCGCGTCTGCGGTATCCTACTTTACATTGTGATGATAAAATAAAATGAAAGTTTTACTGATATTAAACTGTAATCAATTAAACATTTCTAATAAAAAATCAGTAAAATCAGATAGTTTATTATCTGAATTATTAAAACCCAGGACACAATTAAATCAACACATTTAACTATTGAAAACCCCAAACAAACTATAGAAAAATATTATTTTAAGAGCGAAAATAAATTGGCACTTAAAGACCTGATATTTCTGCTAATTCAAACCTGTTAATAAAACAAACCAAAAAAAACTTAATGTAAAAACAAATGAACTCATTCTGATGATGACCCATTAATAGTACTTAATCATACTTTCATCTCCTTCTCGTCTGCTTTCTACTTTCTGGTTAAAACTGTCTCAGTCACCAGTCTTTGTTCCACTAACAACATGTCTTATTTCTTCTGTCCTGGGTCACAGTGTTTCTCTGAAAAGATTAAGTTTTTTCCCCAGGTAAAAAAGAATCTCTCAGCTTCAGCTGTGGTCATGATGAGGTGACAAGGATCTTTAGCTGATCTAGTACTGATCTAACCTGTTCACCTGCAGCCCAGTGGCATTGACAGGGTAGTATGTGAAGGAATAGTGTTCCTTGGGGTGTCCCAGTCTATCACAGACCTATGGCCAGAAGAGTAAAAACTTGAAAATTCTGAAAAAAACAATTCAGTTAAAGCACAGATACTAATACTGTTACTAAATATTGATCAACAAGTTCTGTTTTCAGCCTCAATTCCTCTATGAAGTCATAAAATTTGAAACAAATTTTTAAAGATTAGCAAACTACACTATTGTGTATGTTCCAGAAGTTTGATGATTTTTCTGAGTTTATAACATTTAGAGTGCATCCTCAACATTGACCATGTCTTACTGAAGAACAAATAAAGCTAACACTGTTATCAAAAAAAGTTATTTCTGATAAAATAACCTTTAGTTAAACTACAGTTTTTATTTCACTTGTTTTTTTAATGGGCATTTTATGTCATTTTATTATTTTTAAATGTAGGTTAATATTTAATAAATATTTTTTAAGTTTTAACTGTGAATAAAGTTAGAATTCACCTCATCCTAGATGGTTGTGCAAACTTCTATTTTGTTTGCATTTTTCAACAAACAGGGAAATTACCTAATGTAGTGTGACTGTCCACTGCCTCCAGCTAATGCTAGTTACCTCCATTTGTCAGAACAAGAGCTGGAGAAACTCTGGGTGGAGCTTTTCCTCAGACACCAGTTGCTGATAATTCCCAGCTTCTTTATTCTCGTTTTTCTTCTGGTGAACAACTTGTAAAAAACATTTTTGTGAGGATAAGGTTGACTTTTTTTGTTTTCAGTGGCTCCAACGTCACCTCTCCTCTTGCAGTAACTTTAGGAGCTGATGAGCTGCAGCAACAATCGCACTATTTTAGTAATTCTAATGGGTGGAACACACACACACAGAGAGAAAGAGACAGAGAGAGGGAGAGAGAGAGAGAGAGAGAGAGAAGACAACTGTCCAATCACAGGAGGTCAGGAATATTAAAATCATGTCTATTGGCTCTGGACACAATTCTTTGCACCCCATGGAAAAACCTCAAGCTGCCAATTAGAACTTGGCCTCAGGTCACCAATTTCACATACACACTCACTTCAATATTTGCTATTTCAAGCAATTATTATTATATTAATAATATTATAATATTATTATTAATTATCTATAATTATAAGCCCTGGATCAATTTTTTAATCGTTCACGTCTTTTCACCCCTCTGGCCACAAACCGTTGAGCTTTTTTGGATTTGAGAAATTTTAGCTGAATTCATTTGCATCTTTTTTGTATTACAAAAAGATAAATAGACACTAAACATTTTCAATGTTTCAATTTTCAATCAATCAGTAAATCTTGAATGAGAGTACATTGTTTCCAAAAACAGAAATGGCCTAAATTATTGGTGTAGTATTAGGCCACTTATATGACCCTAAGTCTTGTGGCAGATACTCATAGCTAGTTTCCATTTTAATTTACATACATGTATGCCTGTCATGTGCAGACCCAAGTTATTTAATTGACATAGCAAATAACCTGTCAGAGAGGGTTGGATTCTTTGGTAAAATATGGATTGCTTTTTACTGGCATTAAAAAAATAAATTAAATCCAAAAGAATTACCTAATTTGAATCACAGTGCAGATGATTTGTTGTAGAGGTTTTAATGGTGCAACGGCAGATGTTGGGTCCATTGATCCAGAAGATTCAGTCATGCAGTGAGGCTGACACAGCAGTGACTCATGTTGACTTTCATTGATGTTGCAAAGATCTGGAAGAGATTCATGCATTTTTGTGCTTTAGTTGCACAATCCCTATGCATTTTCTAGATGGCCTCTTCTCTTACAGAGTCAAGTTGTTCTGTTGTAAACCTTCAGATGTGGAAGATTTGTTATGTTGGTCTGTGCATGTTGACACATTTGTGAGCACTGTACTTTAGAAATGTCTGTCTAAAACATATGTAATACATAAAAAGATTTTGAGCGATTTTGGTGCATTTGCAGATTCTTTATTTGATGATTGCTTTTTTCAGTTTATCCTGAATTAGGGGTGTATAACTAAATTATTGGGATTTTATCAATGGTGTTAAGTAGATGATATTGGCAAAATGAAACCTTAAGCCATTTTTGTGCCGGAGAATCATACAATTTAGGTACATCTGAATTGATTTTGGTCAGCCACTGTGTATCTTTTGTCTTCTCCTTTTGGCTGTTCAGTTTCAGGGGTCACCACAGCAAATCATCTACCTCCACCTAACCCTATAGTCAGCATTCTCTACTCTCACCCCAACTAACTTTATGTCCTCTCACTACATTCATAAATCTCCTGTTTGGCCATCCTCTAGACCTCCTGCCTGGCAGCTCCAACCTTGACATCTTTCTACCGAAATTTTCACAATCGCTCCTCTGAACACGTACATACCACCTCAATACGTCCTCTCTGACTTTATCTCTGAAAAACCTAACATTACCTACATTTACATTTTACATTTAGTCATTTAGCAGACGCTTTTATCCAAAGCGACTTACAAGTGAGGTACCTCTCCCTCTGATGTGCTCATTCCTGATCCTATCCATCCTCGTCACTCCCAAAATATGGATTATTAAACATCAGATCTCTCTTTCATCTAAATCCCTGTCAGGAAATAACTTAAATGATCAATTTGATTTATTTTTTCTTAATTTAACTTACTCTTAGCCTTTCACACCCAAACTGGAAAACTCAAAAACCACTATTTGTTACGGTGTACCATGCTCCAGGCCCTTATTCAGAGTTTGACAGAATTAAGATTTTCTATTCAATTTAGAGGTTAGCACAGATAAAGTCATTATAGTCATTAACATTCATGTAGAGTTGCCCCTCTGTAAAAAGAAAGCAGTAAATAAGAGGTGATCTCCATGGTATAGTTCAAACTCGCAACTTAAAGCAGGCAACATGAAAGTTAGAAAGAAAGTGGCATTCTGCTAATTTAGAAGAATGGGTTTAATGGATTTTGATATTAGGACCCAGAAGCACAGGACGCAAAAGGAAGGTTAGGACAGTTTATGAATAATTGCAATAGACGAATGGTGATCAGGAAGTTGGAGTCTGATTACAGGAGCCAGTATACTAGGCGATTGAGGGGGAAGACTGAGCACAAGAGTGGTGATTAAAATATATATATCTTCGGGGGCAAAATGCAGATAATCAGAAAGGAACTTCTTTGTAGCCAGAGACAGCAGGCGCAGAAGAATACTGAGTATGGCTGGAGGGGCAGTTGAGTGAGTTGGGAGGCAGACAAAAAGAGGGAAACCAGGAGCGAGGTTAAATGACGGATGAGCAGTCAAGTGGAGGGGAGAAGGATAATGGCATACCAGGAATGAGAGGCAAGCTGCGGGGGAAAACTGCGTAGTTTCTTTAGAAGAGCTCAGGATACTAGGGAATGTTTCTTATGATGCAGGAGAGCAGGTAAATAACTAGTAAATATTCAGGTTATCACAGTGCCATTAGTAAATGTCCACAATCCAATCTCCAACTCAGAATCCCCAGATCCAAAGCTTTTATATTACAAGATCCAAATACTTCTTGAATCCAAGATGCAATAATCTAAGATCCAATTTAAACAATCCAGAAATAGTAAACAGTAGGGGACTTACGACACAGAGTTTATGGGAAGGAACCCGGATGGAGTCTGGAGGGATGAAATACAGACAGGTAATGTGAGGAGTCAGCAAGCAAACCGATCGGACAGGCAGCAGGCAGGTTAGCCACTTAGCAGGTAGGCAATAGGCAGGCAGGTTAATAGCCAGGTAATAAACAGACTGGTTAGCAAACAGGCAAGTTTAGCAGATTAGCAGACCGGAAATAGGCAAAACTGAATTAGCAGCAGGCTACAGGCATATGATTGCAGACAAACAAAGATTACCATGATCCAAATGACACAGCGAACATCTGGAAGGCTCACTGAACTCATGCACTGATGAATGTAAAGTTGCTGAACAGACTAGGCAGGATGTGGAAAGAGGGGAATACAAAATAAGAGACAGATATAGGAAGTTAAACCCAAGGGCCAGATTATGACACATTCAGCCTGGAAAAACTGTTTAGAAATGTACAAAAAAGTCCTCTGTAACAACAGAACAGCATATTATTCATCACTAATAGAGGACAAAAAAACAAACCCTGGTCTCTTTTTAGCACTGTAGCCAGGCAGACTAAGAGCCATAGTTCTGCCTAGTATTGCCTTAACTCTGAGGAGCAATGGCCTCATGCCTACTTTTATGAATAAAATTGTAGCCATTAGAGAAAGAATTCATCAGAAACCTCCCCCAAAATATTGCAGATAGATCTTCATGTACAGTACAACATTGCTAGAATCATCAATAAGGCCCCAATCCCTCTTAGACTGCTTTTTACCCATAGATCTCTCTGAGCTAACTTCAAAGTAGCTGTACCTTGATTAAGGTACCTGTAATCAAACCGCTGACCAATATCTAATCTCCCCTCTATTTCTTAAATCCTTGAAAAAATAGTTGCAAAGCAATTGTGTGACCAGCTGTAAAGGAATAGATTGTTTGAAGATTTTCAGTCAGGATTTATGGGTCATCAAAGTACAGAAACAGCACTCATAAATGTCATCAACGAGCTTCACTTGGCTTCAAACTATTACTTGATTCATTTTTGTAAACTGAAATAAAAATAATTTACCTGAAAAACAACAAAAACAAAAAAATAATTAATGGCTGCTAAAAACTATAATATAATTATAAAAGACCCCAAAATAGTTATTAACAGATTCCATATGGTTTCCATCCATATGGATTCAAAGCAGCTGGACTGGTTTTCTGTGAAGTACGTCTATCTGCTCTGCTGAAAACTGCATGTCTATGCAGCTTGTAACCTTTAGATGGGGATCTAGTATTCCAGGACATAGTTTAACCTTAAGAAATAAAAATCATTAATTATTTTGAATAGGTTGGCCAAAGTATTAGACCCACCTCTTCTTCTAGAGAAGTCCAGTACAACTCCGCTACCAACTTTGACCTCAATAAGAAACACATAGTATAATTATAACGTTTCTGAAAGGAAAGGTGTTCAAGACAGTGGTGAGACCAGCAATGTTGTATCTTTGATAAGATATGAAGAGTGGTGTGACATGGGTACTTTTTGGGTGATTTATAATTAGGCTTGCTTCCGCATTTTGGATCATCTGAAAGGGTTTGATTGTGGATACAGGTAATGGCTGTAGTTCAGTTGGTAAGGCAGTTGACCATGGACTGTCAGTGGTTCGATCCCTGCTCCCGGCTACATGTCGAATTGTCCTTGGGCAAGACACTGAACCCCAAGTTGCACCCGGTGGGTCAGGTGAGCACCTTGCATGGCAGCCACCACTATCGGTGTGGTGAATGGGAATCAACATTGTAAAGCGCTTTGGATAAAAGCACTATATAAGTGACTATTTACCATTTACCATTTAACCCCATTAACAAAGCCTGGCAGTAATCAAAACTAAGCCCGACCAGTGCCTGTACAATGACTTGGGTTGTATATTCGGTAAGGTAGGGTCTGATCTTTCGGATGTTGTAGTGGGCAAATCTGCATGCCCTAGAGCAGGCGTGTCAAACGTACGGCCCGCGGGCCGGATCAGGCCCGTAAACGGGTTTAATCCGGCCCGCAAGATGGTTTTATAAAGTATAAAAATGAGCTGCAATTTTTTAATCAAAGAAACGGCTGTTCCAATTGCGTCCACTGGATGGCGCAATAGCAATTGAGTTAAGCAAGCCAACTGTTATCGAGGCAGAGCAAGTAGGTCAAGCATGTGCAGCCAGTCCGGATGAGCTACCTTGTTTTGCCCGCGACATTTATTACGGCTTCTACTTAACATTATTCGCAACATTATATGCTTTTGCACCATCATTGTCCCAATATGTCTTTGTCAAAAAAGAGAAAAGTGGATGCAGAGTGTTCCAAGAAAAATGGTCATCCTTCTATTTATTCACGGAAGTGAATGGGAAAGCTGTATGTTTGGTGTGTTCACAGCATGTTGCAGTGCTGAAAGAATATAACCTTCGTCGCCACTATGTGAGTCTTCATGCCGACAAATATGACAACTTTCAAGGACAGCGGATAAGAGAGAAGGTGAATGAACTTTTGGCGGGTCTGAAGAAACAGCAGTCTGTGTTTGCTCATAGCCGAGACATCAGTGACGCTGCAGTGAAAGCTAGCTACGTCATTGCTAATGAAATCGCAGTGGCTTCCAAACCATTTAGTGAGGGTGAATTTGTAAAAACATGCATGATGAAGGCAGCGGAGAGTGTGTGCCCTGAAAAGCGCCAGGCTTTTGAAAATATCAGCCTGACAAGAAACACAGTTGCAGACAGGATTTCTGATCTTTCAGTGGATTTGGACAGTCAATTGAAGGAAAAAGTAAATTCATTTATTGTGTATTCAGTTGCAATTGATGAAAGCACGGTCATTACAGATGTTGCACAACTGGCCATTTTCATCCGCGGAGCTGATGACACATTGACAGTCACTGAGGAGTTCGTGGAGTTGGTGCCGATGACAGATAAAACGACATCAGCTGATATTTTCACCACAATCGTCGGCGCACTGGACAGGGTCGGAGTGGACTGGTCCCGTGCTGTCAGCCTGGCTACAGATGGTGCGCCTTCAATGATTGGTAAAAAAGCAGGCGTTGTGGCAAAGTTCAGAGAGAAAGTGCAATCTGCAAATGCAAATGCAAAGGATGTTAATTTTGGACTTTTCACTATATTTTGCACCAGGAGCCTTTGTGTTGCAAGTCATTAAAGATAGACAACGTCATGAAGTTGGTCATCCAAACTGTTAATTTCATCCGATCCAGAAGCCTGAATGACCGTCAGTTTGACGGCCTTCTCAGAGAGAAAGACCACATCTATGGCCTGCCATACCACACTGAGGTAAGATGGTTAAGCCGCGGTGCTGTGCTGAGGCGTTTCTTTGATTTACGAGAGGAAATTGAACAGTTCATGGAAGAAAAGGGCAAACCAGTGTTAGAATTTCAATCTGCAGAATGGAAACAGGACTTTGCATTTATGGTGGATGTTACAGAGCACCTGAATAACTTGAACAAACAGCTGCAAGGGCGCAACAAAGTTGTCACGCAGTATCATAACAGCATATGTGCTTTCAATTCAATTCAATTTCAATTCAACTTTATTTATATAGCGCCAACTCACAACAAAGTCATCTCAGGGCACTTTACAGAATAAAGTCAAGATTATAAAGATATATAAAGAGAACCCAACAATTCCCCCTGGAGCAAGCCATAGGCAACAGTGGAGAGGAAAAACTCCCTTTAACGGAAGAAACCTCCAGCAGAACCAGGCTCAGGGTGGACAACCCATCTGCCTCGACCGGTTGGGGTGAGTGGAAAGGGGTGAGAGAAAAGAACAGAGCAACAAAAAGCAATTACAAAACATCGGGCAGATTGGTAGGACCAGTAGCTGCACGCTGGAAGACACACAGCTTCAAAGCCGGGGGACACCTGCAGAAAGGGACAGAGAGAGGGGGACAGAGGAGGACAAAGACAACTACGGGAGAGAACACACAGAGTTAATGACATACAGTGGTGAGAATTGCGGGGTGAGAGGAGAGGAGAGATGGTCAAGAGGAGGAAAGGAGCTCAGTGCATTGAGGGGTGGGTCCCCCAGCAGTCTAAGCCTATGGCAGCATAACTATAACTAAGTATATGCTTTATTAAAGAGGAAGGTTTTAAGCTTAGACTTAAAAGTAGAGAGGGTGTCTGCTTCCCGAATCTGAACTGGGAGCTGGTTCCACAAGAGAGGAGCTTGATAGCTAAAGGCTCTACCTCCCATTCTACTTTTGGAAATTCTGGGAACCACAAGTAGGCCTGCATTCTGAGAGCGAAGTGGTCTACTGGGATGATATGGTGCTATGAGGTCTTCTATATATGATGGAGCCTGACCATTCAGAGCTTTATATGTAAGAAGCAGGGTTTTAAATTCTATTCTAAATTTAATGGGAAGCCAATGGAGAGAAGCTAGTGAAGGTGAAATATGATCTCTCTTGCTAGTTCCAGTCAGCACTCTTGCTGCAGCTTTTTGGATTAATTGCAGGCTCTTTAGGGAGTTACTGGGGCATCCTGAAAGTAGGGAATTACAGTAGTCCAACCTAGAAGTAACAAATGCATGGACCAGTTTTTCGGCATCACTTTGAGACAGTATGCTCCTAATTTTGGCAATGTTCCGTAGGTGGAAGAAGGCTGTTCTAGAGATTTGTTTTATATGTGACTTAAAGGACAGATCCTGATCAAAAATAACTCCAAGGTTCCTTGCAGTAGTACTGGAGGCCAGACTTATGCCATCTAGGGTAACAATATGGTTGGACATCATATCTCTGATATTTTTGGGCCCAAATACTATGACTTCAGTTTTGTCTGAGTTTAAAAGTAAAAAATTGTGGGACATCCAGGCCTTTATGTCTTGTAGGCATGCTTGAAGCTTTATTAACTGATTATTTTCATCTGGTTCCATAGATAAATATAGCTGGGTATCATCAGCATAACAGTGGAAATTTATGGAGTGTTTTCTAATAATGTTGCCTAAAGGAGACATATATAAAGTAAAAAGTATTGGTCCTAACACAGAGCCTTGTGGAACTCCATAGCTAACCTTTGTGTGCATGGAGGATTCATCATTAACATGAACAAATTGAAATCTATCAGACAGATAGGATTTAAACCAACCTAGTGCAGTTCCTGTAATTCCAATTTCATGTTCCAGTCTCTGTAATAAAATGTTATGATCAATGGTATCAAATGCGGCACTAAGATCTAACAGAACAAGTATAGAGATGAGTCCATTATCTGAGGCCATGAGAAGATCGTTGGTGACTTTTACCAGTGCTGTTTCTGTACTATGATGAACTCTAAATCCTGACTGAAACTCTTCATACAAATTATTCCTATGAAGGTGATCACATAATTGTTTTGCGACTACTTTTTCAATTATTTTAGAAATAAAGGGGAGATTAGATATTGGTCTGTAATTGGCTAAAACACCTGGGTCAAGACAGGGTTTTTTAAGTAATGGTTTAATTACAGCTTCCTTATAGGCCTGTGGTACATAGCCTGTTTCTAAAGATAGATTGATGATATCTAATATGAACGTATCTATTAAGGGTAAAGCTTCCTTGAGCAGCTTAGTTGGAATAGGGTCAAGCAGACAGGTTGTTGGTTTAGATGAGGTAATAATTGAAGTTAGCTCAGAGAGATCTATGGGTAAAAAGCAGTCTAACAGGGATTGTTGGGCCTTATCCATGATTCTAGCACTGCTGTACATGAAGATCTATCTGTAATTTTTGGGGGGAGGATCTGGTGAATACTTTCTCTAATAGCTACAATTTTATTCATAAAGAAGGTCATGAAGTCATTGCTGCTCAAAGTTAAGGGAATAGTAGGCTCAACAGAACTATGGCTCTTAGTCAGCTTGGCTACAGTGCTGAACAGAAACCGGGCTTTCAAGTTGAAGCTGTCATTGTGGGAGACGCAACTCGCCGGTGGTGATGCAGCTCACTTCCCCTGTCTGAAGTCTGTGTGCACGACCCAACATGTGGCAGACATGAAGCGGTTCAAAGATAAAATAACGGGACTTTTACGGGAGTTTGAGCAACGCTTTCAGATTTTTGGTGAACTGGAGAAAGACTTCAAAGTTTTTTGCTCGCCATTCACCGCAAATCCCTCTGATCTGCCCGTCAGCATCCAACTTGAAGTAATAGACTTGCAGTGTGACTCGGATTTGAAGGGCAAATTTGCCGCAGCTGACTTGGACACATTTTATCAGAATCTCTTGCCAGGTTACCCCAACTTGACAGCCCTCGCTGCAAAACTGTTGTGCATGTTTGGAACCACATATCTTTGTGAGCAAGTTTTCTCTGTAATGAGCATAAATAAAACAAAGCTTCGCTCAAGGCTCACGCACAAGCACTTGAATCACATCCTGAAGTTGGCTGCCACTCAGAATATAACGCCTGATATTGATGCGCTGGTGAAAACTAAAAGATGCCAGGAGTCAAATAAACTATGCAACCCACTTAAAGTGCTACATGAGACAGCCTGATATAGTTCTGTGATCTGTTATATACTTCTGTGAATCACTGAGGCATTGTGTGTTTGTATGTTCTTTTTCTTTAGAATTTTCGATAAACTTGAGGTGTTTTATGATTAATAGTGATATTGTGCTTGTGCTATTTTGGACACACTGTCCTCAGGCTCCAGCTTTATCTTTTATGTTGATCGTATTGAAACAAAAAAACAATCTGAAGTTGTTGTTTTTAAGTTATCTATACCATGATTTCACCGGTCTGGCCCACTTGGGAATAGATTTTCCTCCATGTGGCCCCCAAGCTAAAATGAGTTTGACATCCCTGCCCTAGAGACTGAGGAGATGTGGTCCTTAAAGCTCAGTTGGTCGTCAATGATGACCCCCAGATTTTTGGCTGACTTAGTGGGGACAATCCATGTAGATCCAATGTTGATGCTGATGTTGTGTTGAATCGAAGGTCTGGGTGGGAAGACAAGAACTTCGGTCTTGGAGAGGTTGAGGTTAAGATGTCTCTCTCTCAGCAGTGTGTAGCAGTGATAGGAAAGGCCATGTGAGCAGATGATAGAACCCAGGGATGTAGTATTTACAGAAAAAAGAAGAGGACCAAGAACTGAACCCTGCGGTGTGTGTGTGTATTTGTGTGTTTGTGTATACTGTATGTGTGTGTGTATATATAATAAACTCACCGAACATGTCACTCATTTATATCAAATTGCTCAAAACATTCTCAAAAAGTATCACATTTACTGATACTTACCGCAACAAAAAATATATTCTTAGGCTTCAAACTAACTATATTACCACCACCAAACTTCTGATAATTTCATTTATTGCATTTACGTCTTCCACAAAAACCTTTCTTCTTATAATGAACTGACCTGAACAGATATTATGTGATATTATGTTAGTGAATAGATGAGTTTCTGTGTCCGACATGATGATGTTTAATTATCCCTACAACCTCTGTAGTCTCATGTAGCCACTTTTTACCATCTGTCATTTGTAATTCATGTAAAAGCTCAAATTCTTATAGAAAATGTTTGGAAAATATCTTGCCTTTATTTTAACTTGTGACAACAGACCTTATTTAAGACATTTAACCAAAAACCAATTCAAAACTTTATGGTTTTTACTATGAGGGAAGATGCTAACTGATTTTCTAAGATTCAGGACAAATTTCTTATTATTGCACAGTGTACCTCCTCTGTGGTTTTGCCAGCATACCCTCTGCCACAATCTGCTGGATTAGCTGAGAATAATTCAAGTTAGTAAATTTTAACAAAACTAAAACACTTAATTTTACTGTTTACTTACTTTTACTGGTATCTGCATTAAATGTTTTTAATGTTAAATGTTTTTTTCATTGATGAGAAACAAGTTAAGATGTTGTCAGGGTTTCTAAGTAGCACTTGAGTCATATCATATCTGTTTATCCACAGATATCCAGGAGTTCTATGAAGTGACGCTACTAAACACACAGAAGAGTTGTGAGCAAAAGCTGGAGGAGGTCAACCACATGGCGGACAAGTGGGAGAAAAGTGTTTCTGTACAAAACTCTGAGCTCACACACTCTGCCTGTCAAGTGGTGGAGGTGAGTGAACAAATACTATCACCTCAGAAAAACCTCAGACATACCTCAACCATGACTCGGTTGTCTGCTGAAACTTTTTCTTTCGTGTTACATTACCATAGAAACTGATGTGCAGATGAAGCTCATCACATCAGTCCAGAAAAAGTCCACTTCCGGTATATAGCAGCCATTATCAGAGCTTCTTGGGAGATTGATACACAGAGTGAAAGAAACGATGGATTGAACTTCTGCATTGATTACTGCTATAAAAAAAATGGTTCAGTAAATTATCAATTGATGTAGCCCATTATAACAATATGAATTACTTGTTAAAATAAAATTCAACTACACAAATATTATTATCAAGATATCTGCGTGAAAGGTCTAGTTTAATTTATGCCAGCATGGAGAGACACAGCAATATTATGTGAATGTTCCCGTATCGGGGATTCTAAATAGTTATTTTGGTTTACAACATATTACATCTTGTACTACATTAGATATACGTTATACATGAAAGACAGCTCATCATTTAACTGTTAGTTCTCTACTGTGTTTCCCCTAGAATGTTTTTTCAGGCACAATAGAAATGATAGAGGTATTGCATGTACACAAAAATGTGGGTTATTTATTTCTTGTACAGCACTCTTAGTTGGTAAGTTAAGTTCAGGTATAACAAGGTGATTATTAATAATGTATATATTGAACAGATAATTTCTCCTGTATGCCTCACTTGGATCCTCTATGATATTTCTCTTCTAACTGACTGTTTATGCTGATGGCATATACGACAGAATATTCCTACCTATCAACATTTTATCAGTTATGAAAGACATTGAAAGTATTCCTTGTCAAAAAAAAAAAAAAACAACTAAAAATGTTTAACACATTTCTATTTAAAACTTACATAGGTATTCTAAAATTCTAATTCTAAAAAGGCTACGGAGGAGCAGATGAAATTTGCACTGTAATAATACAAAATCCTTCCTGTGGGGTTATGTAGAGGTGTAACCATGTTTATTTGTGTCTTAGAACATAATTGCTGAGTAACAATAAGAGAAGAATATTTACTTTCTCTGATACAGAATTTGTTCTCACTAATGCCTCTTCCCCTTCATTCACTATGTCACTCTAGCTGCTCTTGCTCACACTAAGCTGGGGAGCAGGGTGTAATTAAATGGTGCTTTTAAGGACACCAAATCATATGGCTTTTAATAAGTCAACATCTATCTCAAGAAAATGGCTAAAAGTAATTTTTGTACTATTCAAAGAAAAAATTAAACAAAGCCACTTTTCTTATTCAAATCGACCAAGGTTAGGAAAAGAAAGACCTTAATTCGCTAGTAACCAAACAAAAACATAATTTTGTTTCTGCCTACCGGTTCCAAACAAGGCACATACATTATATTTGTAGCTGTCTGCTAGGAGATACAAGCTGTTCAGATATGAGCTTGCATGCACGGCCAATGATACTTTAAACGATGAGCTGCAGTTAAATTCACCAATTTTTAACTTTCTTTCTGTCGCTTTAGTTTGGGTGCAAATGTACATTAATGCTTCCGTGTGATGTCCCTAAATTAAAATATTTCTCTACTTCTAGCTGATAAACTTCTCCAGATGACAAAAAATGGAGAAGTTTTTCATCATCAGGAGTTCAGATGATGGAAAAGACCATGACAAGGCACAGTGCAGTACATTTGGGAATCTGCAACTTTGGTTTCTGATCAAATCTGACTAAACATTTAAAGCAGCACAACACTGTACAGTGTTTGATATCTTGTGGTCATCCAGCTGTGTTTTGGACTGTCTCCTCATTGCATAGGCGACAGTCTTAGATTGGTCTTCCAGAAATGGTTGGTAAATGTACTCACAGTTTACTTTAATAAGCGAGGGCAAACAAACCAAATGGACTATTTATTGCGGAACCAACCCCAAACTAACAGCTCTTAAACTCTTTTGCAAAGGTGCTAGAAAATACTCCTTACATTCCCATTGCTATGCTGATGACACTATATCTAACTAGCTACTTACTTCTAGATTGGACTGTAATTTCCTGATGTTGGGATGCCCCAGTAACTCCGTAAAGAGCCTACAATTAATCCAAAATGCTGCAGCAGTGTACTGACTGGAATTAGCAAGAGAGATCACATTTTTCCTTCATTAGTTTATTTCCATTGCCTTAAATCTAGAATAGACTTTAAAACCCTCCTTCTTATATTGAAAGCTCCATCTTGAAAACAATCAAGCTCCCTCATATCTAAATAGACTCTTAGTACTATATTATCCCAAAAGACCACTTTTGTGCAGGCCTACTTGTGGTTGCCAGAATTTACAAAAGTAGAATGGGAGGCAGAGCCTTTAGCTATCAAGCTCCTCTCCGGTGGAACCAGCTCCCAGTTCAGATTCGGGAGGCAGAAACGTTCTCTATTTTTAAGCCTAGGCTTTAAACATTCCTCTTTGATAAAGCTTATAATTAGGTATAGTTATGCTGCTCTAGGCTTATACTGCTGGGGACCCCACACCCCGATACACTGAACTACTTTCCTTCTCTCGTCCCTCTCCCCTCTCACCCCGCATCTATATGCCACTACTGCATGACATTAACTTTGTCTATTTCTCTCCCGTTGTTGTGATTCTCCCTCTCTCTGTCCCTTTCTGGAGGTGTCCCTGGGTTTGGAGCTGTTCTGTTTCCAGTGTGCAGCTACTGGTCCTACCAACCTGCCCAGTTTTTTATTTCTGCTTCTTGTCTCTTTTCTCTTTTCTCTCTCCACTTTCCATTCACCCCAACCAGTCAAGGCAGATGGCCACCTACCCTGAGCCCAGTTCTGCTGGAGCTTTCTTCTGTTAAAGGAAGTTTTTCCTCTCCACTGTTACCAATAGGCTAGCTCAAGGAGATTTGTTGGGTTTTCTTTACATATCTGTATAGTCTTGACTTTATTCTGTAAAGTTCCTTGAGATGAATTTGTAATGAATTGGAACTATATAAATAAAGTTTAATTGATTTGAAATGGACAATGGTGTTGAAAAAAAGAAAATCCAATAAAAAATATATCACCTTTTTGAGCTTTCAGTAGCATCGCCATTCTGCCTGTAGACATAGTAAGATACCCTGCCGTCCTGACCACAGATTACCACAAGAAAGTCACCACTCTCTTAGAAGACCATCACATCTATGAGAACCTGTAAAGAGATCCTACCAGCAATTACAGGTAAAAGGCAATATGACTGGAAACACCTTGAAGAGGAGACCATGGCCTAGACATGAAGAAGCCACCCCTCTAATTTGTGGACTTCCAAGATACACCAGGAAGCCCCAAACATATTGTCAGCAGCATTACCTCAGTTACATACAACACTACAAAATACTCGGCCGCTGATGACTCGGCCACCCTGATGAATCCATGGTATCTTCGATGTGCAACCCCCACAATCAATGCACCAACAATCATTATAATTACCACATACGTCACCTACATTGGGGACTTCTTCAGACAGAAACCATGGTCTCCTAGGTGTTTTCAGTCTATTGCCTTTACCTGTAGTTGCTGTGCTTAAAACTCAGTGTAACCAAAACAGTAGCCATGTTCTTCTCCAAATCAAACATTCCCAGTATAGAATTGGCTGTTTATGTGTCAGGAGAAAGAGTAGTTGTTCCAGAATATAAATAGCTTGGGGTCTTAATAGACTCTAAACTGACTTTTGAATCACAGGTGAGAAGATTTTGCAAACGAGGTAAATTGAATATATCAAATTCTGGTTTCATAAGGCCGCATTCATCACTGCAGGTAGCCAAAGTATACATCTATGCTAAGGTTATGTCACATACTTGGTCATAAGCAACCATAACCACAATCGCTGTATAAACAAATGATCAAACTACTGCACAAAAAGCACTTACAATATCACCATTGCAAAATATTACAAAAGCATAGCCTTTTAAATTGGGGAAAACATTATAAAATATTGCAATTTGTGTTTAATATACAAAATTATTCATGGTCTGTCATCACCTCCACTCAGCCAGTTTGTAAATACTGGAAATGCCTCATATCAACTAACAAGAGGTGCAGGTCGAGAGGAATACATTGTTCCTCCTGGAAAAAGTACCTTCAGTCAGTGTTTTCAGTTAGAACTGTATGAGTAAAATGCTGTTCCAGTGAACATTAGAGAACTGACCTCATACAATCAGTTCAAAAGCATCTAAGAAACTGGTTTAGTAATAGCCAAACATGCCACCATAAGCATTAAAATTATCAGTGTGGGTGCTCCGTCCTGACCTGTTCTTCTACTGCTGTCTCTGCCATCTTGCGATTTTAATTTATCTTTAGACATTTGGATAGTTTTAATTAACTGTTGATACTGTTTAACTGTTTTAGGCATTTGTTGTGTTTTATTCTGTCCACTCAGTGCATTTGCCACCATTTTTTATTTTTATTTTATTTTTATCTATTTTTTTTTTTTAGGGAGGCAATGTCAACATCTGTCCAGGGAATACAGATGAAAAATAGCCTTGTACAATTCAATTCAATCAAGTTTATTTATAACTTGACCCAACTGCTCGACCGGTTGGGTCAAGGCAGAAAATGAAGAGAGAAAAGGAAAAAGAGAAAAAAAAGCAACAACAAAACATCAGGCAGGTTGGTAGGACCAGTAGCTCCACACTGGAAACACACAGCTCTGAGGGCGGGGACACCTGCAGAAAAGGACAGAGAGAAGGAGACAGAGGGGGAGAAAGACAACTACGGGAGAAAACACATAGTTGGGGCGACTATGGCGCAGGAAGGAATTGTCCACCAATTTCACAGTTGTAGGTTCAATCCCCGGCTCCTCCAGTCACATGTGGAAGTGTCCTTGAGCAAGAAACTGAACCCCAACTTAGTTGCTCTCGGTGAGCGTTGGCCAGCTGCATAGCAGCTCCCCCATCGGTGTATGAATGTGTGTGTGATTGTGAGTGTGAATGGGTGAATGAGAAGTAGTGTAAAGCGCTATATAAGTGCAGACCATTTACCATAGTTAATGTCATACAGTGGTGACAATTGTGGGATGAGAGGAGAGGAGAGAGGGTCAAGAGGAGGAAAGGAGCTCAGTGCATTGGGAGGTGGGTCCCCCAGCAGTCTAAGCCTATAGCAGCATAACTATAAGTAACTATAAGCTTTATTAAAGAGGAAGGTTTTAAGCCTAGACTTCCCGAATCTGAACTGGGAGCTGGTTCCACAGGAAAAAAGGCTCTGCCTCCCATTCTACCTTTGGAAATTTTGTTAACCACAAGTAGGACTGTATTCTGAGATAGAAGTGGTCTACTGGGATGATATGGTGCTATGAGGTCTTCTATATATGGTGGAGCCTGACTGTTTAGAGGTTTATATGTAAGAAGCAGGGTTTTAAATTCTATTCTAGATTTAATGGGAAGCCAATGGAGAGAAGCTAGTGAAGGTGAAATCTTACTGCAGCATTTTGGATTAATTGCAGGCTCTTTAGGGAGTTAGTGGGGCATCCTGAAAGTAGGGAATTACAGTAGTCCAACCTAGAAGTAACAAATGCATGGACCAGTTTTTCGGCATCACTTTGAGACAGTATGCTCCTAATTTTGGCAATGTTCCGTAGGTGGAAGAAGGCTGTTCTAGAGATTTGTTTTATATGTGACTTAAAGGACAGATCCTGATCAAAAATAACTCCAAGGTTCTCTGCAGTAGTACTGGAGGCCAGACTTATGACATCTAGAGTAACGATATGGTTGGACGGCATATTTCTGAGATTTTTGGGCCCAAATACTATTACTTAAGTTTTGTCTGAGTTTAGAAGTAAAAAATTGTGGGACATCGAGACCTTTATGTCTCGTAGGCATGCTTGAAGATTGATTAACTGATTTTTTTCAAATGGTTCCATAGATACATATAGCTGGGTATCATCAGGATAGCAATGGAAATTTATAGAGTTTTTCTTATAATGTTGACTAAAGGAGAAATATATAAAGTAAAAAGTATTGGTCCTAACACAGAGCCTTGTGGAACTCCATGGCTAACCTCTGTGTACATGGAGGATCAAATCTAAGTCTATCAGATAAATAAGACTTAAACCAACCGAATGCAGTTCCTTTAATCCCAATTTCATGTTCCAGTCTCTTTAATAAAATGTTGTGATCAATGGCATCGAATGCAGCACTAAGATCTAACAGAAAAAGTATACTGACAAGTCCATTATCTGAGGCCATGAGATCGTTTGTGACTTTTACCAGTGCTGTTTCTGTTCTATGACGAACTCTAAATCCTGATTGAAAGTTTTCATACAAATTATTCCTTTATGTATTTCATAAACACACTCCTAAACCTCGTGGAAAGTCAGAAGAGTTGAAGCTGTTATAGCTGCAAAGGGTGAGGCGACGTCATATTAAACCCTACGGATTAAGAATGCGATGTCACTAAAGTTCATATGGGTCTAAAGGCGAGCGAATACTTTTGGCAATATAGTGTAGGTATTGGGTCACTTTAAATTGCTTGTAGGGGCGAATGTTAGCATGAATGGTTGTTATGATAGATTTAGTTACCTATCTGGGGTGCGACCTGCCTTTACTTACAGGATACGATTTTTACAGGATAATCAGTTAGGATAATGTAGGGTTAAATTATATATAATTAGTTGTTCCTGTCAAGTTGTAGCTGCAGGTTGTGAATAATATGATGCCACTAATCTATCTTCTTAACCTACTTTTAAAAAAATGTATTTTAGTACTTAAATTGAACAGTAAGCATAAAAGACTCCAACTAAATAACATGCTATAATTCATCAATAGCTTTACTTAATTGTGCGAGAACAAATGTCAAATTTATTGGCCCTGCTTTTCTAGTATTACTGAGTTGCATATTGTGTTATGTACAATGATTGTGTAATCACCTCTGTATATAGCTTCCTCAAAGACTTGTTCTGACCTGTTAATGGGTATGTTCATAATAACACTAAAGTCAATGTAACTGCTGTCAGACTATTTGGGAAATGTATGTGTAAAAATGTAATGCTAGTTGAAATGTAGGTCACTATGTGTCACCATTTGAAGCTTGCATGAAGGTGAAATAGGCTGTAGTTCCTCCTTTTGTGATATTGTTTTTATTTTAGCTTGTGGGGTGAATGATACCTTGGTCAATGTGAAATTGTAGTCTACTACGTCTCTGTTATTAATAGCATATTTGACTTGGAATGGGACCCACTAATTTGGTAATCCAACGGTAATACTATTTGTCTACATCGTCATACTTTGTCAATCATGCCTTCTAGAAAAGTTATAAGGCATAGAAATATTCTGTACGTTTCCAAGTATATTGCCTGTACAGGATCTTTACAGCTTTACAAATAGGCCCTGTGCAACAGCCGGAACTGCTGAGCCAGTTTACTAGGATTGTCCAGTATTACCAGGATAGGAATGAGTGAAGGGGATTAGGAGAATCCTCAGAGACCGGTGACCCCACAATGAGGTCATCAGTATACTGCTGTTATATCGGTCACCACAATCAACCCTCTGAAGATTAAGCAAATGTCCTTTCGAGTATTGAGATGGCAGATGGCCTATTTCAAATGAATACATGGAGTCTAAATGTGTTATTCAAATATGTAAACAAAAATAACCATGCATTTTGTATGCTATAGGTCATACGTAGGTCATGTTCTGTGAATGAAAGGTAAGAACGAAAGCATTGAAATTATTACATTAACTTATTAATCATTATTGTTAAACTTTTTCATTTAAATTTAAAATCCCTGCACTCAGGCTGCATGAGTCTGGGCAAGATATATAAATGAGTTGCCCACCTTCAGGGATTTACCAAGCTAAATGTTAAAAGCTGCCATTTATTGCTCAGACTGTCCTACCTTTCTTACATGAGTTTATTTTTGTCTACAGTTAATGTCAACCTAAGCTCACTGACTTCAGGCTGTATTCATCACTGTATCTCGTGGGACTCTTAAATATTAACCTACTGTTAATCACTATAGCTTATTTATGTAACTACATGTATTATATATATATATATATATATATATATATATATATATATATATATATATATATATATATATATATATATATAAACAGCAGTACACTGTAACAACACACACACACACATACATATATATATATATATATATATATATATATATATATATATATATATATATATATAAATAATGTATGTATATATGTATATGTGTATACACAGAAACCCTCATATATCCTATTAAATATGAATGAGGTGAACAAAACAGTAGAACCACTTCTTCCTATAGTGCACTCCAATACGACTCCACTTCTCACTTTTACCATAGTAGAATTATCACCTTTCAGAGCGTTTTAAACTAAAAACTAAGAATAGCACACTGACACAGTGAATGAATTATTCTTTTTGTTGTTAAACGTAACTTTGGGGCAGCAGTGGCTCAGTTCAGGTTGGGTGGCTGCCTACTTACATAGGGTTGGAGGTTCGCACCTCGCTCTTCCCAAACCACATGTCGAAGTGTCTCTGGCCAAGACCCTGAACCCCCAACAGCCCATCCCCAGCTGTGCAGTGCCGGTCCCAAGCATGGTAGAAATTGTGGAGGGTTGAGTCAGTAAGGGGATCCGACGTAAAAACTGAACCAAATCAACATGGACAAAGGATCCACTGTGACAAAAGTGAACTCACTGGATAAGACGAGACAAAAAAAGAAAGTTGTTATTTATTACTTTGGTGAAGATCAGGTTAAATTGTATGACTAATTTATGCAGAGAACCAGGAAACTGCAAATAGTGTCAATACTTTAGCTTGCAAGTGAATTGCCTTTTACCATTTTAAATTTCCATGTCTAACATACATCTTTGCACACACGCAACCTTTGATATGTAAAAAATATATTTGTATTTTATAGCATTTTTTCCATTTTCTATGTTATGCAGGAATTTAGTATTCTAAAATTTTAATTCTTATGTCCAAAGTTTATTCAGGCTATATAGAACTCATTATCCAAAAGACTGTTGGTTGTGTCTTCAGATCAGTGTGTCAACAGTTTGAGAAAGGTTGTGCAAAGTTACTTATGTCCTTATTGTTGTTCCCAGCAGAGGGACCAGAGCAGCTCTGATCCCAATGGAATGCAACAAGGAGAGGGTTGTGCCAAGATCTCTGAGGTAAGTTCTCTCTGCAAGCTACACATTCTGCTTGTGTGTATAACTTAAAATACTGTCCTGGGTTTCTTTAATGTGGGACAAAAGATTATACAATCCTTTTTGTGTGTGTGTTTACCAGCAAAAGTTATAGTTGATTTTAATTTTCCCCTTACATTGCCATTATTGATGACATTGGTGGGTAAACGCTGTGGAATAACAAAGACCAACATAACACTTGGATCCCGAGAAAAGAAAGCCGTTTGTAACTCCATAATCCCGTAAACAATGAGCTCACGAAGGTTAATGGGATTATGTTCAAGCAAGAAGGGGGATGTGGTTTGAGGGCATTGGACCAGAATAAAGATTGCACTGCTAATAATATCACAACACAATTGATATGACTTCAGCTAAACTATTTATTTTTGTACAAGAAACAACCCAGTCATAGTGAAGATGAAATTTCAATCCATGCTTCAGTTTGTTTGGGAGTGGATGCAAGTATGAAGATATTAGGAGCTTCAGAACCTCTGTTTGTTTAAAAAGTCACTTTGAAAGACTTTATTGCAGATTAGGTTTGAAGACACAAGGAGAGTTGTGTAAATTAAGTGCAGTTTAATATCAACCAGAATATTTCTAGTGTGTTTTTGCTTTTTCTTCTAGAGTAGATATGCATTTTCTGTCTTTTTTTTAATAAATATGACATTTTGTTACTAGAAATCGCTTTGTAACGGTTTTCAATAGTTATATATAAATACATTTATTATAATAATTATAATAAGCCTCTATACACGACTGTTAGCCATAAAAAATAAGGTTAGAGCATTCTTTCTATCTAATGCAATAAGTCAATGCTGCCTGAGCAACATCACCTAAAAAGATTAGCCCTGTTGCTCTTGCAGAGGAAGTCTGAGCTGGTGAATCTGTTCAGTAAGAATGACAGGAGATTAGGAGTCCAGGGGCACTGCTTTGTCTACAAATGAAAGCAGTAATCAAGGTCAAATTCTGCAACGTATCTCCTAACCAGGATGGCTCCAGCAAACAGGTACTAGTTTGAAAGAGGCGAATGTGTTGTAGTTATAGTTCCTGGAAGGAGAAATCTGAACATCAGAGTGGGAAAGGTTACCTGTACTTTGGGACCTTACTAGCAGACCTGGCAAGTTATTGATTCTTAATATAGAGCAGTAAGAGACTAGAACTTTTTGAAAAACAACTGCTGCTGTATTATTGTCTTTATTTAGTTGTTTATTCCACTTGGTCTTAAAGTCAAGATCTTTCAAATTACTATTACATACATATACATATATATATATATATATATATATGTATATATATATAATAAATACTAAAATATGAGCGCGTGCATCGACTTTGGATTATCTTTGCGTTCATTAAGTTCTCAAAAAAAGGTTGTGTGTATTTTCCTCAATATTATTGATTAATATTACATTTGTTATATCAGGGAATTTACATTGTACATCTGTAGTTGGGTGCAAATGTGGTGCACCCACTCATTTTGAAATGACAAAAACAGTAATCCTAAACATTTTAGTATTAATAACTATATACCTATATATTAAAAACTATATGTCATAAAAGCAACTGGTCTATGAGATGTGATCTGGTTGTCTGGATTTTGTTTAACCAGAGATGGGACTTTTTAATTTATTGGAAATTATATATAACTAAGCAGAACTTGTGATATGGATACAAGGAAAGTTAAAGTTTGATATATAATAGTGAATTCAACATGTATTTCTTCTAGGAAAGTTCACAACCAGTAAACAGAAAACAAAGCATAATACTGTCGTTGGTTTGTAGTATGTCAGCAAACCTGATTTTTAAAAGATTACCTGACTTTGTGTACATATAAGCCTGTGTTGTAAATCAAACTGTTTACAATACACTACCATAAACTGTGTTGTTATTTTAATCACCTATCTTATTTAAGTCAATAACAGGATTGAAAAGTGCTGGTGTTGGTTAAAGTGTAGTCTTGGAGTAGGATTATGTTACTGATTGCTAAAAGTTTGGACTTGACTGCATTTGAGCATTGTGGTTCCAAAGCCCAGTAGGATATTTATGTACATTAGGCAAGGATAAGTATATTATTTTAAAGACAGGACCCCACAGCACTAAAACAATAAAGCTGTCAATCTGTTAGCCCTTTGATGGACTTGCAAGCCATTCAGGGAATTTGCCTGCTTTCTGCTCAGTGAATGCTCCAGCATGTCATCACCCTGAATATCAAGTCAAGTCAAGTATATGAATAATATGAATATGAATAAATCATGCAGAAAGTGATTGGATGATGAGTATATGGGTCTTAAGGACTTACACTTTGACATCTAGCTTTATCAGTTTTGATAATTCAATGGGGTGCAGGTTCAATAATTGCCCAGTGTATTAGGATTTTTATTGAAGATTGTTGCATTTCCATTGTCCAAGTGTTAAAGAAGGACTGATTACAGATGTGAATGTTGTGTAGGAACAAATGTGGATGAGAATCCCTCTTTAAGAAATTATGGTAGATTGATGATTTTAACATATTCTCTATGATTAAGCAAATTTGGTTCACAAACAGTACATATTGGATATTATTACTGTGATAGATATAAAGTATCTCAATCAGTCCTAAAGAGATCTAGAAAAGTATTAAATGCATTTCAAATAATATATAGATACTTTGGATTAGCTACTTAGGTAATTACTATAGGTTTCTCTTATCTTCTATCCCGAAACCAGGTTTGTTGAGTTCATGACCGTTAGATGAACTGTAGATGAAAGTGTGCAGTTGTTTTTTGTTTTTTTACTCAAAAGTGGATGTGTCACTTTGTTGCGTCAGTACACATCTAGAGAGAAGTAGTTGAAACTATGCTTGTGGGTGACAGTGACATCTGTGGACAAATCTTTGTGCGTGGGTTTTAGTGCAGTATTGGGAAATTGTTTGATTGAATAGCACTTTCAAATGTTGCACTTTTGACCAGACGTGGTGTTGTCCGAACAAGTTCTGGTCATCATGACAACCAACATGAAATGATGCTAAGCTCATTACAAGCTTATGTGCATTCATTTATATGTATGTTCAGTAAACTAACAAAAAATTTGTTTAGGCTAAATGATAATAATTTTTTTTGTGACTCTTCATTTCCATTATGACATGTAATGTACAATCCAACCAGTCCGGTTATTTACCAATAAGTAAATAAAGCTAAGCTTTTTGCTTAAATTTAATTAAGAAGCAAGTAGCGGCTGTAGCTTAGTTGTTACGGCAGTCATACACGAACAACAGCGGTTTGACTCTCTGTCTCTCCTAGCTATCTGTGGAAGTGTCTTTGGGCAAGACTCTGAATGCAAAGTTGCTCCTGGTGGGTCAGGTTATATGAAATAAATGTTTTCATTTCAGTTTATGCAAATTTTTTTCAGTATAATCGCACAACCTTCTTCTAATCCATATGTGATCCCTGGCATTGGCTGCAGTGTTTTCTCCACCCACATAAAACAGCCCAGTTTGCAGAGAAAAAAAATTGATTTGCCAGCAAAACCCCTACTGCCACCTCCACTGGGTAGACCCCATCTTTCCAACCATACCTCTCTGCCTCTGCTGCTAATCTCTATATCTACAATAAACGTTTTTATATTCAAGAAAGCCTAATCTATTTTTTTAATTGTATGTTGGGATGTTTTAGATGTTCTGATAATGCCTAAACACATTCACATTGATGGTTTCAGACAAGAATTCTCATAGAAGTCTCATACAATATGTACATACAATCAGGGAGATAAAATCACAGTCAGTGAATGACACTGATGTGATCATTCTGCAGATGAAATTAAAGCTATCCTGTTATAATAAAATCCGAGCAGTCTTCCAAAGCTGCTAATATAAAGCAAGACAGAGAACATGGGAATCTAATTCATTCCACTGAGCTCACGCACTTGTCCTTCACTCTCCTCCATCGCTCTCTCTCTCTCTCTCTCTCTCTCTCTCTCATCATAATGCTGCTTTGTCGCTCTGCCGGAGACATGCGAACGAGAGGATGAACTGAAAACGAGAGACAGAGGATGAATGAGAAGGAGAGAAGCTAAAGAACAGTTTTGGATTGTTGGACCAGACCAGCAGCTGAGCATTTTTTTATTGCATGTATTGAGTGTGTGTATGTCTCTGTGACTTTGTGTGTGTGTGTGTGTGTGCGTTTGCTGACGACACGCGATCTGCTCTGAGATGGCGTTAGGAAACCTGACTGCCTTCAGCACTGAGGAGGAGGTATCCTTATCCTCATACGGGGCCCACATGCAGTAATGTCTGTCCTCCGTGGCTTCTCTCTCTCCCCCGTGTTTGAATGTGTGTGATAGCATGTGTGTGTGTTCTTCTTGTCTTCTCCTCCCCCTCTTCTTCTTCAGCATCCCTTGCATTTTTTAAATTTTTCCTCCTCGCTTCTTTACACTGGTATCTTCTTTTCCATCTTTCTGTCTTGTTTCTCCAATGGTGATATTAGTGGTGATGAATTTGAGCGTAGGTTGAGAGCTCCTTTTTTTCTGGCGAGCAGTATGGATTGTCTTTGCTTTGTCACCACTAAGGTAAGAGACACAGCCCAAATGAATTATTCACTCAAGAAGGGATGAGAGGGAGACATGGTCTGAGACAGAGAGTGAATGAGCACTCGGAGAGAATGAGGCATACAGTGAAGCAGTGAAACTATGTGGTGGTTATTTCTGAATGTTTGTATGTGCATGCATGTTAGTGCTTTCCCTCCTGACAGTCATCACCTTGTCACTTTGTGCTTGGAAACAAAGATTTGAATACATTTTTCACTGTTGTTATAGATGTTTTAAGCATGGATTATTATCTTGAAACAGTGTGTTTATGTGTCTTAAAGAATCATCTTCCCTCAAACTACATGTTATGTGTGCCAGTTAGCAACACTGGGGAGACCTCGGGTTCCTGTCTGTTGAGATCTGGCAGCAGAAGTTGTGTTGAACTTCTGTCACCAACTCATGTCTCTGCTGCAGCTCAAATAGCACATGAGCATTTCTGAAAGCTGTGGAGTGCACTTGGCTAATGTTGGTAGCAACGTATTGCATTGTTAGAATTTACAAATTGTTGTGCAAGCTGTATAACTACATTATTGTATGTAAGTATATGCTCTTTACTAGGCATCACTTGCTTCACTTCAGGCAGTTTCTTGTGCTAGGACACTGTATTTTCATAACTGTATTTTCATTACAGTATCTCTCATTCAATTAATACTGACCTCTTAGTGTTTAATTTATAGTAGTTAATTAGATGTGTGTATGTGCTGTGTGCAAAACTTTTTGTTATTTCAGTGGGAAATGTCTGTCATGCACATGGGTAAGACACATGGGTAAGAGTACCAACATCAAAAAGCAGCAACATGATGCATTTATTGTTAGTGCTGCACAAATAATCTAATCACACTCACAATAACTGTGTCATTCTGCGCAATTACAAAAGGCAAGACATTAAAAATAAATCTCTGTGTGACACTGAGTACCTAAATATTCTGTTTATGCACAAACAAAAACTAGTCAATCTCTGTTTAGACAGTGGAATCTGTGGCTTGTCTGGTCATATGACTTTCTCTTGTGCTAGATTTTCAGCAACTTCCTCAAAAAAGTGACAAATCTAGCAACTTTTAGTCAGATTTTAGTGACTTCTTTCGAGTAAAAGCCATGTTGAATAGATTATTTACCAGGCGGGAAGAAGTGTAGATGACCAACTTTAGTTTGTACTACAGTCTCTAAGAAAAGTTTTTGTAGGACATTTAAATGTGATGTGATAATAGGCTATAGCTTGTTTGTGTAATTCTAACCTTGTTTTGTAACCAGTAGTTTCCCCTAGAAAATGTTTCAGGCCTTGTGGCAAGAGCATTAGAGGTTTTGTGTGCACAAAAACAAATAATGGGGGATATTAATTTCTCATGCAGCACCTTAGGTTGGTAAATTCCATATAAGAGTGAAGTAAAAACAAAGTAAATATTAATAAAAGTGTATTTATTGCATGTAAATAACTTTTTCTCTATGTCTCACTGAGAGCCTCAATTAAAGCTCTCTGGGATGTTTCTCTTCTAACAGGCTTTTTAAGCTGATGGCATATATGACAGAATATTCCTGCCAATCCTGCCATTTATAAAGGACAATGTTTAATTGTATTATTTTCATAATTGAATTTTGGCTCTTTACGTAGGCTCAGAGTCGCCACAGCGGATCATTAATCCGCACGTTGATTTGTCACAGTTTTTTTTTTTAAGCTGGATGCCCTTCCTGCCGCAACCCTCCCCGCCGCAACCCTCCCCAACATGTGGTTCGACATGTGGTTGGGAAGAACAGGGCATGAACCTCCGACCCTATGGTCAATTGAATTGAATCGACCAGTAGGCGGCTACTCTAAATTTTGCTTTTGGGCGACTGTGGAGCAGGAAGGTAGAGCGGTTGTCCACCAATCTCACAGTTGTTGGTTCAGTCCCCGGCTCCTCTGGTCACATGTCGAAGTGTCCTTGCGCAAGACACTGAACCCCAACTTAGTTGCTACCGGTGGGTGTTGGTCAGCTGCATAGCAGCTCCCCCATCGGTGTATGAGTGTGTGTGTGATTGTGAGTGCGAATGAGTGAATAAGAAGCAGTGTAAAGCGCTTTGACTGCCAATTGGTAGAAAAGTGCTATATAAGTGCAGAACATTTACCATTTACCGTTTAAAAAAACATAATTATAATAAAAATATACTATTTTCTGAGTTAATTTATGAGGCCAACAAACTGGAACTTACCATGGTTAGTCTGACATATCAGAGTTAAACTTAAACATCCCATCAATATAATTTATTTTCGGTTATGTCTGGACTTGGTTTAACAGCACAAAGTCACATTGTCAGACCTTATGTCACTGCTCTGCATATTAAATGATGGCTGCCGTGCTTGTACCAATGTAGGGGAAACCCTGTTCCATTTTGATATCATTGATTTGCAAATTAGCATGGGCTGACCGTCTTCTTATGAGCTATTGTAGCAGTTAGAGATTATATATAGGAGTTAATATATAATAAAGTATGTTAGTAATAATAATAATAATGTATAATATATTTCATATTAAATGTGAATGTATGCATTATAGACTATATGGCACATGTTCTGGACTGTCTTACTTTTCTAAACTGTGTATTTAATTGAGTAAGGTATTTGTGTGTATTGTGGAAACAGAAAGATGAATGGTCATGACACAATGTATGTATGACGTAAGTTAAATCAGAAAATGTATTATATTGTAGCCTAATTTGTAGGAATGCTAGTGGGGTGATTGGTGGTGGGTGGTGTATTTGATGGTCCACTACTTTTCTTAAAGAGATGTATTTGTCAAGAAATATATCAGGATTTTGAATGTGCCCATTGGATGAATTGTGTTAGCTTGGGCACGTCCTCTTCAGCATAAGGCAACATGACCCCTTCAAGTATTTTGACATATGCAAACTGATCCATGATCGCTGGTATGTGATAAATAGGCCCAACACCATAGTAGGAGAAACGTGCCCATATCATGATTCTTGCACCACCACGCTTCACTGTCTTCACTGTGTACTGTGGCTTGAATTCAGAGTTTGGGGGTCGTCTCACAAACTGTCTGTGGCCCTTGGACCCAAAAAGAACAATTTTACTCTCATCAGTCCACAAAATGTTCCTCTCTTTCTCTTTAGGCCAGTTGATGTGTTCTTTGGCAGATTGTAACCTCTTCTGCACATGCCTTTTTTTTAACAGAGAGACTTTGCAGGGGATTCTTGAAAATAGATTAGCTTCACACAGACGTCTTCTAACTGTCACAGTACTTACAGGTAACTCCAGACTGTCTATGATCATCCTGGAGCTGATCATTGGCTGAGCCTTTGCCATTCTGGTTATTCTTCCATCCATTTTGATGGTTGTCTTCGGTTTTCTTCCACGTCTCTCTGGTTTTGCTCTCCATATTAAGGCATTGGAGATCATTTTAGTTGAACAGCCTATAATGTTTTGCACCTCTTTATGGGTTTTCCCCTCTCCAATCAACTTTTCAATCAAAGTACACTGTTCTTCTGAACAATGTCTTGAACAACCCATTTTCCTCAGGCTTTCAAATGCATGTTCAACAAGTGCTGGCTTCATCCTTAAATAGGGAGCCACCTGATTCACACCTGTTTTTTCCACAAAATTGATGACCTCAGTGATTGAATGCCACACTGCTGTTTTTTTGAACACACCCCTTTGAACTAATTGCCCAATTGCACAGTCTTACGAGCGTGAATATCATGAATGCTGGGTCTTGTTTGTTTTCTGAGAATCTACTGCACCTACTGGTACCTTGTTTGCCATGTAGCAATAAAAAAAATACTAAAAACCTGAATTATTCTGGTTAGTCACATTGTACTGCTATTATTTTGAACAATGCTGTATGTTCATAACATAATCAGTAGTCATAGCAGTGGTTGGAAATTATTATTATTATTATTTGATCACCTAACAATGCTGTCAGAATTAGGTAGCAACAGTGAGCACCAACATGCCTGCTGTTTGCATCACACCACTGTAGGGACACTGACTTTTGCATCATTCTAAGTAAAACTGACAGAGCTCTTCTTTTCACTTATGTGGAAAATCTCATTGTAGTGTAAGTATAGACATAGTCTGCTTTTGAAAAGACAGTTAGCTTATAGTCCTGGAAATGCTCAAGATGGACACACATGTCTCAGATCCTTGGACATTGTAGCAGAGGCAAGTATTGGGAGCAAATACTTCTTTGGTCAGTGGGGATGTTGAG
Organism: Channa argus; assembly: GCF_033026475.1. Lineage (NCBI taxonomy): Eukaryota > Metazoa > Chordata > Actinopteri > Anabantiformes > Channidae > Channa > Channa argus. The sequence continues at coordinate 9,722,550 of NC_090220.1, read as the reverse complement.
TCCCTGAAAGCCTTAGGGAAATATTCACACTGGCTTCTGCATGAAGACCATTATTAAATCAGGACTAGTGTGTTGCTGTTCAATCAGAATGCCTCACAGAGAGTGGTTGCCTTGTGTGACAAAGTGTCGCCATATATAGTTTGTTGATGGAGGTGGTGTTTTTTGTTTGTGATTTTGCTGATTTTCTGTGTAATAAGAAACTGCTATTAGGCATGATTCCAGTGTTCTATTATTCACAAAGGTGATCAAAGATTTGTATTTCAAGTGAAATAAGTCTCCCTGTTCAGTATACATGAACAGGGTAATTAAAATAATCAATTGGCCTTTTATTTTTTTTCTGTGTTCTATTTTTTCCATCCATTTTAGCATGTCATATTTAAATACTGCAATGTCCTTAAAGCAATTTATTCCAGAGCATCTCTGGAAATGAAGACAAATTCACTGTGATTAACCTTCAATTCCAGTTTGTGTAAACACTAAAAATGTATCTTTGTTGCTCTTTACACTGTTTTTGCCATCATATTTTGCGGCATCCATAAAGCAGCAGTAATTAATATTTTTATTTTGAAGGTGAAAAGTTTTGCTTATAAAGAAAACTCATGGGCAATTACTATATCATCTTTACTATATTACACACATGATATATTACTATATCCGTGTCCTGTGTCAGTTTCTGATTTGGTTTTATTGCCAGAATCTTTGTTGTTTCTTCCTTCCTATAACATTATCAAAAAAAAAAGAAAATTAAAAGAAAAAATATGAACTGTAATATCAGTAAATTAATTCAGTGAATTTGTTGTTAGAGCCCATAAGAACCATTTTTCAAGATTGAATAGTATATTATTAGTATAGTATAATATTTGTATAAAAATATTAATATATGAATTATTAATCTTTTACAGTAACAATTATACATACGTCACAGTAATCTGTAAAAAGCACCCACTTCTAATGCTCATGATGTCCTCTATGACACAAAAATTCTAATGAGCTGTTCTACCATTCAGCTTTCTATAATGAATGTTCACAGAATAGCAGTTTTCATTCCTCAGCCATGTTATGTAATGCTTTGGGGCACGATGAGTACTGTGCTGTATTTAATCATGAGAGAAAAACGGGGAGGGAAACAAAAAAGAAACCTTTTACAGTGTGTTGTTTCTGCTTTAAAAGGATTCCACTCTTTTGGTGAGCCAATGCAGCTGAAGCTTCTGCTTCATAGTGTTGAAACCTAATATGGACTAGACAGTTCAGGTAGGGCTGGATAATAAACTGGTATCTTTAAATTGGAATTTGAAAAAGAGCAGTTTTTAAACTGCAAGACATGCTTAATTGGAATTCATAAAAAAATGTGTCTGAACAAAATGTAGCTACTGAAAGTTCAAACCAGCCACCAGCTATAATAACAACTGTTGCTGGCAAAGTATCTAGCTGTGGCTATTTACAGAAAAGAGAAAAAACGACTGTAAAAAAATAATAGATTGTAGTTGGCTTAATAATTTTTACAAAGTAACTGCGCTGGGCATTCACACACCAGGCCCAACAGCAATGACCACATTAGTTTGTTAGTTTTTAATTATTGAGTAACTAAAGTAACTAAACCCCTGCATCATTTAAAAATGGCCAAAAGTGGCAAAGGGGATGAAAGGGTCTGTCATGAAGGAAACTTTATGAAGGTCACAGTGGGTCATTCACCATTACTCTCCATGTTCACAATCTACCTACAGTGGTAAGCTAATTTTGGGTGACGCTCAAAAATGCTGTAAACCTTTGCAGTTTAACTGCTATATCTCTGACCATGATCAACTCCTGACTTTATTCAACTTTTGCATCAGTTGGAGACATAGATTTTATGGCAGTTGGTGAGTGACAGGTGATGCAGGGTTGCGTGACATGCAGTAATGCTGGTGTTGGTGGTGGTTGGTTGTTGACAAAATCTGGTACCATTATTTCCTATGTGACAAGGGCCAGACCAATAGAACAAATCTATTGCAGTATCTAGCTTTCAACAAGCAGAGGAAGTCCCTATGAATATTTATAGCACAAAATGTAGAAATCAAAACTATGCCCTAAAATGTCCAGTTTTGGACCTGAATTCATGGACTCCACTTCTAAAAGCTCATATCAGTTTGTTTTTAGCTTTAAAAAGGGGGTTTAAGGGTTTAGTGAGACCGGATCAGTCAACATCAAATGTCAGATGGCATTCTATACTTTTCTCCTCTTCAGACAGATGAGCTGTCACGCATGAATTAACAAATAACAAACCAACCATTTTCAGGTTCGTTTAAAAGATTCTGCACATAATTATTTAGCAAAATGTTCTGCACTTATATAGTGCTTTTCTACATGTTGGTGCCCAAAGCGTTTTTCACTGCTTCTCATTTACCCACTCACAATCACACGCACGATCAAACACCGATGGGGGTGTTTAGTTGTCAGGCTGCAGCCTTGACTAGCTTATTTGCCTGTGCAAAATTCTACTGCGCGGAATGGTGTGTTTGAAAATGAAAAGACCCTAGTAAATATTGTCTACACTGTTCAGAGTCATAATAATTTTCCCCTTAAATGTTGCCAATGCGCAGTTGACCAGATGCAAAAAAAAATACAATATAATAAAACAGTAAAGTAAATTTGAGCACATGGGGTGATGTTTGTTAAAAATAGAATGGTCACTGGTTTTTGAACAACAAATATGTCACTCACTGCAGTGGTTTGTTTGGTTGTTATTCTATTTTAGGCAACAACATAGGACTATGCCACATACAAACAAACAAATCCAGGCTGCTGGCTGACAACTAATTTGGAATTAGAATTGGAAAAACTGTACTGTTAAGGACAATTTACAGTACTAGGAATTAAGCTTGTTGATAAGTGCAAACACATAATCTAAAATACAAAATTTAAATACAAACACATGACACACAACAAATATGAAATATGTAAACAACCTAATAGATAGAATAAAATAGCTACTTGCAGAAGACTGAATGTGCAGTGAGAAGTGATGCAATTTAAAAATTGAGAGTGACTGACTACAGGTTGGCGGGGGGGATTTTTGGGGGGATTGGGGTACTGTTTCCTAGGGTGACTGCAATGTGGAAAAAAATGTCCTTTTGGCATGAGGTCTTGGTCCTGATAGACGGGAGCCTCTTGCAAGAGGGTAGGGGCTGAAAGAGTTCATGTCCGGCAATCTTGCAAATGTACAGCTCTTGAAGAGAAGGGAGGCTGCAATCGTTCACCTTCTCAGTGGAGGACATGATGTGCTGCAGATTGGCCTTGTCCCTGGCCATGGCTACAGCAAGGATGTGAGGGTGGATTTGATGATAGCAGTGTAAATGTTCACCAACAACTTCACAGGGAGATGAAACTTCTTCAGCTGCCACAGGAAGTAAAGCTGAACCCCAACTTAGTTGCTCCCGGTGAGCGTTGGCCAGCTGTATAGCAGCTCCCCCATCGGTGTGTCAGTGTGTGTGAGTGTGAATGGGTGAATAAGAAGCAGTGTAAAGTGCTTTGAGTGCCAATAGGTAGAAAAGCGCTATATAAGTGCAGAACATTTACCATTTACCTTCCTATGCACTTCTTCATTTCCTTTCAACTGTTCCCTTAAAGGGGTCGACAAAGCAAATCATGTGCCTCCATCTAACCCTATCTTCTGCATCCTCTTCTCTCACACCAACTAACTTTATGTTCTCTCTCACTACATCAATAAATCTCCTCTTTGGTCTGGATGTCCTCTTTGGTATTCACAGTCTCCCCTCTATACATGTCCAAACCACCTCAATCTGGCCTCTCTGACTTTATCTCCAAAACATCTAACATGATCTGTCCCTCTGATGTACTCATTCCTGATCCTATCACTCCCAAACAGAACCTAAACATCTTAAGCTCTGCTACCTCCAGCTCTGCCTCCTGTCTTTTCTTCAGTGCCACTGTCTCTAAGCCGAACAACATTGCTGGTCTCACCACCGTCTTGAACACCTTTCCTTTCATTCTCGCTGATACTCTTTTATCACACAACACACCTGACACTTTTCTCCACCCGTTCCAACCTGCTTGCACTTGCTTCTTCACCTTTTTTCCACACTCTCCGTTGCTCTGAACCGGTGACCCCAAGTACTTAAAGTCCTGCACCTTCTTCACCTCTGCTCCCTGTAACCTCACCGTTCCACTTGGGTCCCTCTCATTGACACACATGTATTCTGTCTTGCTGCGGCTAAGCTTCATTCCTCTGTTTTCCAGAGCAGACCTCCACCTCTCTAGATTTCCCTCCACCTGCTCCCTGCTCTTGCTACAGATCACAATGTCTGTATCTCACCTCATCTGTCAGCCTGTCCATCACTAGAGCAAACAAGAAGGGGCTCAGAGCCGATCCTTGATGCAGACCCACCTCCACTCCGAACTCCTCTGTCACACCTGCAGCACCTCACCACGGTCTTACAGCTCTCATACATGTCCTGCACCACTCTAACATACTTCTCTGCCGCTCCAGACGTCCTCATACAATACCACAGTTCCTCTCTCTGCACCCTGTCATACAGTTTCTCTAAATCTACGAAGACACAATGCAACTCCCTATGACCCTCTCTGTACTTCTCCATCAGCATCTTCAAAGCAAATACTGCATCTGCTTTACTCTTTCTAGGCATGAAACCATATCGCTGCTAACAAACGCTCATTGTCCAAATGTCCATTAAAATCTGCACCAATCACCACTCTCTCACCTCTGGGGATGCTCTTCATGACTTCATCTAACTCACTCCAGAATTTCTCTTTCTCTTCTAACTCACATCCTACCTGTGGGGCATAACCACTAACAACATTGAACATCACGTCTTCAATTGTCAGCTTCAGACTTAACCTATCCTTCCTCTGCACTTAAATCTCTATAAAAAAAAAGAAAATTCCTGTCCGATCTTTCTTGCACTTGCATCTCATGAAACATAAACACTTTTCTAATAGGATTTGCTTTGATGTTTTCTCCTTGACTTAGATTTTTGCTTGCCTTGTAACTCACTTGTAAGTTTCTTTGGATAAAAGCATCTTCTAAATGACTAAATGTAAATGTATGTAAATGTTCATGTTGCACCTTGATAACAGACGGTCCATCTCACTCCTGTTGGCCGACTCGTCTCCATCAGAGATGAGGCCGATGAGGGTGGTGTCATCTATGAAGTTCATGAGTTGACAGACTGGTGTCCAGATGTGCAACTGCATGAATCTAGACAAGATTATCCATTCAGGCAGATATTGCTGAAATTCATTTTACCAGTTGTATTTCTTAGCTCTATTTGGAAAGAATTATTAATTGTAGAAGTTGGTGCATTTGCTTAAAAAAGACAGTCCCTCTAGGAATTTGCAATGTTGAAAACATAAAATGTAATTAATCCCCTGTGAATTCTGTGCAACCTTGAAATTTGAAACAACATACGTTTTTTTTAAAAAGCTGGCATGTTTCGGTAGAATTGTGGCTTTGTCCTCCTCCATTGTCTGCTCCTCTCTTTTTGGGGGGGGGTATTACAAATGGATTAGTGGATCAAGCATTGCAAGCAGTTTTGCATTGTGGATACAGGTAAGGGCAGTTTACAGATACTTCCAAGCTAAAAATGGTTAAAACATTGCTATGGAAAGAAAGTTCTTACATAACTAACTACTTACAGTAACCACTGCACCCAGTCCTGCTATGCATTTAACTTCTATTTATATTTCTCTGTTTTAAGACTACCCTAACTTACTGTGTTTATGTTTTTTTAACATACCAGAAATATCAAATTATATCATTTTGAAATTCAATCGATGTAAAAACCACAAATATCCCTAAGTGTGGTTTATTTTTTATTGTGGTATTTACTTTAGGTCTTGTAAACTTGTAAACTCATTTTTTGACTCCCCTTGTTTTCACTCAGCAAGTACTTTCCCCTCTGTTTAGAAACCTGATGAGTGGGCTTTGTTGCCAGCCAGCAACATCAATTCACCAATTATTCCTTAGGAGGAATGAAGAATGAATGGACTTGGAATAGAACAAAAAGTCTTTGTTGTCCTTTGTGGTTTCATTGATGCATAAATAACAATCATGTATGGTATGTGCTCTATAATGGAGGCTTATATAGGTAGTTAGAAGTGAAAAAAAAAATTCCAAGTTACACGAAGAGCAGTAATCAAAAGACATGAAGAGGCCTGTCCTTTTTCTACTGTCAGTTGCCAGTCACCACTTTCTGCCCCTTTTTTATTTTTTGTGGCAGTCTGTAGAATTGGAAGCCACTCTGGGTGTGAAAACACATTTTATTTTCACCCCACGAGCTCCAAACACTTCCCTACTGTTACTTAAATTACTGTTTAAAAATATCACAATTTGGGTTTAATCCAAAAGATCTTTTAAAGTCACACATTGATGGAAACATGGAGTATTCACAGAGCTACACAACCAGAAGCATAAGCTCCACTGAAGGCCCTAACGCATTCTGTTGCTGCCTCACCCTTGACTCTGAACAGAGAGTGTTCCTTCAGTTGAATTATAGTCTTATTTTTTATTTTATTCTTGTTTTTATTGGTATGTGGTAATGGGTTAGAATTTTCAGCTAGACTTACACCGCATTTCTAAAAAAATAGGGCTGATGTTGTTATTAGAAAATATTATTGTTATTAATATTATTAATCTTTTCTTTTAGGTGGAATATAGCTAAATACAGGACTATAAACCAATGAACCACAGCATTAACAGAACTTGGTGGTTTTAATGTAAAAATATTGTCTAGTGTTTATAATGTTTTTCCTTTTTGTTTTCTACAGGCCAAAACTTTTACTTTTACTTTATGCTGTGAATGATGCTTTGTAGCTGCAGACTGCTCAGAGTGGCAATGCTGATCCTTGTGGCTGAAGTTCCTCCAGGAATTTGTGATTTTGTGAAAGCAATAACAGATTCAACTAATCCCCTGGGAATTTTATGTGACCTTGAAAAAGAAAAAAAAAGAAAAAACAACATAAAAACATAACACGCGTCAAATTTTTTAGAAAAGCCCTCACAAAATCAGGCATTTTAGGCCACAACAGTCATAAAAACGTCAGGGTTCCAGCCTGACATCCCTGACATTTAATGAAAAAGCATAAACTGTCAAAAAAAAAGTATAGTTCAAATAGTTTTTCTGATTAAAAACTTTTTAATCTAAAATTTCTACTTAACACATTGTTGCTGCTTTATTGATTGTTGGCTTGAAAGTACCTTTACAGCACCTAACCTTTATCTATACCACATTAAATTGTTGGGCAGATGAGGGCTGATGGTGATTAGGGAGTGGTTGGTATTAGTGACTCAGGACTCAGGGCAGTCTTCTATCAAATGCCTTGTCTGTGGTTTCATTCCCGGCTCCTCCTGTAATACATTGAGGTGTCTTTGAGCGAGAAACTGAACCCCAGGTTCGTTGCTCCCAGTGCGTCAGGCCAGCTGCATAGCACCACCCCCATTGGGGTTACAGTGGTTAGTGTGTGTGTGTGTGTGATTGTAAGTGTAAATAGGTGAATGAGAAGCAGTTTAAAGTGCTTTAGGTAGATAGGTAGGTAATTAGGTAGAAAAGCGCTATAAAAGTACAGACCATTTGAGCAGGGAAAACTAAATAACCTGCATTTGTTGTCTTGGCAACAAATGTAGAAAAAGCCGAACATCATATGAATCAAATTTATATTATATTACTTTTCTGAATTCAACTCTTAAGCAGTGTGACTACCACAAAGTTCTTTAGCCACATACCAGCCCATCTAGTTTGTCTTTATTAATCTTATCCCAAAACACATCTTGAAGCTATGTGAAGGCTATTTATGGACAGAGGAGTGCTGGGGCGATCAACTGACCTGGGCTTCACGATCATTTGAACTAATCCAACTTGAGACTGTTTTTTGGGTGGGCCAGAAAAAGCAGCCAGCAGTTGTAACCACAGAGGAAAGTTACTGTAAAGAGGGCGACTTCTCCCCACACAGACAGACATTGTTATCTTTTAAAAAGTTTTACAATTTTTAAAAATCTGAGCCTATAAACAAACATTTTTGATTCTTTTAAGATTTACATTTTATAGCCTAATTAAACATTGGACATTTTCATTTACGAGAATAGGCAAATGTTGATCAACCTTGACTCAATAGTTATTTGGGTTCTTAAAATTACAGTCTACAATGTTTTTCTCGTAGTTTTTAATAGTATGGACACGGACTCAATGAGCAGTACTTCTACAGCACTCAGAGTGCCCAATTTCTGCTAGATTAGTAAGCTTTTTGCTCCTTATTTATTAGTTGATAACTATGCCTACCCAATGGGCTGTGCAGAGTGTGGTGGAGCAAAACAAGCAAAGTGAAGCTGTTTCAGAGCAGGGAGAGCCGGGCAGAGCAGCGCAAACTGAAAATTTGTCCCATGTTAGAACTCCCTTAAGGTGTGCACCTTGGTGTGTGTGTGCACCTTAAGGGAGGAAAAGGTAGGCAGAGGGGGTGGGCTCTGCGTGTGTTTGTGTGTCTTATAGGTAGTTAGAGACCTATAAAAGCTTTGGATATTTTCACCTCCTTCAGTCACATGTCAAAGTGTCCATGAGCAGAACATTGATGGGTGCAGGCCAGTTGCATGGCAGCTCCCTCATCGTGTGATTGTGAGTGTGAATTGGTGAATGAGAAGCAGTGTAAAGCACTTCGGGTACTGATAAGGTAGAAAATTGCCATATGAGTGCAAACCATGCAACTTGTCCTGGTAATGATGAGACACACGGCGAACCCACAGGTAGGAGATATGTCAGCAGACTCAACCTGTGTGGCATTAAAGTGCATCCAGAAAGTATTCACATTTAACTTTTGCCACATTTTGTTATGTTAGAGCCTTATTTTAAAATGGATCAAATCATCCTTGAGATGTTTCTACAACTTGGAGTCGACCTGTGGGAAATTCAGTTGATTGGACATGATTTGGAAAGGTACACATCTGTCTATATACGGTCCCACAGTTAACAGTGCATGTCAAAAGCACAAACCAAGCCATGAAGTCTCCTTTGACTTCATGGCTCATGGCTTAATAGCTTCATTGTCTGTAGTCCTCTGAGACAGGATTGTATTGAGGCACAGATCTTGGGAAGGTTCCAGAAAAATATCTGCAGTATTTAAGGTCTCAGTGAGCACAATGACCCTCACCATCTGTAAATGGAAGAAGTTTCCCTCTGTTCGTCCACGTGTTTACGAAATACAAAGCTTTAAACTACTTACTTTTTTAGAACCTGGACATGGTAAAAACCTTCATCCCGGCAAATAGGTCCCAACAAAGTACCCCTGCACAGGGCGACCAGCTATGTAGATATGTGATCAGTTGTGTTGCCTGGAAACAGCACTGCTTCTCTGCAGGGGGTGAATACAGACTTTTTGAAAAGGGCAACCAGTTAGATGTATAATGATGGTGTTTGCACTCTTTTCAGTAGGTTCTGTGTTTAAATCCCACAATTTGGTAGTTTTTATATGTGCTGATTCAATATGATTTTTGTGGCCATCATTCAATTAAAAAAAAAGATAGTTAGTTTAAGTGAACACGTGGAGGATCTACCATCTAATCCAGGGGTAATCAATTATAATTAGTGTCAAACTTCTGCTGTTTAACACAAGCCATGACACAGTTACAATTCTGCCATATTTCTCTCCTCTGTCACTTCTCACTTTAGATTTTTCTCTCCCTGTAACTGCCACTGTTTTCACTCAGAATGCAGGTTTGCTGTGGCTGTATTCAGTGAAAGCTCGCCCCACTCTGCCTGTGATTAACTGACATTCTCACATTGACCAATTTCAGTCCTCATGACTAAACTGATGGGAACGATGTCCCTGTTGCTGAGTAATGGTGTAGAAACTATGTAACAATAGAGTTTTCGTTGAATAGAGTTATCAGTTCCGACTCTGGGTCCGGACAGGATAGAGTCTGGTCCTGGACTGTGGAGTCTATTGAGTTACACGATTAACGGCACTGGTGACACAGTGCCATTCAAACATTTGTGCCAACAGGACCCATGCCCGGGTGCTGTAATTAGCTCCACTACAAATTAACATTGCTCTTCCACAACCAAGAATAACATTAACAAAGTGTTCTCAATCCTGATGTTATCCCTGAAACCATTTTAGCCTATCCACCAATCTCTGTGCACAGAATTAAATAAGTCAAAACACTTACTGACACTTTAAAACATTTGAAGAACAGGCATTAGCCTTTTCGTAGTAGGATTTTATTGCCACCTGCAGTGTTTCTTGTTTCTGAGAAAGTTCTGGATAAGAGGAGAACGTGCAGATTTGCGTAAGTGTATATATGTATAAGTATGTATGTATGTATATGTAAGTGTAAGTGATTTTTCAGATTTCAGATTTGTTATTACAGTTTGAATTATACACTTGACCAGCAGATACTTGTATTGTTTTCTTCCTTACAAATTTTCGGTGAACCATCTCACAAAATTTACAGCATCATGACATGATTTTTGTGTAGGACTAGTTTGGGTCTGGACACAGGTATGGTGCTGCTAGAGCACAAAGGCTGCAGGCTCCTCCACTCTTTTCTCCCATAATTCACATAATCCAGTTGAAATTCATTTAACTTTTTAAAGTGCCCATGGATCCAGTATGTAAAGTGTATATCGGGCTATAGAAACAATAAAAATTTGTAATCATTACGATTATTGTATGTCAGTAAATTGATCACAAATTGAACTCGTGCATTGAGCTGCACTTATGCAACATTTAACCCTAAAAGTTGCGGTAACTGTTGGTAGCCTCTTAGTAGCAGGTAATGATAACTATTAAAAACAAAATGAAATGAAACTGCTTCTTTATTTGCTTGACACGAGTAAGTACAACAGAATAATGATCATTATACCAAAGAGTTTGCACATGCATACCTATGCAGTCAGGTCTAGTCAATGATTCCATACTATTCCTTCATTTCAACAAAGGCTCCGAAGATTAAGTGTGCTAATAAACAGTGTTGTAAACTATAGTTTTAACAAATGTTTATAAATTAAGGAAAATGTATTTTGGTGACCTAGTTTATATACACGAAAAATATTTGAAAAACAGACCAAAGCCAGAAAAAGAAGATGTGTTCTGTAAACTCAGAAGTACAAAGTCAGCAGCTGGGTTCTGGATCCCAACTTAATTTTTGAACAGTTTAATTTTCATACAAACTGATCCACATCCAGATTTACTCCAGTTCTTTTTCTCCTCTTTTCATCTGAATCCCCATTTCACCTCCTCACATTTTGCAAATTCACACTCTGAGGAAGAAATAAATGAGGAATGTAAGATATGGGGGGTCTGTTAGGTTCTCTGTTCACTAATGCTGCTGAATCAATGTGCAGTTACCACGGTAACAGGAAGGCTGGTACCAAAAATATATTCTATACAACATCTTTAATACTTCCCCCTACATTCAGTTTGCCAACTAGTGTAGCTTCCCACATAAACTATTGTGAAGTCACTTCCCAAAGCAGAATGCAAGACTGGTGTAAAGCTTTTAGGTGGAAAAACTGCTACAATAAATACAAAAATACAAATATAACACACATTACACATACAATATGTGGCAACATAGTGTAGGAGTACTTTCTCACTAAAGATGCTTCTTCTTCTTTGTTAACAGCTCATTCATGGTAAAGATTCAGAATTTGTGAAAGCATATGGTCATAAGTCAAGATCAGTTTCTGTCTCATTCACCTGCAGCTACAAATTCTTTTTTCTTATGACAGTGACAAGACAATATTGGTTATATTACATATTAGTTAGGGAATGTTCTATGGTTTTATACAGGAAATGGTTTTGGTTGCTCTGCCTGATCAAAGCTGCTGATGTTTTCTGCTAACATTGCAGGTTTGAATTTGTTTTAGCCACACTAGCTCTAAGAAAGGTAATGATAGTAAGTCACTACCTTCTTGGTGCAGATGTATGGTGTACGGAAGGTGAATTCTCTAAGAGTTCACCATAACCTTGGTTCACGGTAGGGAATTCCATCTTATTTGCAGATAGGCCAATACAGTATCAGTTAATACCAATGAATAGCCAATAAATCAGTGGATCCCTGATTTTTATAAGTATTACTTTTTATACTTACTCTTTTAAATATTTTTTTATGTTTTATCTGCCAAGATTAGATCAAATCTAATTATTGAATTAAAAAATGTGTAATTAAACTTTTTAAGTGTTGCTATCAATAATTTGTTAGTCTCTGCAGTGTAAATCGTGATTAATAATTTATTTTCTTTATGATTTTGGATGATGGATTATAAATTATTTTCACACATTTATATCACATTTTCTATACAAAATAATAACCCAATGGTACTCAGAAACAATATCCATGCTCATCTAGGCATATTTTCAAAACATTTTTATCAGCCAAAAGAAAGTCCTGATCTGTGTTTATTTTTACTATTAACAAATTTCCAACCACATCATTGCAAATAGATGTTCTAACCTTCTGTAATGGCCAACAGGTTTGTTTGTTGAAATAGCACCCAAACATAGGTGGTGCCTGTTTAAATTGCACTCATTTTGATTCCAGGCACCAAAATGCTACATGCTGTTGCGTTCATTCATGCCAAAACAATGGCCAATTTTATACAATTTTTTCTCCAAAACACTTAAAAATGCTGAAAACAGCTGTGCAGCAGTTTGGTTGGGATTAGGGAAAAGCCCATTAGAGAGGTTACAAGTATGTCACATGACATACTTCCCATAGCTCACTTCATGTTAGTTTCAGATGTTTCCCATTTGACTCAAACTCCAGCCAACTGTGGGAAAGTTTTCTGCTTCGTTGATCCATTCATCCATGCCAAAGTTTTCGTGGCAAAGTGTTCTGTGGGTAAATACTAGATCTCTATGTTACGTTTGCTACATCCACAACATGTCACCTAACAGTGAAACATTTATGTTGGTTGTGCAAACCAACTACCTGGTTGTTTTTTACGGGAGGACAGTCTTGTATACTGTACTGTATTTGAGCAGATTAAAGTTTAGAGCACTTCCAAACTGTGGGGCCTCTGAATGCCTCTCCACATGCTCATACCATGACCTAGGGCTCCTGATCATGCTACTGAGGCTAATGAGAGGTCGACACAAAGGGAAGAAATATTTATTTCTTCACTATTGTTTATGAGTTTGAATGGTTATCTCTCTATCTACAGTATGTCTCTCCGTGTTGCTCCTTAAAAAATAAACAAAAGTTAAAAAAGCTACAGTAATACTGTATCGGATCCAGAAAAGCCACAATTGTAGTGTTTAGTTATTTATTTATTTTTTCAGCTTTTACCGTAAGCTTATTGTTGTGACAGTGTATGATGTGGTCTGTATGTTAATTTGTCACAGGTTTTTAAGGATGATGCCGCACCTGACTCAGCCCTCCTCAGTTTTACCCGGCTTGGGACTGGTTCTCAGATTTGCACTGGCTTGTGTAAATTCAGTGGCTGGGGCTCATTGTCTTCCCCAAGGACACTTTGACATACCTCTATAACAAGGGGAAGCCAGACCACGTACTACCAACCCTACCATCAATGGACAGCCACTTTACCAACTGAGCCACAGCCGTCTCTAAAGTTCTAGTGTTAATAATGCAATATAAACAGCTATTAAGAACACAATGGAGGAGCAAGAAGTACTGTATATAAATAGATGTTTCAGTATTAAATATTGTTTAACCCATATTTAATACTTTGTAGTTTTTTCCTAAAAGGTTGATGATGTGTAGACAAACAAAAGGTTTTAGTAATTGTCTTTTAGTTATAATCAGTAGTATTGTTCTGGTTAACTTAAGGTGAATACGCTGTTGAAACCTGGATTGGTGATGAAGTGAAACATTACTTTTGCTGCTTTTTTTCTCTAGAACACTATTGTAATGGCTGTGTAGAGTACTGCTTGTTATGTAAGGAGAGTCTGTGTATATGGTTAGGAAAAAATAATTCAAGATGGTGTGCAACATGCAGGAGAGACAAATTCTAAATTTACTCTAAGCACACATTCATACAGTACAAAATGCTCACCCAGTTATTCAAACAGTTCAGTACATCTTGATATATTTATGCACACAAAATTTTTCACATTTTTCCTTATTCTTTTTATACCCTGCGAATACTGCTCAAGCTGATCCCACTCCTGCGTATGCTTCCTTCTTCTTACTGTATGCATAATCACTCACCCCGTTGACAGTTTAGCCCCGCCTACTTGCTTGAGAGCAGTGATAGAGATTTGAGAAGCTCCAGTGAAGTTTTTCTGTGTGTGTGCTTTAATTTCCTCAAAGAAAAAAAGTGGTAATGCTGCCTCAGTGTGGTACATTCAGAGGAGTGTTTGTCTCACTCAGGGATGCTGCCACTGCCATCTTATATGGCTTTGCGTTGTGTTTTTAATCTTTGAAGATAATTTTATTATTTTTGCCCTGGCTTCTCTATGTTACTAGGACATTGTCATGTTTTTCGCATGCTACTGTGCACTGAGATCCACTATCCAGGTAGGAGCCTTCCTGGTGTATGAGTGTGTGTGATTGAGTGTGAATGGGTGAATAAGAAGCAGTGTAAAGCGCTTTGAGTGCCAATAGGTAGAAAAGCGCTATATAAGTGCAGAACATTTACCATTGATCATTTTTGTTTTAGTATTAACATTTATACTGTGTAGTCACTTTCACCTTGAACCTTGGCAGATTTAGGAGTTAGCTGGTAAGTAGACTTAGTGTGACCTTTGATCACTCACTACTGCAAAAGCTGAATGGTGCACAGCTGCAGTCAAAGACTCCTGCCCTGAGTATAATACTGTAAGTAGATGAGTAAAATGCAGGAAATAAGTGTTTGTAATGAAACACAGTTTACTGCGGCATTTGACATGTAAATGGCATCCAGAAAGTCATCACAGCACTTAACTTTTCCACATTTTGTTATGTTACAGCCTTATTTCCAAATAGATTAAATTCATTATTTTCCTTAAAGTTCTACAAACAATACCCCATAATGACAATTTATGGATGTGCTCATTGGGACCTTCAATGCTGCCGATATTTTTCTGGACCCTTCCCCAGATCTGTGCCTCAATACAAATTTACAGACAAATCCTTAGACTTCATGGCTTGTTTATGCTCTGACATGCACTGTTAACTGTGGTACCTTATATAGACAGGTGAATGATTTTCGAAATAATGTCCAATCAACTGAATTTCCCACAGGTGGACTCCAATCAATTTGTAGAAACATCTCTAAGGATGTCACAGTATTTTCCTTAACTATTTATTGAACAAATATCAGAATCGGTACTCATCGAGAGGGGTCTCACCCACAACCTCTTCCAGCTTCTCCCTTCTAGCAGGCACTACAGAGTTCTTTCTGTCAAAACCGCAAAACAGTTTCTTTCCTCAGGCCATCACACTAATTAACAGCTGACCTACTTACTGATACATTGTTGCTATCCATGCTACTGTAAACACTGGACAAACACCTAACCACTACATGCCCACACAAAAACACACACACAGCATGTTGGAAGTGTCACACACACTGCACCTGTGTCTGCCTTTTTAGGCCATTCTTACATTGCTTGTAGGTTTTTTCCTTTTATTTGTCATTTTTATATTGTCTGTATTTATATTCCTTGAAAACATTTTTGAGAGCAACCAATGAGAAAAGCAAATTCCTTGTATGTGGTAACATACTTGTGCTAATAATTCTGATTCTGATTACAAGTGGAGCTGCTCCTGCTCTTTCATTTAAGAACATAATGACATTAGGGTCGCACCTAAAGATTATCATAAGTTCTATTGATATATATATATATTTTTTTTGATTAATGGATTAATTTATTGATTATTTTCCCATAAGGCCTTTTTTATTTTTCAATTATTATAAGAATTAATTTACAAAAGAAATGCAATTCATTAATCATTTAAATTTCAGTATTTTATTCATTGTTTTTTTAACAAACAAATATGATAAAGTATGCACTGCAGGACTTTATTAAAACCTGACTAGATAACTTCTTAAATTTCAGTTCACTTGCAAAATTAATATTCTTAGAAAATATTTCCGAAAAGACTAGTCCGGCTTGATCTGCATAATAATCTAATGCAAAAAATCCCCTTTTTCATCTATTAAGCAGGATATTTTATGTATTACGATATATTTACTGTACTAATTACAAACTCACCATTTGGTATTAGGCTGTGTGCACAGTCCATTGCTTGACTCAGTTGTGTAAAGGTAAATCTAATTACATTCCCACGGTACAACATGTTGCTTCTTTTCCACTGTTTCCCTTTGCAGCTACACCCCATGGTGTCTATGATGGATGTGCTTTAAAACATAGGAGAAATATTTTCTGTAATGTCACCTAGAGTTGGAAAATTCACCATTTGGCCTGGGAAAAGAGATCATCAGCCATGAGTAAGCCTGTGACAGTCCTTAACATTGTTTTGTCTTTTGTCATTAAGAGCCAAAAATGGTCTATTACTGCTCACATTGTTTCAGAGATAGTTACTCGTTTCTTTGTCACATTAATGTTAAATAGACTCGCTGTCAACATGCCTTCCAGATCAGTTTTTCTATGGATTAGTTCTGTCTGGTAGTGTAGCTGCTCCTAGGAACACTAATAAACCCCTGGATGTTGCGATCCAGTAATTTTACTCCTAGTCTTGAAAGCAGTACAAAATTCACATATAGACGCAAATAACCAGTTACAACCTCCCTCCACAGCAGAGGGGTTGTTCACATTTTCTTACCTGAGGCAGTGTCACAGACAGGGACACTTCGTCAAGGGGCGAAGGAGCCAGGGATCAAACCAGCAACTGCGGAATTGGTGGACAACCACTTTACCTTCCTGTGCTACAGTCGCACGATTACTGTCAAAATCAGTTCCCCTGATTAAATTAGCACTAGCTATAGTGCGACCATTTGTCATGTTCAACAAAATCAAAGTAATTCTTGATGGTTTTGTGTAGCATTTAACCAAGAGTCTTCCACCACAGCCTGATGCCCTACGCATTTAGCAACCAGCCCAATTACATAAATTATGTCATCCTTGATAACAGCAATGTTTCTTGTTCAACTACTGGAAAAAACATTTTAAATGATATTTTACATTCTCATATTCAGTAGCTTGGTAACAGATCCAGTAGCCAAATAATAGTTTTCACACACAGTCAGATACTTGGCTGAAGCACTTATCAGGGCACACTGCTTAGCAACTGTTGCTACTTGTTTTCACTGACCTGCAGTATGAGGCAACAGAATAGCTGAACATATCTCCAATGTGTGAAAATGCCATTTAAAATTTTGTAAAAGGCATTTACGCAGAGGAACATGTTGTGTGGCATGCTTTCACCAAACCCTTTCTCTCTTCGCATCTTGTTGCTCCAAAAGCTGGGAAAGCATATTTACTATCTTTATGTCTACTATGTCATTATAAAGGCAGAACATTGAATCACACAATTCTGTCTATTAGAAACAGTTTGTGCTATGTGAGGGACCTCCAGCTCAAATCTCTTGGATAATGAATTAAAGCTGCTTAGAGAACTCAAAGCTAATGTCGAACACACCAGACCACACAAACCAAAAACTTTAGAATGAACAAAACATCAAAATGTACAAAGATTGTATGAAATAACAATCCACGTCTTTACAGTGGGAATATGATATGCTTGTTTTTTAAAGCAATGTGTTCCCATTGAGAAAGGAAAACATTTTCAATGCCTCAATGTGTCCGTGAGGCTACAGAAGCATGACTTTTGATGGACATTGGTTTGAGCCATTGCACAGAGAGCGCCACAGAGTCTGTATAGCCCTTTTGTGTTCAGAGGTGTGACTTCAGAGATTATTTTGTTCGTCCAATATACATTAAACTACTCTGGGACATTTAAAAATGTAGATCACATGTTTACAACATTGAACATCAGCCCTTCAATTTCCAGCTTCAGACTCATCAACCTGTCTGATACTCTTTTTACCTCTAGAAGGTTCCTCACAAACTCCTCTTTCAGGATAACTCCTACTCCATTTCTCTTCCTATCTGACCCATGGTAGAACAACTTGAACCCTGCTCCCAGGCTTCTAGCCTTGCTACCTTTCCACCTGGTCTCCTGGACAAACAGTGTATCCACCTTCCTTCTCTGCATCATGTCAACCAACTTTCTAGCCTTCCCTGTCATAGTCCCAACATTCAACCCTATTGTTCTATATTCTTAGGTTTCCTCTTCTCTCTCTGCCTACGAACACACCTTCCTCCTCTCCTTCTTCGACCGTATACATTGAAGTGATGTATATTATACCTTTTAAATTAAAACAAAACTCAGGGTTTAATAAATGGTCTGCACTTAGCGCTTTTCTACCTATTGGTACTCAAAGTGCTTTACACTGCTTCTCATTCAACCATTTGCACTCACAATCACACACACTCACACACGAATGGGGGAGCTGCTATGCAGCTGGCTGACACTCATCAGGAACAACTAGGTTTGGGTTTAGTGTCTTGCTCAAGGATGCTTCTACATGTGACCGGAGTAGCCGAGGATCAAACCAACAACTGGGGGATTGGTGGAGCACTGCACCGCATCGTTGTTTAATAAGCAAGCACGATACTGATTTTAGGTGTCACAGTGCTTAAAGTGATGCTCAACCTTACTAAAAAAACAGCACACCAATTAAACACAACACCATGAAACACAGCAAGCAAGGATTTACATATTAATGACTGGTATAGAACCAAGTTTTTCTTATGTCTTGTAGATAAAGATTTTGTCCATCATCATTGGGGACAGAACAGATTGCTGCACACACAAGCTCACGCACATAATACGGACATTGTAGTAGGGGTTCAAAGGATAACGTTGGGAGCGTCTCACTCTGACATTTGTATTCTCACATACTGTACACCGCATAAAGTCAGGAGAATTTCAGAATTCCAGTGAATGTGTCTAAGGGACTTAAATTGCCCGTAGGTGTGAATGAGTGGTTGTTTGAGTTTGTTCTTTTTTCTACTGCAGACAATGAAGTTCCATTTACCTTGATCAACATACTAATGCAGTCCAAAATTAGGTTATGCTTCTTTTTTGCCAGACTAATGCCATTAAGTAAACAATACAGCAGCTGTGCTGACACAGCTTTGCACATTTTGTATGCAAGCTTTGCTCCCATAACCTTTCTAACATGCACTCACAGCCAATGATATTTGTGTTTGGGAGTTTTTCTTCAAACTGTTTTGTAACTGTTCATTGTGTGTATGTTTGAGTGTGTCTTTGTTAGTGTGTGTGTGTGTGTGTGTGTGTGTCACATCGTGAAGTGTCCGTGTTAAAGCAGAGTCTGTCTAGTTCTCCATATAGGGCGGGGTGTGGGAGGGAACTTGTTTGCCGCAGTTGCCAATGCAGCGATGGGGAAGCAATTCATTGCTGTCCCACAACAGTGACGCTCACATACACACACACACACATACATACACACACACCAACAAACACAGGCTCAATGAGTAGTGAGTCTGAGTGCTGCCAGAAAGCGGAGAGTAGTTTGAGGAGAGCACCTCCCAGCTAGGGAGATAGCAGGTTTAATCTCCACAAACACATACATATAGTCAAACACAAAGCTTCATAGACAGGCATGCAGCAAGAGAAGGAAAGGAGCATGGAGGTAAGGGCATTCATAGTTTAGTATTTACAAGTGATATGTGACTGAGAGGGAGAAACTCTAGCTCTGTGGGTGTGCATGTATGTGTGAATGTGTGCAAAACTGTGTGCGTACATTCGCTGCCAGCTCACCCTGCAGTCTGGGGCGTTAAGGAGCTTGAACTCAGAAAACAGAACTGCAGCAAACTCTCTCACTGACATCTTTTCACTGTGAGGTTTAAACATAAAGGTCTGTGGACCTGTGATTCACCCACTAAATCCTTCCAACCGTACATGTAAATGTGAGGTGATGTACTGTGGCTCTGTTCATGTGCCTGAATCTGCTTTGAATGTGACACAGTTTAGTAAAAGCAGGAGATTGTCATCTGTTGAACACACAAATAGCTGATGGTATAAAGAGTTTGTATTAAGTATAAAGTATAAAGAGCGATGTCATACTAGAGCAATGATTTTTTCACACTTGCTCACAGCACTGTATTATGTTAGTCAGTTATGATGTAACTACCAATGGGGTAATTATTGTACAGCCTTAGAAGTATGAGTATTACTTGCTGTCTTTCCTTTATTTTTACTATTGTGATTGAGATACTTTCGAGTTTAAGAATGTACCTATGTTTTGAAGCATCACATATAGTGGGATTTTTCATTGTCTTGATATTTTGCAGATTTGACAATCACAAAACAGAATTTAAAAAAATAGCTGTTAATTATCATTATTGAAAATTATGTTTAGTGGAAAGGTCTGTTGGCACCTTATGTTTTATTTAGTCAACTCCCCTTAAAACTGTAAATCTGTTAGATCAGTAATGGCACCAGTTTTTAGTATCATGCATAATTTATTTAATGAGGAAAACCCATATTATTTTATTGCACATTACATTTCATAGCGTCTCATATTCTATAGATGTAACAAAATGAAACAAAACTGAAACTACATTTAGAGCAGTTGTTTGGTTTGTATATGGGTTCCTTAGAGTAAGAGCAAAGATCTTTTGGAATCATTCACTTTGAAGATGGACTTCCTGACTTAATATTGACTTTCTGTTAATTGCTGTAGTTGTGTGCACATAGTTTTCCTTTGCCATGAGCATACTCTGACTTTCCTTAGTTACCTTCCAATAAAATGTTTTAGACTGAAACTAAAACTGCTAGAACTTTGAAAATAATATTTTTTCAATGTGTAAATTTTCATTTGAACCTGGCTAAATGAGAAATTTATTCCTGAATTCCATGTGTATGAATGTCATTTTTTTGTGTATGATGCAATGCTAACATAAGAACAGGCTATATTGAAGCAGGTTGGTTGGCAGCATGTTTTTGTCTTGGGCTTTGACAGATTAAACCCCACTTTACTCTTGTCTAGACATTTTTTTTTTACTTTTTGGTTTTCAGTCTACTGGTCTGGCACCTGAATTCGGGGAATTGTCCATTCACACGTTATTGTCATGTCATGAATCTTCCTTTGAAGCCTTTGGCAGCCATAGAGTGATGAGCTGTCACTCACAGGAGTGACATACCAAAGTGATGTACTGTGGTGACTGTGGTGCAGGAAGGTAGAGCGTGTGTCCACCAATCCTGCAGTGGACGGTTTGATCCCCGGCTTCTCCAGTCACATGTCGAAGTGTCCTTGAGCAAGACACTGAACCCCAACTTAGTTGCTCCCAGCTCCCCCATCGTGAATGGGGGATTAAGAAGCTGTGTAAAGCGCTTTGAGTGTCAATAGGTAGAAAAGTGCTATATAAGTGTAGACCATTTACTGTGTGAGTTTGGGTTATTTATAGGTAGTTTTGTATCCTGCAGTTGAGCTCATAGTTCTAGTCAAGCAGTAGGTGTTTTTGTTTTCCATTATGAGTGCTGTGCTGCATTTTACAATATAAGCAATCATTTGTTCATAGTACTATTATATAAAAAAAACTGTTTTTTATCTTGTCTGTTTACCAGCCAGTTTATCATTTGTGCAGAGGAACCATTTATGATAACAAGTGGGAAATGCATGTTGACTCTACTTGTTTTGTCCTGCAGCTTCACTTTGTGTGCTCCAATGAAGTGGCCTCTAGTCTATTCATGCTTTCTCTCTCTGCCTTCTGCCTCTCCCTCTCTCTCTCTCTTTGGCTCCTTTATCATATCAGAATGCAGGTATTGTTCAGAGGGGAAAGCCCCATTTGTTTCCTGGGCTTGATTTAGGGGGATATAGGAGGTAGAAATGCGTGGTAAAGAGATATGTGAGACAGTTTTAACCAAGTTAACATAACAAGGAACATTTGTTGTATTAAGAGAGCAATATTTCTTTAGTTTTATAATTGTATGAAAGTTTTTTATTGTGTGTATTCTTAGTACATTACAAACAAAATTAATAACTACAATATACTTTCAAACATATTGAGCTATTTATTATTATTGATTATCAGTAGTAGTAGTACTCTGTCCAAATCTTATAACATCTGAGTTTCATCTTTGCTTTTATTCATTTAGTAACTCAGGAATATACCCATAGACACGTTTTTGTTATTTACCTTTGTTAAATGGAAATCTTAATATGTTTAGATTTCCAAAGATAAAAATAAGATTCTGTATTGTGGACAGGAAATTTACTAAGATTGCTTGCTTCTTTTTACCTTGCTACTAATAATGTAAATAGCACTGAAGAATAATGACTCACTCAGTGTTATATTCAGTATCACAGTTCCATCTTGTGGTGCAGTTTGAAAAATGCAGGACTGTACTGTGTACTGTTGAAGCAGTATGCAGAGAACACATAGGACCTGCAAGGGCCATGATATTGTAGCTACTGCTGGTGTGTCATGCTCATTTATAGTGCTGCATGAGTGCTCAGTGACTCTGTCTTATAATGGTCCACAGCTCCCCTGCAGTATGAGGAATGAAGTTTAAAACAACTATGGCAGGGTAACATGTCATGGGACTGTTTTTGGCTACTGAGTTTAGTAGAGGAGAAAATTTGCAGGTGCTTATGCCAAAGTCAGACCTAAAGTATCAGCGATCAAGTGTGTTAAACTTGTCCTGTTACTTCTCCCGGTCATGCAAATGTTATTTCCTTTATGGAATGTAATTTATTATTAGTGTCTATACATGAAACCAGGAAAAGTACTTTAAGATTCCATAGTTTTTTTTAATTATGTATACATGGCTAATTGCACTTAAGATGTTGCACTGTAAGTGGTGTGATAAAGCACTGGAGAAACACTATCCCTACATACAATAGTAGCTCATCATAGAAAGACTTGCATGTCATGCTAGCAGAAACCATTGGAATGAACTCTTCTGTATAATACCATGTCCTGTTTACACATGATGCACTTTCATAATCATGAATAAATTGAAAAATCACACCTGCCAAGATACCTTTGTGCTGTGAATACTGCACGTGCCACTAAAAGTTGGTCATGCAAAAGCTTGGCCAGCTGGGGTACTCTGAAACATAAAGCGTCAGAGAGATTGCTTGGTTGGCCTTCTGCGTTAAGTACAACAAAAACTAAACGCTGTAATACTATGATACAGTATATAAAACAGTGACAATTCTTTCTTTTCCAAATGCAAATTTAAATCAGTTAAGGACAAGTAATACAGAAGACTATTCTCATAAGTTACTACTATTAATGAAATGAAATGAGACTTGGGGAGGAGAATGTTACTTTGACCTAGAGATAGTGGGAAGAAAGTGAAAAGAGAGACGGTGGATACTGCTGACAAAGGGAAAGAGACAGGGTTAGGGGGGGATTGGGTGTTAGTGTATTTCTGTATATTTGTGTCTGTGTAAGAAAAAGCCCTTATGCAAAACATTGCATTGAAGCGTGAAGCCTTTTTCTAGCTTTTTTCTTTGGTCCTACTGATGCTTATCTCCTCTTGTCTTTTGAAGCTAGGCACTACAACAGATTTAACTCCGTTTTTTCAGACATGTCTCCTATTGTCAAAAGCCCAGAGTGCACACCAATGCTTTGCCACTGCAAAGTTGCCTGCACTAACAACACTTTGTCTTTGATGTTTGGATGCAAGGTAGGTTGCACTGCTTTCTTTGCTTTAAAGCAACTTTGTGAGGTTAACACTTTTTCAGTTTGAATGCTAGTAATGAACTCTGTCGTTGGCTGGTTTTTTATTATTATTCTGTGTTTTTATCTGCTTCATTGGGGTTCTCTGCCTGATGGAAGTAAGAATCTGATGTAGTCGGATTATTGGTTGTTTCTTTTTGTAAGATGATACATGAGAAAGCGATTTAAAGACAGTGCTCAAACTGTTTTGTATTGGCATATCCAATCCTGAAGCTGTTGTAATGCTTACTGGGGCTTATTGAGGCAATATTTACAATTGCTGTAATATTTTTTGCATCCCTATACTGTCCTGCTTAATTCATCTTACTAACAGGTCAGAAATGCTGCTCTGTGCTTAATGTGCCTTAATGTAATCCAAAGACCCTGCTCTCCACTACTCTCTTTCCTTTGTATGATCTGTGTCATTATTTTTCCTTTTCCTTGTGACAGGGCTGAAGAGTTATTTATATAATTTAAATTGCGGAAATTTAATCTGAGAGCTTTTTTAAATTGTGCTATGAACCCTACCTTGGCGGCTTTAACTCAGTTGGTAAGTTGGGGAGGGTTGCGTCAGGATGGGCATCTGGCATAAAAACTGTGCCAAATCAACATGTGGACAGTGATCTGCTGTGGCGACCCCAGACTCACGGGATAAGCCGAAAGGACAAAAAAATATAATAAAAATAAAAATATTTAACACTAAGAGAAATTCTCAGTCAAAAAGTCTTGTAGTTTATTCTGTTAACCTAACTCTAACTCCTTAAATAACCTCACTGTTAATTTAAGGAACACGTGCATGCAGTATAATAATAACCAGCCCAAAAAACCCATCAGCTCTGCCATGAATTTAACATGGATTCTAATTTTACAATTTTATAAGTTCTCATTCTTTAAGTTGAAGTAGTGCACAGAACTACTTGGAGATTCCAAACTAATTTGCGCAGAGACTCTGAATCTGCCCTTGGCCATGCCACCCCACATTTGCATCTCATCTTGACTCTGGTTGGGGCTGTAGTAGATTCCAGAGATGAGGCATTCGTGCTGTGGAGCATGACAACACCACATGATTGTAGCTTTGTGCTCAACACAACCAGACCTACCCCACAACTATTATAGTGCATATAATAAAACCTAACGCTGACAGGTGTTGTACTACAGGATTAAAGGTACACTGTTTATGGAGTGCTGGCTCGATTAGGTTTAACCGAGAAAATGTATTTGTTGACATTAATTAATAATATTTAATTAATTACTAAGAAGTTGAATGCAAGTCAACTATTTTCAGTGAAACAAAACAAAAGAACTGTAAAGACTCCAGCTACTATTATTAAGTGTTTAGTTTTGCTTTATTTGATTTGATATATTTTACACAGCTGGATCATCCAATCTCTTCAGGTTAAATATACTTTAAAAGGTACACCGCCAAATTTCTTACTATTACAATTAATTACTTGGCAGAAGGTTTAATCCAAGGCAATTTACAGCTAAGCAGCAGACCCTAGGGACTACCAACTGAGCTACAGCAGCCCCCCAACATCCCACAAAGTTGGATTAAAGTAAATAAAAAAGTAAATAATTGTAAAAGCATTTGAACCATAGGTATTTTGTTTTTCCGCATGTTAAATCACAATGAGTTTTTGATTCATTGTTCTTAAAAAAAAAAAAAAAAAAAAATATGGAGTCTTAAAAAAAACCAAAACGTTTTGTCCAGTTTTTATTTTTATGCATCACTTGCTGAAAGTTAATATTTTTGCCAATATATTGCAGAGGGAAAAAGGCTGTTCTAAGCATGTTTGTTTTATATTTAAAGGATAAATCCTGGTGAAACGTAACTCCCAATATTTCTCACAGGAGTATTGAAGGCCGAAGCTAAAATGTGTTGATGGATCACAATAATCATTTAAATTAGCTCAAAGATTTATGGAAAAGAAGCAACCTAAGTAGGACAAGCTCTGACATCCGATTCTAGAGATACTATACTTGGGGATCCCTTTTTGAAACTTGCAGGAATTATTTGATGAATATTTTCCTTATAATTGTGATGCTGCTCAGATGGCTACAGTGTTCAAAATAAACTTAGGATGTATGCAATTTTAGTTTTTTTTTTTTATTTTTTATTTTTTTTTTTTTTATTTCATTCCTAATCAAGACTCTTCTAGAATTTTGGAATGCCACTTCCTTCCCAGATTTCATGATGCTTTAAGCAGTGGTTTTGTGAACTGTACAATAGAGCCTCCTCTTATTTAGAATTTCAAAGATGAAAGTTATCAAACTGTCAAGATTTTGGTTTAAGCGTGGACCCAAGTGAAGAGACGGCAAGGGGGAGGGAACTGATAAACAGGTTTTATTGAAAAAGGCTAAAGGATTAACAAACTCGCTCCTGAGAGGAGAACACAAAAGAAAACAAGCCAAGTATCAAACATGAAACACGAGGATAACTAAACTGAATCATGAACTGAGCGAACCAAAACCTCGGACAGGGATCTGAAGCCTAAAATAAATCTGAATGGATAGACCGGGAAAACTTAAACTAACAAACAGGTAAATGCCAAACAACTTACACTGATGAGAAACATAAACCACTAAAATGGAATGAAAACATGGATACGACAAAGAACTTATAAACGGGAGCACAGAAACTAATACAGGAACTCAGGGGAGGCAGACATGAACAAATTGAACACAAAGCACTGGCAAATAGAAAAACACAGAAGCATACCTAATACCTGAAATAACCAAGGCCAAACAAGTGGAAATTAACAAGAGGCTAGATCAAATCACTGAATGAAACAGAAGGCAAACCTCAAACACAAAACCCGGGAGCAACAGGCAGAGAAAATGTCCAAGCAACAAGAGTCCCGAGAGCAAGAGTCCATGAAATATACATACAGATGTGGGGTTGGTGAGGGTAATAACGACAACGAGCAAGACAGTAACCACGATGGCAGAGACCACATTAACAACGACACAGATCTGGCAGGGGAGTGAAGGGAAGACTGAACTTAAATAGAGGGTGGAACAGGTGCAAACAATGAGGGACAACGAGGGGAAAGCTGGGGAAAGGAACCAAGGCCACCAAGGAAGTAGGGAGAAGGGCTACAAAATAAAAGTCCACAGACAGGAAGTGCAGAGAGATCCCGACACAAACATTGTACACAATAAGACTGCAGCATTATCAGTAAGATAACTGGGGAAGATAATTTCCAATGGATACTCCGGGTTCTTCCCACAGTCCAAAAACATACATGTTAGGTTAAATGGTGACTCTAAATTGCCTGTAGGTGTAGTTAGTGTGAATGGTTGTCTGTGTGTGTATGTCTGTTTTGGACCAGAGATAGACTGGAGACCTGTCCAGAATGTATCCCACCTCTCACCCTATGACAGCTGGAATAGGCTTTAGCCCCCCCATGACCCTGAACAGGATAAGTGTTTACAGTGAAATGGAAAGCAAATCATATATTTTAATTTCAGACTTTATAAATGGAAAAAGATGTCCCAGTAGTGCTCATTATACTGTATTAATTTGGTTGTGTAACATTACCATGGATGATTTTTACCTGGTGCTGTAATGCTGTACATTGTAGGTCACCAGGCTTCTCTATGGCTTGAGGTCAAATGGTTGTTGATTGGTGCAAATATGGTCCTTAGCTCGGATCATTTCATTATTTGGTTGTTTAACCTGTTTTACGTCATCATAGCAATTCCACTGTTAGGGTAAGTCCTAATGTCCTGTACATTAATGACATGTGAGTATTATTAAAAATGTAGTTATGAGTCAGTACAGGTGATTTTTATAAAGATGTGCAGCAGAACAACGACAGATGTACACTTGATATTGAGCTCCAAATCGAAATCCAGCATCTATGGAGAATATTTTATTTGAATTGAAAATGTGCTTTCTTTCCCACTGTAGCAGAAAAATCTTGAAATAAATACCACTGCTGGTGTATAGTAGTTTCTACTGATTGACTTTAGATTGGCATTGAATTATGTCACAAACTCCGGACAATTAAAAACAACTTTTGGCTGATCTAAAGTTCATCCACATTTGGCAAAGCTTACATTGAAGCACTGACTTACAATAAAATGCATTTTAACCCAGCGGTAGCTGTGTGTGTCAGTTGTTGCTAGGTTGCATGTATAAAAGGTAAACAGGCAGACAGATCCTATCACTAATCTGGCTACAGTGCTGTACCAGGGGCTGCTAGCTCATAAGAATGGCTTATAGTCACAGTGCATGTACTATGTTAATTCATCTACAGTCCCTACATGTGTTGTACAACCCCAATTCAAAAAAAGCTGGGCCAATGTGTAAAACGTAAATAAAAATAGAACGCAATGTTTTGCAAATCTCTTTACCCATATTTTATTCACAATAGAACATAAACAACAGATGTTGAAACTGAGATATTTTACAATTTCATGGAAATTATTAGCTCATCTTGAATTTAATGGCAGCAAGATATCTCTAAAAAGTTGGAACAGAGGCAACAAAACGCTGGAAACGTAAATGCAGCAAATCAAAAAGCAAATGGAGAAGCATTTGACAACTTTTGACAACTTAAATTAGGTTAATTGGAAACAGGTCAGTAACATGACTGGGTATTAAAAATGAGCATTTCAGAGAGGCAGAGCTTCTCGAATGTAAGGTGGGCAGAGATTTACCAATCTGCGACAAACTGCATCTAAAAATTGTGGAACAATTTCAGAAAAATGTTCTTCAATGTAATATTGTGAAGACTTTGAAGATCCCACCATCTACAGTATATAATATCATCATAAGATTCAGAGAATCAGGAGGAATCTCTGTGTGCAAGGGACAAGGCTGAAAGTCAAAACTGGATGTACCTGACCCTCTAGCCTTCAGGTGGCACTGCATTAAAATGGGCATGATTCTCTACTGGACATCGCTGCATGGGCTCAGAAATACTTCCAGAATTCACTGTCTGTGAACACAGTTCGCTGTGCAATCCATAAATGTAAGTTAAAGCTGTATCATCCAAAGAAGAAGCCATATGTGAACACGATCCAGAATTGCCACTGTGTTCTCTGGGCCAAAGCGCAATTAAAATGTTCTGAAACGCTAAACGCAAAACTGTTCTGTGGTCAAATGAAACAAGATTTGAAATTCTTTTTGGAAGATGTGGATGTTGTGTCCTGCGGACTTAAGATGAGAGGGACCATGCAGCTTGTTGTTAGTAGACAACTCAAATGTCTGCATCTGTGATGGTATAGGGTGCATTAGCGCCTATGGTGTAGTGAGCTTACACATCTGAAAAGGTACCAGCCACGCTGAGAGTACATAGATGTTTTAGAGCAATATATGGCCCCATCCACACAACATCTCTTTCAGGGAAGACCTTGTATATTTCAGCAAGACAATGTGAAACCACATTCTACATCCATCACAACAGCATGGCTTCACAGGAGAAGAGTCCAGGTGCTGAACTGGCCTGCATGCAGTGCGAATTAAAAAAAAAAAAAATTGGTGAATCATTTAACGAAACATACGGCAACAAAGGCCCAGGACTGTTAAACAGCTTGAATCCTGCATCAGACAAGAATGGGACAACATTCCTCCTACTAAAACTCCAGCAACTGGCCTCTTCACTTCCCAGACATTTACAGACAGTTGTCAAAAGAGGAGGGGATGCTACACAATGGTAAACATTGCCCTGTTTCAGTTTCAACATCTGATGTTCTATTGTGAATAAAATATAGGTTGATGAGATTTGTTAATTATTGCATTCTGGTTTATTTATTAATTTCGTTTTACACGTAGTTTAAGCTTTTTTGAATTGGGGTTTATATATGAAATAAACAGTGTATTGTGTATTATGACTCAAAAGTCACTCCTTATAAGTGACTAATGAATCATAGGCCATGAAATGCTTATGTAAGAAGGCTATATTTTCAGGTGTACTTGTAGTTTCTATATTGAGATCCTCTACCCTCCGGTTTGTTTATCCTTGGTGAGGCAAACAGCAGACGTAGCTGCAGACACCTGCCTTATCTCCCTGTAGCACAGAGTGGAAACAACATCTGTGTTTGGGAACTGCCTATACAGCTTAAAGAAGAAAGACACTGCTTCTACCCTCTTTGTGTCCATGTCTCTTGAGAGGACAGCTGGGAACAAATGAGTTATTTACTATGTGAGTCTGTACGTGCAGAAGAATCTGGTGAAGTGTTAATTTTTGTGGACAGGGAAAAGTTGGTCGGGGTCAATGAGGAGAAGATATCCAGAGCGGACACGGAGAGGATACTAAATGAAATGTTTCCATGGTTCTCACCTGGAAAAGAATGGATGATCAACAAGTTCTGTGTTTCTCGTTACGTGGCTTTTAGTCTCATCAACACTAAATATTAACTGGAGAAATAAGAGAAAGAGATGGGATTTGAATGCAGTGTTTGAAAAGGCAAAGGTTTTTCATAGAATTTATGGTTATATTAGGGTTATTTTTAAGTAGTTTTAAGTGAAATACCGCTTTAACTAGAGGATAGATTGTCATGTCTGTGTACAGTTTCAAAGTCAGAGGAGTGTAGCTTTATTAACTTTCCCTCACGATATATGTATAAAATAGCTGATCACAATAGCAGATTTATACAATCTTCCAGAACATAAAATAGCACATGCACTATGGAAGTGTGTAGTAAGCAAATAATTGTTGGGGGCACTGCCTTGATGAGCTTGATTGTGTACTAAACCACATTCTCAGGGAGGGGAGAAAGAGAATTTTAGACCCTGTTATATCAATATTTGAGACCACCTCTAAAAAACTGGTCTTGCTTTGTGTACAATATATGGCAAATTCTGTATCCATGATAAATTTCTTTCTCTGTCAGTATACAAAAGTTGATGTATTGATCTTCTAACGATGTCACTTTTAATCTGCCCGAATATAAGTACTACAGTTTCTGCAATGTGTATATGAGTGCCATGTATTGCCCAATTAGAACTGTAGAATAGGAGCAAGGCACCACATACACAACGATGGTGAGCTATACACAGAAGACATTTTCGCCCCATCTGCTATATTGCTAACACAGCTTTAGTCTGTAACCTATATTATGCAACAATGGGAGCAGCTTCAACTAACACTGAGTGCAGCCATAGTAATAGCAATGTATTTAACTGGCCTTTACTTAATGATAAAATCAAATTAAAATGTTCATGCGATTGTTTTTTCTTTAGCTTCTCGAGCTGCAGCTCAGCTCACCACTGAAGAACAAAGTGTTAATGAGTAGTGAGAAATATATAGTAAGGGGATGACTTAAGTTTAGCTTACAGTCATAATGAGTAAGTCATTGTATAGTCATGTCAATATTGTCATTTCAGTGGCCCTTATTAACATTATCAGTTGTGTTATTAACATGATTTTTAACTATCAAGCCATGTTTCTTTATTACACTCTTATTATTACAGACAATTTTTATTCTTCTCTATACATGTTATGACATCTTGTGTCGCAAATCCCCAAACGTTTTTACATTTACAGATTTACATTAAAATTAAAAGTATAACAGATTTACAATGTGGCCTCAGACCTTATACCCAGTGTATGCATGTGTATCAAGATCTCCATCTAGCTTCACATTTACATTTAGTCTTACGCATTATACATTTAAAATAACAATGCTACCATGAAAAAAAATGAAAACTTGCTCCTAAGAATGTGAATCTTTTGTCACCTCACCTCATTACAGTAAAGGTAATCCATGCACAGAAATACAGTTCAGGCAAAAATACAGAATTAACTTCTCTTTTTGGAACCTCCAGTGGCTGATTTGCCACTGGCCCTGCATGGTGTTGTCCTAACATTATGTCCTCCCTACGTTTCTGTGTTTAACCATCCTTAAAAAATAATTGTTAGCACAAGGGTGTTTCACTTAATTGTACTGACTTGTTTGTGCTGTAACGAGCCACACTCTTTTTTTGAAGATCATTTTTATTTTATTTTTATTTTTGTACGGTATATTTTTTAATTACTGTTCAGTCATTTTCAGTGTGTACTGGCTTTTTAGGGGCATGCCATTCCTCTTTTGCTAGATGATTAAGTCAATTCTTTCCTTAGCACCAGGCTAAAGCTTCAAATTCGCAGTATAAATTTAAAGATTTGGCTGAGAATTTGTGCTATATAAATAAAGTTAAGTTAAAATGAATTACGGTTGTCCCACATAAAAAATGGTACAAGCATGCACCTGAATGCAGCTGTTGTAATATGTATACTGTATATACTGTACATGAAATGCAGTAGAGAAATAGAAGTTGTGTTATGCTGTAGTTCAGTCTGTATCACAGAGTCCAGTTTAACTGTTCATGGGATGATATTCAGATTTTTCCTCTGTCTCTACCCATCTGTGACTACCCCTGTGAATACATATGTTTTAGTTTGTCATCACCCTAACAACATCTGCATGTATTAACATTTACTGTGTTAGTACAGAATCGCACATTACTTTACTGTTTGTACCAATGCATGTGAATGAGCTTCTTAGCCTGGTCTATAGGAGTGTGCTGCTTGTGTGTATGAGACTTTGGATGTGACTTATTGTTCACTAACTCAGTTTCTGAAGTCACACCTGTTCTTTTTGATCTTGGTAGTTACACATGGTCCTATTGCTTTCTCCAGAACAGGCCAGCAGCAGTACAGGGCTCAACCCCCAACAGCCAGGCACCACCCTGCATGAACCCTGCCTTGATGAACGCTCCCTGGGTGAGAGATAGGAGCAAATGGGTAGTTTCTCTTCACCCTGTTGGATTGCACACTGTATCATTGTGGTAATTAAAGAGGTGCCATTGTATAACCACAGCATTTACCAATATGATATGTGATGTACAGCATCTAAAATGTTTGAGAAAAAAAGGATGCAATGGAAAATGTTCATTTTATCACTAGACACTAAATAACTGCTGCTGACTTTCACACCTATTTCTTATCACTGCAGTGTATTTCTATGGTTTATTATTCATTATCAGTTGGTTTATATGTTAACCAGTCATATACTGTACCAGTCATACAACACACAAACGTTTTAGTATTACAAGGATTCACAAGAACCTTAGTTATATTTTCATCTTCTAATGCTGGATAAATTACTTGATATATATTTTAAATAAAATGTTAACACATACAAATGTTGACAGTGAAAGAACATAATATATTAAGAAAGAAAATCTCCTGTTAACAGTTAGCCGGTAAAACTAAATTCATAAGGGAATCCTACAAAAACACTGAAAAGCATTTCAACATTTCATTTGTTTTTGTACAGAATCTACCGTTTGTGTACTAACTCTTAATACATTTCAGTGAGCAAGGAATGGACACAACGTAAGAAAAACAATATGATCAGAATCTTTAGCCCAGCAAAAAAAAATAAAATAATAATAATAAGTAATAATTTTGAGAATTTTGGAGGAATTTGGAGTATGTCTTAACCCCTCACATGGCAGCGCACTAAAACTAGATGTGAAAGTGTAAGGAAAATCACTTCCTGGCCTCAGGAACACCTCTGAAACCCACTGGCAGTAAACACAAATGCTCAGGCTCATTTAAAAGGGATTGAGATGAAGTGGAAGATAAGTCAACATTTGAAAACCAGGCACCAGTTTGCAGAATATTATGTAATTTCACTTTTACCTGTTTCCAGGTTCTTGTTGTGCTTACGTTCCATGTAATGCACAGATTATACAAATGATTCATCATCAGATCAGTGGACATGATATGGTGCCATTAAGGATTCACATTTAATTTCTCATATATATATATTTCCCATATCTGTATTTTAACTGCATCTTTAAATTCTTTATAGCCGTTCCAATCAAGGCACTCTCAGTCTTTCTCTCCTCTGTCTGTTCCTCTCACCCAGTGTCTTTTTAATCTCTCTCTCTCTTGTTTTTTGTCTTTTGTCATTTATAAAATACGGCATATAGGTGATGGGAAACGTACTGATCGTGGTTTCTGTTGTTGATTTATAAGGTTTAGGCAACAACCACAAGAGTCAGCAGTTATTTCAGATTTAAAAATGCATCTTTTCTAATCCAGTTTTCATGGGGTTTGAAGAACTGAAATAACTGGATAACCTGATCCATGATTAGGACATTTAGCGTCACTCATTTGATCTTGGATCAGTTAAGCCACATACGAAGAATAATGGCAGGGGGCTTCTCATTTTCTAACAATTACAGTTTTAATAAAAGGACAGATTATGTGACATGGTAGTAAACATGTCCCTGTGCCGACTTCTTTAAAACTGTGTGCTGGCATCAAACTGAAAATTAGTGAATATATTTAAAAGAAAGTCACATTTCTCTGTTTTAACAGAGAAATGTTATCTTTGTATGTAATATGTTATCTTTGTAATATTTACTATCTAAAATAATTTGAAAATTATTGGATTCTCATTTTACTTGTTTTTGGATTCTCTTGTTCCAACTTTTCTGAAAATAGGGTTTGTTTATATTCTATGTCTAAGACACTTCTATAATGAAGAAGTCAATTCTGAATTTAATTCTGTACATAAATTCTGTACGTGCAGCAAATTCAGTTTCAGTTAAAACTGTAACAGCTTTATGTATCTGGTGTTTCTCTGACTGGCTCGGTATATTGCCAATGTCTAATAATTTTACTTTCTCTTTCATCAATTTAATTAACTGCATTCTTTTCAAAATTAGAATGTACAGTACACTGATCAGCCCCAACAATAACACTGGTGGTCCTCATAATATCATGCAGGATATGGGTCAGCAAGGCCTCTCTGATTGTGCAGTTCACAGGCCCAAATGCAATAAAATGTTATACAGTATGTGCAAAATACAACATACTCCAATACAAGTATCACATCAGATCATGTATTTAAGGGGCAACTTCACCAATTTTCAACTTGCTCCCCATGGATTAAGTTTAGGGTGTACAATAATGCTTTTAAACTTAAATTAAAATGTCTCTCATCTTCTGCTGAAAAATGCCTCCAGACCACATCACTTTGAGGAACTTTGAGTTTAGATTATGTCATCTCATTGCTTACACTAATGAGTTGTAATCTTGGTCAACCTGCTATTCTGGAATTCTACCAGATGATATTATC
The DNA here is from genome assembly GCF_033026475.1 of Channa argus. Classification (NCBI taxonomy): domain Eukaryota; kingdom Metazoa; phylum Chordata; class Actinopteri; order Anabantiformes; family Channidae; genus Channa; species Channa argus. Next base: position 9,687,795 of record NC_090220.1, on the reverse strand, counting down.
TGAACTCCTAATGATGTAAAACTCCTCCGAGTGATGTTGTTAGAGGCATTTTTTAGCCAGAAGAAGAGAAATATTTTAAAAAAGGAAAGTGAGAGAAACGTTTTAAAGCATTGTTGTATATTGACAGCCTAAACTAAAGCCATGTTGCAAGCTCAAAATTGGTGAAATCGTGTAAAAGTATTTTATTACTTTTACACCAAGTAAAATTTGTACTCCTATTTAATTAAAAAAAAACTATTTAATATTTTTTATAATTAAACTACCAGTTGATGGTGTATAAGCATTCCTCATCAATATCACCAACCTTTACAAATTGTAATGTGAATGTAGTTTTGTATAATAATTGGACAAAACAGTTATAGTAGACTTACTTTTTGACTCTCTCTTTGTCCATTTTCCTCTGTCATTGCCCCCCCCCCCCGCTCTCAGCAGTACCACTACCAAGAAGATGACTCACCTCCTCTTGACCATGGATTCCCACGCCTCACCAATGAGGTGCGCGCCCCCGAGCTTGTACACGTGTCTGAGAAGAACCTCTCTGAGATTGAGAATGTGCATGGCTACGTGTCCCACTCCCACATCTCTCCTCTTAAGGTCAGCACCTTAACGTATCTCACAAATCATGACCCTCTAACCTTTATGCCGTGCTTTGCCCTACTCCATTGGTCTCTGTAGCAAACCGGTAAAACACAGTAATATCAGTTGTGGAGCAATTATAGTTGAATATGAATTAATTGAAACCATTTTTATGGAACAGTAAGTGATATGAAATATTCTTAGTTTTTACCCTTCTTTATTACTATTTTCTTTTCATTTTTGCACTTTTCTGAACCTCCAAACCAGTGGTGGGGTAATTTGGATCAGTTTGTAGTTTCTGTCTCTAAACAAATGAGAAAATGATAAAATGCCATATTTACATCCTTCCTTTATTATTTCTATGAATTTATTTTAAGCAAGTGAAAAGCCTTAGGTCATTAATGCAGTTTTTGTTTAAGAGCCAGTTCAGTTGGCAGATAGTATGTTGGAAAGTTGTGAGGTTATATTTAAACCAGTAGAGGGCAGCTTTGGAACTGGAATGGGTCTTCATTTTATTGGGGGCAGTGTCTGAGATAAATGTTTTGTTGTTTCTGAAAAGGAACTTTATAGGCTGCCCATTTTGTGCAAGGTGGATGGATCTACATAAAAAAATTTAAATAGAAAAGGTAAAAACAAAAATCAACATTTATATATAAACATTTCTTCGTGTACATTGCACATTAATTTCCATCACATGTACTGACATATATGGTTGGTACAGGTCATTGGTATTGTCATGAATTAAACCACTGTATGATTAATGAGATTGGAGTCTTTTAATTGGATGCTTTGCCTTGACTTTGATTCAGTATAAACCTTGGAGGGGCTTGTCTTTAAATGCTGTAACTGTAACTCTCCATCATTACGATCTCACAGTTTAGCTTAGCATGTGCAATGTTTCTGTTGATGCACAAGTGCACTGATTGATAAGTCTACTGGTTTACATCATGGTACAAGATATCACTTTACACTAGGTTTTTAATGGGGACTACTCACTGTAATATATATAGTATGTATCCTTGAAACATGTTTTCTTTTATGTTATTATGGTGTTTATTGTTTATATCAGTATTTATTGATACTGTAATAATCACCATAAAACAATAGAAGGGTGTAGTAATATTTTTGTCCATATCACCCAGTCCTGCCTCCACTGGAATAATAACTATACTTTATGACAAGAGGTCACATTAGACATTCACAAGTCTGCTGTTTTCCATCACAGTACCACAGTACAGCTGCTTCCAATCCCCCCCACTTAAAAAAGTGCAGTGTATCACTCCTTGGGGCCTCCCTCATAATTCTCTTTCTGGCATGGTCATTGCAGTCGGTGCTCTAAGCAAATTTATGCCCATGCCATATTCCTTTCACTTCTCAGTATTTAATTTACTGTACTTCTATTTAATGACAAGAAATTGTATTTTATCCACCCTCTGACTTTTGCTTTTTTCTCCATTCTTTTTTCCAGTTCTTTATCTCTTCATGGTGTAGATTTTGGCCAGGATACTGTTTCACCAAACCTTTCAGACATGTGTATTTTTACTGCCATCTTTTAAATGCATTCACTACACTCAGATGATCTCTACCTAATTGTGTGACTGTGGAAACCAATCGAGTGATAATGCTTAAGTGATCATTTCTAGTAAGTTGTAGGTGAAGCTTTATGCAATCACTTCTTTTCCCCTTTATATTTTCAATTAAGATTACTTTGTAAAAATCTTTGTTTTCTCTTTGACATTAACAAGTCTTTTTTTGTCCAAAAAAGGCCCAATTAAATTTACAATGAGTCAATGTTGTAAAAAACTAAGAGGTGAAAACTTCTAAGGGGGTTGATTATTTTTCATACCAACTGTAAAGTGGGACTGTGATGGAAAAAAGCCGATTTGTGAATATCTAATGTAACATCTTGCTATGAAGTATAGTTAATAACCCAGTGGATGTTGGGCTGGGTGATATGGCCAAAGATATTACTACACTATACTATTGTTTCGTTTTAATTATTACAGTATCAATAAATACTGATATAAACATTGAATACCATAATAACATAAAAGAAAACATGTTTCAAGGATACATACTATGTATATTACAGTGAGTAGTCCCCATTAAATAGGGATGTCCCGATCAAGTATATTTGACCCAGATCTGAGTCCTTTAACATTAACATACAGTATACAGAGTCTGAATTTCACTTTTTAAGAGTACTTTAATTTACCCACAGTACATGTTCATTAAATATGTATCTGTATTTCTGATTTAGTGTATGTTACTAAATCTGGCAGGGTTTAATTTTCAGAAGCTAATTGATCCAAATTTTGTAGTTAGTGGTTAAACATTAACTGGGTAAAGGAGTAGCTGTGGCCCCTGGACCTTCTGGTCACATGTGGATGTGCTGTTGAACAAGAGAATGAACCCCCAGAATTACTGCCATCAGGTATGTGCAGCCCTCCAACAACTATTTCCCATGGGGATCATTAAAGTATATTAATATACAGTAAATAAATGGTAAACGGTCTGCACTTATATAACACTTTTCTACCTGTTGGTACTCAAAGCACTTTATTCTGCTTCTCACACACCCATTCACACTCCCAAAACACACTGATGGGGGAGCTGATTTGCAGCTGGCCAACAATCAATTAATTTGGTGGGGAATTCCTCGAGGGAATGTCAACATGTGAGGGGGAGCCAGAAATTGAACCAACAACCCTGGGAGTGTTGGATGACTGCTCTACCTCCTGAGCCACACCCCATAAGTCCATAAGTAAATAAATGTATAGGCCTAAATGATAGATATGAAAGAAAACTGTGACAGAATAAAAATTATGAAATGGGCATGAATGGATCCTATAGAGTTATGAACTATCATTGTCACTTTACATGCAGTTGTACAGTAGTGTTACAAAGTTAAGCATCTTCTATCACAAACAAGTCTTTAGCTCCATACGGACACCAACTACAGAGACACTTTAACCATCAAGTTACCCACACAATGAATATGTCAATTAGTGACAGCTGATAAGATATGTTGCCAGCCATGTTTGTCATTTTAACCAGTAGATGCAGCAGTCAGCACTGGCTGTAATTGAGAAGCAGAGTTGAGATGCAAACATGTACTTGTTAGTTGTTTGTTTGTTTGTTTTAGTATTTATTTAAATAATTATTGTGGCCCAGCCCTTGGTGGAGACATGGCAGCGTCTCACTGATGATGTCCATAGGAATGTCTCAAAGTGAATTTAATCATGGTTTATACGACAAACAGTAGTTACAGAGCTTAACTTCCACAAAACCATTGCCAACCTAATGTTCAAATTGTTACAAATATATTTTGTTTGCTCTAGAACTCTGTATCTAAAGCATTCTCTCTGTAGTGAGCACATGTGCAGTATTTATGTGTATTTTCTCCCGGGTAGGAGGCTCTTCCTCATTGACAGACATGCAGAAAGCAGAGTGGTCTACTCCCTCATCCTTATCTAATCTTAACCCCATTGAATATTTTTTCTTTGTCTTTAAACTCAACATATGACTGGGCAACCATCACTAATGCATTTTTATCCTGATGGATTAGACTCCCCTCTCTCTCTCTCTCTCCCTCTCTCGCTGTCCACTCAAGTATACTGGCTAGTGAACTTGTCTTTCGTTTCTTACCTGCAGCCTGCACTGGTTACCCGTTTTGATCTTGCATACCCGAGTGTGGCCACAGCAAACTACATGGCAAGTTTTTATTTTATTTTATTTGAATATTTTGTTTATTTTGCTTGATCTCTGGGAAATCTCAGACCTCTGCATTTTCTGGTTTTATTGAAAACTATTCCCTTGTTTCTGGGTGCTTTTACCCAGATGGTTGATATCTTCTAGCTGCTGCATGGACTTTGTTTTGGTGTTGTCTTCAATCCACTGCCTGAAGAAGCAGCCACTGGCCTTTTTTTGTTACACTCACACTTGGTTCATATAAACCCATGTGTACTTGTGATCCATTTGCTTGCCAGCAAATCCCATATGCTTGTTGTGTTACTGTGATCTGGTGTTAATTTGTCCTCATTAATATTCATGTGTTAGGAGTTCACAGTATCCAAGTTGTGTATTTCAAACCTACCATTGTGATTGAAGCTAAACCTAAATAATTAAGCATAAAAACACTAAAATATTTAGACCCTAATATCAAGGCAATGTTATATTGTATGGGGCGATATTCCTATGTTAATTCAAGAGCATATTTTTCAATTTGAGAGTATACTTTAATGATTCATATTTTGCCCTATACCCACGTGAATGCATGTATGGTACTGGGCTCAGCATTAGCATTATCCTGTGTATCTACAATGAGTGAACATTTAGGAGAAGCTTAAGGCTGCTGTTTTATATTCTGCGTTGTATGGTCTACAATTGAAAATGATGCTCTTGAATTAAAATAGGGAAATCCCACCATAATATTGTAGCCTAATAGGTACTGTGTCTATCACCTCTGCTGATTCTTTACTAAACATATTTCACAAAACATCATTTGGTTAAGGTGTAAGTTTAAAATAAGTGCAGGGCCTACTGTACATAATAAATCTGGTGCCTTTTCAGAAATCTAAGGGCTGGTCACTAACTTTGAAAATGAGGCCTATTAAAATGCAGAGGCATTGGTTTTCATCAAAGTATTTGTTAAGAAACTAAATATGTGCATGTTTACAAAGGTCAGAAACCCCCAGATGATTGAAGATGTGCTGACTGACTTGTCCTTTTGCACTTGTTTAAGTATGTAGATAATTTAGCATTGTGCCATTCGTATAATTCACTCCTCTCAAGTCCAAAGCAAGGCAATCGATACTTTCCATCTGATACATTTTTACATCACTGATTACTAGGTGTAATAGCACACTTCCTTGTGTGTTAAAGGTTTATTTCTAAATTATTTGTATTTTCATCATTGCCCATACAGACACTAAAATCATCAATGAATTTCCATTACTCATGGGGAATCTCAGTTGTGTATTGTGTGTCATTTTCCAACCTGAACCTTAACAAGCAATTAAAAACACATCCATCTGACATGCTGCTCTACTCTGACATTATTTAAAGTTAAAGTGGTCAAAAAAGATTTTAGGAAAGGTTGGCTCAAATATCAAGAGTCAGCATCATTTTCTAAAGCACTCTGATTATATAAGTCTACCACACACAGATGAAGATGCTAATTCAGGCTGGAGACTGACAGACATTACCCACGAGTAGAGACAATTCATGGCTGGTTTTCGTGTCTGTATGGAAATTGTTTAAAATACTATTTAACTAAGAAAATAAAAGAGAAAATGGTCACTGAGTGTATAAAAAAATAATAGTAAAATACTTAAATTATCTTGCAATGTTTGGACCCTTCTTCATAAATAAAGAAAAAATTGAAATAATAATTTCTGATGAGGGAACTGGCCTAATGTGCTTTAAAGATTGTTTTGCTGAAAGAAAACACATTTGTTTTACTCTGTTTGCCATTTCAAACTAGGGAGTTGCAAACGTTTGCACCCAACTGTTTGTAGTTTTACTTCTACTCTGCCATACTGCTGTATCAGATGAGTATTCACTTAGTCTGGGTATAATTTCCTGCTGGGTATAGTAGCTTCTCTTATTGTGTAGATAACCTGACTCAATTTTTTATGTGAGTATGGGAATATCAAAGTGAGAAAGATAAGTGTAGGGGAGTCATGAACAGGCCAAGGACTATGAATTCTGTGGTCAGCCGTGGGTCTTTTGAGTGAAAAATTGCTTTAAGACTGCTGGTGTAATTGTAAAGGCAACAGGGTGACACGAATTATTGTTTATCAATGACCAGAGGAAGTTTAACCACTCCCTTGCTCTCCAAATCAAGCACCATAGATTGGAGTGTGACTTAGGGAGGACAGCATTGATTCTAACTGCTGCATTATTTACAAGTATTCATTGCTAGCCTCTTTCCATGGCGATATCATTTTGTAAAAACACATGCACTTTTGGTCTGCAATTGCTTTTTTGTCAATCAGGCAGGGTGAAGATTGTAAGTAATAAAAAGTAGTTTAATGGAGACTGCCGCACTAACCACTGGTTTGTGTGGCAAGCAGAGGTGGAATCTACTGTTCTCTTTCTTAGTACAAACTTTCATCCCATGCAGAAAAAATTGTTGTTTGATCCATGTCTTGTTATCATTATTCCTTCTCTCTCTTCTTATCCACACAATGGGAGGCCCTGATTGCCTTGTGAAAACTATTAGATTAGCTTTGTCGGTAAGTGGGGTCTTGGATAACAACAATGCTGCCAACTTTGTAACCGTGAGGATACAAAAAGTGTTCAGTCAAACACTGCACCAATGCATTTCCTGTTGGTATTTTGTTTATAGTTTGGAAAGCAAAGGACCATTTACCCACATCTACCTTTTAGGGCAGCTTTTGACTAAACAAGGCAAGTCAACTTTTCAGCATCTTTCAAGACCAGTGCAAGATGTTTATCACTGCAGTATGGGTTCAGGACAAGTAGTGCATTATTAGTTCATATAAATCCAAGACCAGGTTGAAAACACCACATAGCACTTAATGTGCCACCTGACCACATGTTGAAAACACGCTGCATCTGTGCATTTAGCTTCATTTCTTTCCTGCAGACTGCTTTAAGTAAATGTGGTTGGTTTAAAGAGGTACTACTCAATTCATTCATCTTGAGGTTATACTTTTGTAGTGGAGCAAAAATAAGATGGATTATAATGACAGTGAGGTTTGCTGCTAATGACAGGACATTTATTTCCTCCCAGCTGAAAATGGTAAATGTCCTGCAATTATATAGCGGTTTTCTACCTATTTGCACTCAAAGCGCTTCACACTGCTTCTTATTCACCTGTTCACACTCACAATCACACACACACTCACACATCGATGGGGGAGCTGCTATGCAGCTGGCCAACACTCACTGGGAGCAACTTGCTCAAGGACACTTCAACACGTAAGCTGGGCAGCCGGGGATTAAGCCGACAACTGCGGGATTGGTGGATGACCACTATACCTTCCTGCGTCACAGTCGCCCCATATCATATCAGGGTGAAAACGAAGACTGCAGGTGGTGAATCTATTGTTGTCAAGGGTGAAACAAACTGATAACTGCCTAGTGACCTTCCAACTGGGTGAATATGACAGGGACAGGATGTTCCAATAAGGCCACTCTTCCATCACTCTAAATTTATTGCTGTCAGTAGGTTGTTTCACATCATCTTATAGGATTTCAGTTCTGAGAGAATATGTGCAGTTGCTTTAGAAAAAATCCAAACCCCTTTAATCTTTGCAATTATTGTGTTGTAGGTTTCATTGTAAATTGATGACATTGACATTTTAACACATCTACAATCTCCATCAATCTCAATAACTTATAATGTCAGAGTAAAATCGTTCATCCATCCATTATCTACATCAGTTATGATATCGGTGGGGACAGTAGATCCCAACTGTCCCCAAAATAACAAATGAACTCACATTTAATCTCGACAGTCCTAAAACTGAATTATTTTATTCGTCTGTGCTGATTGACAAATGCCAGTAGAGGCAATTCCTTGTTGTTTTAGTATTCATATGGTGGGTTGAAAAGAGGATTCATTTAGATAATGAATATGTCCTGTAAGCCTTTTACTGTAACTCTAGGCTCCAGACTAATTTAAACATGACTGAGTAATTTCTTCCACTTGTACTGTAATTCTTGCCACTGCAATGAAAACATTTTGGCATTAGTTATTTATTACGTTGCCAAAAATGTCAAGAAAGCATGTTTTCAGTTTGTCATCAAAATATTTAACAAAGTGTTCCTAAAATAATAGGGCATGAACTCTTTTGGAAGACACTGTTAATGACATTTAAATGAGGGCATTGTGTTTTATTTCTGCTGCTTCTTTAAGGAATAATTTCTTGCTTGTGATATAAAATCATTCATAGTGAAAGTGCTGCAGTAAATGTTGCAGCTTTAGAAAAGCCTTTTTCCTTTCCTTAATTCCAGTTTGTACAAAAGACTGTACCACATGACAAAAAGACTCTAACCTTAATTCAAATGTTTGCCTTGAGCCCACTGCCCTGCCCATTCAGGCCCATTGTGCCAGACTGTGCAATATAGGAGCAGTGGAACAACGAGGACACACTACTCTAGCTTTAGGGTCAGGCATGCTGAGCATTAATCTGAAAGGAGTCAATTTCTTTTTTTTAGGAGCAGAAAGAAAAATATCCTTCTGCTTCTGTCTTATAAAAATAAGCAGCTCTTTTAAGAGACTTAAAGTGTATATTTTTTTGTTCATGTCTAATTGACATGTTTTAAAGTATGTAAGCTGCTGCATCTCAAAGACAAGAAAACATATATTGAGGTACATGCATTTTTGATATGCTTTGAATATATCTTTTCCAGCATATAGTATTTAGAGCTAGGCAAACACAATCAGTATTTAACAACAAAAACCTTAAAATAATCAGTAATGAAACAAAGGCCACCAATTAAGTAGTTTTTTTTTTTTACTCAATTCAGTTCCTCCTTGCCAGCAGTTTAGATTAGCATCATGTCTTATCTCTTGGTCTGTCGAAATCTGGCACATAAGCATCATGCTATTATATTGTGATTACATTACATACCGTGATACTGACATTTTTGTCATGAGAAGGAATAATAACAATACATTGTGGACCACATAATATGGCACAATTGTATATAGCATTCAGTGGCGAACACCAAGAAAATGCACATCCTTATCTCTTTGTGGTTTTACTATTTACCTATATTAAATGTTAAAGGAAGATAATTGAAAACAACGGCATGTTTTGTAATACTAGTGATACAGAGTAGATGTTTAATTGGTTTATGCCTCATGAGCATCAGTAGGTGTCGTGAACGGCCTTCTCGTATCGTTTTCTGCTTGTAGGGTAAAGATCATTACACAGGGTCTCTGCCATGCGGACTGTGACTGACCTGATGGTCTGTACAAAAAGTTCCCATCATACATAGATTGAACATACATATAGATGCATTGCAAATAACCCCACTTACTGTCTACACAAAGATGCAATATGGCATCCTCCGTGATTGATTTGCTCTTAGTGTGTTTATTGTGGGAGGTCAATTTTTTACACTTAAGACATTTTCCTCTAAAAGTTTTTTCTTGGATAGAAAATTTGTGAGATGAATATCAATATGAATCAAAGGTGGTGAAAATACTCAAAATAAGACATGTATTGAGCAGTTAATTTAATGTTGTTATAAGAGAACATTTTAGAGAAAGAGGACAGCATTTGAAAGAGGTCAAGTAGAGGAAAAGGAAATGGAAAAGCCATTAGACAGAAACAGCCCTTAGTACTTACAGAGTGCTGTTGTACCTTCTCAAATCATGAAACAGAGCCTGACTGTAGCTGGAGGCTGTGTCTAAGCATCATGTGGGATATGTTGGAGGTGTTCTGACCCTTTCTATTAATTCAATACTTCAAATACACTGCTTTTTGTTTGGGCAGTGAGGTATGGCCTCTAAATAGTTGATCTCAATAATGTCCTTAATAAATATTCACTGTCCAAAAATGTAGCTTTCCTCCCCCAAATTTATAGTGTGTGTGTGTGTGTGTGTGTGGGGGGGGGGGGGGGGGGGGGGGGGTGCACTGATAACTGGTGCAAATTTTGACTGCAGCCACTTAAACAAATGTTGAACTGTGAAATACCTCAACCTAAAAAAATGAGGTTGTTCTAAATTGACAGCCAGAAGAGCTCTTAATTCTATATAAGTAGTTTGTCCATCCAGCATGCATGAAGTCTGAATCATGATTTATAAACTCTGTATATACAGTATTGTCACTGGAGTCACACATAGTATAAGAATTATTGAATAGGACTGACACAATACAGTTTATTATTTGCCCTGATACCATTTTCATTACTTTTCTCATGTAATACTTATATTTAATCTTGAATTGAAAATGTTCCCCTTAGTAGGAACAGTTATCATTATGTTGAAGGATGTCTGATAACATACATATACTTATATTATCTGTTCCAACATTGAGATATTACTGATGAACTGTAATACAGACAGGTGAACATCTTTATGGGGAGATAAAGTATGTGGCATCTTTTATAAACTAAAAAAAAAAAATAAATGCTTAAGGCAAAAGTTAATGAAGCCGAGGCCTTTGTTATCTCAATGAAAGCTACAGCTGTGGCAGTATGTAAATATCCATCCATCCGTTATCTGTAACTGTTAGGGTCCTGGGGGGCTGGACCCTATCCTAGGTGTCACAGGGCAAGAGGCAAGATCCACCCTGGATAGGTCCCCAGTCTATGTTAGGGCAAACACAGAGAGACATACACGGACAGAGTCACAAACATTCACACTACGGGCAATTTAGAGTCAACAGAATTTTTTCTGAAATCCATCCTCTCAAAAACCAATAGTTTCTCGGTATAAGCTGACTATTCCACCAGCCCACCCTCCTCTCAGGTTAAGAGTCTGGGTGTCATCCTGAACTGTACCCTCTCATTTTCTGCCCATATCAGAAATATAGCACAAATTGCATACTTCCATCTTCAGAATATCAACCATCTCTCACTCCCCACAATACAGCCACTCTCATCCATGCTTACATTCCATATAGATTATTGTCTCATTTGGTTTGCATCACAAATTCCTGCATAAACTTAAATTGGTTCAGAACTCAGCTGCCCAAATTCTCACTCGAACCCCCTTCACAGATCATGTTACTCCATCCTCAGACAACTCTATTGGCTCCCAGTGCATTTCTGCATTAACTATTAGCTATAATTTTTACTTCTCACATTCAAAGCCCTCTATAACCTTGCAACCCCCAAAACCTGTCAGACCTCCTTCAGTCATATACACCCTCAAGCTCCTTACGTTTGTTTGTTTTCTTATATTATACTACTATGGCTAATCTGTTTGTTGCTTCATCTGGTGCCTGTAAAACCCCTTTCAGACATGCACTGGAATTCAGACATTTTCCAGACTTTCCCTGAGGTGAGTGTATGTGTGAATGCAAACCCCCAAGTCTGTTGTCGGATTTTACCCAGCCAGCTCCCTAGTGCTAAGTCCAGATTATCTCCAACTGAGCGCATTTGTAAGTAGAGGAGAATTCACTATGAGTGAGTGGGCATGTTGATGATGTCCATTTCCTGCGACTGGCATGAAACAGGGCAAATTCAAAGGAACAGAATGAAATTCTTTTGTATACTACAAGATTACAAAGCAAAACACTGTCACTTCCACAGCTTTGCTTTTGCGTCATGTTCTCCCCTCTGCTTAAGTGCCCAAGCACCATCCCTTGCCAATTACGTGGAGTATGTCTTCGCAAGTGAGAACAGATCTCACACAGACTATGTCTGGATGTTGGCGACATGTTTGAAAAGGAAACTTCAGAAGAAACATATGTCAGGACTTGATCCTCCTGACATTCTCTAGAGTTAATGTCTGAAACAGGCTTTAGGCAACATTGAGTGTTGAGAAAGGCACCTATAAACAAAAATTATTAAATAAGAATAGTTAGAGGGATAGAAGAGACTCCTACAGCTCTGACACTGGGTTTTTTGTAATAACTTACTAAAATGCTGATGCATTGTAATAAATTCTACACACCTAAAGCACTTTGATCAGAGACTTCCTGCTTTTTGTTCAAACTGCAGGAGTTTGGATAAAATTTAGTTTTCAATTAAATTGTTATTACATTACATAAAATGACAGGGTCATCTTAAGGCATTTAACAGTGAAACCAAGCACTAGATGTTACGGTTGAGCAAGTTAAGTGCAAGGACCCAATTAAGGAGACGACAAGAAGAGGTATAAAGAAAAGGGGTATTTGGAGGGCTGAACACAACTAAACTCACTCCACAAGGAGGGTAAATAACTTACAGACAGACTAAGAGAACAAAAGGTAATCAAACTACATCCCAAAGTAACAAACACCCAAAAGGGGAGGACAACTTACGTTTTGACTGTGCCAGGGGAGCAGGGAACTAAATGAAATTCAAACAAGGGGAACCTCAGCCGAAACACAAACTAAACCAACAGGGTGCACCCGCACAAGACAGCCAGGACACAGACTGGACAGAACCAGTGTAGGGTGCACCCAGGGACTAGACAAAAACGTAACTAATATAAAACACAGGTAAAGAGGTCAATTAACAGGGACAAATGAACAAGATTAAACAGGAAAAGTAAGACAAGGATAAATAATACTCAAACTAAATGTAAGGCAGAGGGAAAAAACACAAGAGTAATTAAAACAGGGAGCAGGATATAAACAGACAGGTGGATGGTAAACTAAGGCTACAATGTAACAGAAGAGATAACTAAACCACAGACCAAAACTTGACAAGAGTCCAAAAATGGGCAACAGGCAGAGCAGGGAGGCGAGTGTCCAAACGGGGAAGATCCAGGAGCGTGAGCAGAATACAACGAGTACAGAATACAAGCGAACTGACAGAGAACAGTGGGGAAAGCTGGGTATAAAAGGAAAGCGGAACAGGTGAAACAAATCAGGACAAAAGAGGAAGGTGAAGAAACCAAACTTTTGTAATAAAATAGTGGTTAACATATAAAAGAATAAAGTGTATTAGTCAGTGTGTGACATTAGAAGACAACAAAGAGTTGCAAAATTACATGTAAAAATGCACAGGACAGAAAGGTTCACCTCTGCTCCATTCAGCCTTAACATTTTCCATTAAGTGTTTGTTTTGTGTGGCCTTGATAGTTTCATAGTCGTTTTTGTTTGTTTTGTATTTTATGATGACAGTTCAGATTGGTCATAAATCTTTTGTCTTTCCAGCGGGGCTGCAAACCTGACAACATATTCCTTTTAAAGTACAGAGCCTATAAACAGTACGAACCACCTCCAATGGGAAAAGGATGGTTTGTAGTGCACCCAAACTAAAAACTGACAAAAAAATTGTACTTTAATAAATGCTCAAGAATAATTTAAAGGGCTAAAGGGGGGGGAGTATGGTGTTTGCCAGAACAGTGAAATACATATTCATCTTGAACCTCCTGACTGTTGGCGCTTGGGAACAATAGGCACAGGAAATGGGTGAATGCAGGAAGCTTAAGAATAATTCTTGTTCTCTTTGAGCTTACTGGTAGAGCAATTAGTGTAGGCTTTAAAAGGGTTTGGGAAAGGAGGCTTGTGCTTTAGAGTCTCTGACATCTCTTTGGTAGTTTCTCAGAATGGATACCTAAATATGATTTTTCTTCTTATGATTTTATCGTTTAGCACATCTGCATCAAAATCTAACTGCTTAAGTGTATCATTAAGCCAGGATCACATCAGCCTTAGATATACGTACTGGTCCTTGGTTGAAGTATGGTATTCCCCTGACTTGCAGAGAGTGAAAGCACAATAACAACAATTTTAGTTTGGCCTGTAACTGCTTTAATGGTAATGACAGCTAATGTGACCTGTTGACATTTTAAATGGCAACAGTGATGCTCAACATGGCAAAAAAGAGGAAGCTGTGTAATGTGAGTGATTTTATGGAGCTAACACTGTCAGAGCTCAAGTTTCAATTGGTCTGATGCACCAAAACATTTTTTTAACATTCACAAGCTCTATTTCCCCTAAAAATTATTGAAAGAATGTGTCTTTATGTGACACTTATATTAATGTCAATTAACACAAACATGGCATTTCAAAGTCCTTTCAAACAGTACAATCAAAAAGGCAAAAGGAAAAAAAAACTACTCTGAAGACCACAAGCAAACACAACTAAACACACACAGACAGAGATATATAGAGGGAGACCTACACTTACCAATTGTAAAGTGCAGCCTATGGCCAGAACACTGAAGCCTGGTCTATTGATTCAGGTCCACAGCTGTGATAACTTTGATCTGTTATCAGTGGTGATGCATATCTGACCCTGTTCTTTTAGAAACCAGCTGGACAAACAATGCATTGGCAATATTCTATTTTATGTGGTCAACAGGAGAGGATCATTCTCATTTTTTAGCTCTATCTCAATTCTTACATATGCTTCTGGAAGGTCATTTTAGCTGAAGCACTGTTTGTGCATCCAGAGTTTCAAACCACTCTAAAATACTGTTTACTAGACATCGTACAGCTGCTGAGGTGCTGTTTCACGTGCTGAAATAGGTCTGTGGTGCTGCCTCCTGACTCGGTGGTGTTTCACGGCAGATTTTGTTCTGTTGTACACTTGAAAAACCCTAGGCCAGACCCCTTGTGTAATGTATATTCTAAATGGTTTGCAATTTGCACACATTTGCACATTTTGTACACAAAATTTGATGACAGAATTGGAATTGACTGGTGTTACAAATGCTTTTTAGAATGGAATAGTTTGATAGTTATCCTGATGTTTGTTTACAGGGAAAGGATGACATAAAAAAACAATTCTGTACGATTGACCTAAAATTTGAGATTGTATGTATTTTAAGATTAATATAATATAAGATTGTCAGATCACCAACACCTATAGTATGGTGGGATCGTGTGTTTGTGATACTGTGCAGTATTTAGTTTATAAGCTTCACCAAAAAGCTACATTTTGGTGTCGGTGTTTTGGACGCCTCCCTCACTGGTTACTTTGTTGCACATCAACTCCATCTTTGAGCACAGCATGCTGTAGGCAGATTTACACATGGGTCACATTTCTTCTTTTTGTTAATGATGGCTTTACAGTAACTGTACTTCAGTAATACAGTGACTTGGACATATTCTTGTATCCATGGCATCTGTTGATTCAGCCCAAATACATTTGGAGCACTTGGTTCAGTGCTGCAACTCTCCCTGCCAATTCAATTATGCCAGAATTACTGTCATATAGAAATGTGATTTCATAGACGTATCAATCAGTATGTCTATGTTTAGAGACTCAATCTTGTGGTCGTTTCTTCTATTATTTTAGGGAACTAAGCTTTACAACTCATACTCCGTTGGTGTCTATACCAACCTCTGCCACTCAGTTTGAAGTATCTTTCTCAGATAAAGAGTTAGAATGTTAGATTATTGGTGAGCAGCTCATAATATTATGCATATTATAGCGCTGACATACTGTATACTTTGGGAAAGTAAAAAATAAGAAACTCTTACAAATTGACATGTATTAAACACTTCTGAGAGTCTTAAAGTCAAAAGAACTCAGCAATACTAGTGTTTATATCTGACTACCTTTGCAACTATTCGCTTTAATATAATTACAAAGTACATATACAAGAAAATTAAAAAATGCCCCTTTAGACACAAAGTACCCAAAACCCGCCTTTTTCATATAGAGGTGTAGATATTTTCCACCTAACACACTGTTATTAAAAATTACTTAATAAATAGCAGCCATTGCAGGTACTTCTCACTGCTGCTTTTTTATCTTTTTTTTGTTGCTTTTAATGAATAGAGAGTGAAAATCCAGATAATATATAACATGCCATATGTCAGTATGTTTTCCTCATAGCATAAACTCTCTAGTCCCAATGTTCCCCAAAGTATGGTCCTTGGAAATATCAACCTCCTGCATATGTTTTTCCAGAATAAGAGAATGGAGATGGCTGACCTTATTTACAAGGTCAGTGGCGGTTTGATGAGATTGGCTTCATTCCTGCTGAGTTCTCCTTCCTGCCACACAGACCTTTATCCCTTACACACAAACTAATTTACACATGTACAGACCAAGCAGAAAGTTGTATATGAACACAACTGGAGTGTGACTCTGGGTACTCCAGAATCCTTCGCTCCAGATGGCCATGGCCTCTTCCAGCCCTGTCTGACAGCCTTTCACAGTCCTCCACATTCAGGGGTGCCAGCCACCCTGGACTAAGCAACCTTTACATGTCAAGCTCTTGCTAGCACAGAATGCTGAACCAGAAGGGACGAAAAAGAATACAGTATAAATGTTCCTTTAGAAACTCTGTGATCCCATCATATTATGTTGCCTGTAGTGATGTACAGACTGATACATTTGTTTCAGAAATATGTAATATTAAACTCATATTTATTATGTTTATTTAAAGTTGAAAGTATATAAAAGAAATGCTATAAAAAACACTCCCTAAACTGATGAAAAATATACTTTGAAATTACTGATACTCTTTATAAACAACATTTAATTTTGGCAGAACCTTAAAGGCAAACTGTCAAACTAGGCCTGTTTTCTTTACTTATTTGACTTCAGTGACATGTATAACAGTATCAGCTAAGTTTTGAGAGTAAACACAAATAATCAGTGAAGCACAAGAAATGTAATCACCAATGTTGCCTAAAAGATTCAGCTTTTCTGGGTAAATGTCAAATATAACAACCTATCCACAGCAGGTTGTAAAGGTATCAACCCCATTAAACCTTTTAATAATTAGAACAATCTGCTGATTGAAAAGCTGCCCTTAGCTCAGCCCACATGTGCACTGAAGTCTGAAATTACCATTAATCAAATGATCATTTGCAAGGCAAAAAAAATATTTTCTTTACCACAGGGTGGTACCTTTTTTTATGTAAAAAGTTGAGTCTTATTCAAATGTTGTTTTTATTTTATTATTATTCAAATTGTCATTTAGTTAAGGTTTTTTAGAGTTTGAATTTGTTTCAATTTTACTTTAGTTTTAAGAGTTTAAGAGTTTTGATTTTCTTTAGATTTATATTTTAAACCGTTTTTTGGAGATGTCATGGCAGGTTTTTGCATTGTGTTATTTAAACTATAATTTACCATTTATTCACAATATCCATTTTTTTGGGGGGAGCACATGGTATAAGAGTACATATCTGAATTGTATAGAAGATGAGATGTTATAACAATATCCACTGAACTAGGTAATATTTTCCACTAATTTTATTGAAATCAATTCTGATAAGCCTGAAAGTTTGCCATCATTCAGATTCAAGTCTCATGGGTCTGTTCCTTCATGCTGAGCCTTGGATCAAGTTCACCTCCTTTGGTACCAGCTCAAACAAGCTTCTGGTGGCTGCATATTAGACCTGCACAACACTTTTGAACATTCTTCCTAGCACAGCTTGTCTTGATGTCATTCCACGATATCTCGATTCGGTTATGGTCTGGGCCTTTACTGGGACACTCTAAAAGGTAGATTTACTTCAAGTAATTTCTTAGCTGTCATGTAAAAAAAAACCTGGATTTCCTTATCTGTATAAGGAATTAGGAAATCCTAATTATCAGACCATCTGTATATTTCCACTGACCCTGTGGTCCGTGGTAGACTGCCTTTACCAACTGAGCTACAGCTGATTACCTGGATCAAATGTGTTCAGCCAATCAGAAGTCAGAACATACCATCTTAGATGAGGTGGAGCAGGGGGAAGCCAAAGTGAATTGAATGTCCCAGCTTCTGATTGATTGAGCACACCTGATGCAGGTAATCAGCAGTGGGTTGGGAAGCAAGCAGGGCAGAGATACTTGATACCTGAAAGACACTGTGACATCTAGATGAGCACATTATTATCACTTCAGGTATGTTTGTTAATCTAGTACAGTTGATTCTCTCAGTAACAAAAGTTTGAATACTCTCATATCCACTTACAGTTTAAAAATCACAATGTACTGAGAATTGCTCTTATTGGGTTAGAGGATAAATAACTGCTGCCATAGACAAAAGCTGGGTTGCCAACAACCACCATTTTCCTTTTTATTTTTTGCTTGAGTTTCAGTTTATTATTCTATTATTTATAGTAATAATACTCTATAGTAATTGTACTGGGACGGGTATTTAAAATATATGTAAACTTCTGATCCATCTGCATTAATTGTAAAAAAAAAACAAAAAACAGGACAAACCAGGACATGATAAACCAGATTTGAGGTTATTAGAAGAGAGAATTACACAGCCACGTCATCCTCCCCACCATGTAGTTGATCATTGTTCAGCTGTATGGTGTCATCTTTTGTGGCAATTAGCCTGCAGTCCTCCTCTTTAGTGATAGCAGAGCAGCCATGTTATTATAGTAGGATGGTGCAGAATACACTATAAACACACTGACTCTAATGTGGGAGGAACAGGCCTTTCCCATGGATGTGTTGCAGAATTATCAGAATTCAAAGAAAGTCAGCCAATTGATTATTAGAGTTTGAATTAAAGCCAAATAAAATGCATCTTAGATGATAGATCACAGTGGTACATAGGACAACACATCTTTAACTCTGCTTACCATGCTTCTACTCTACTGTGTGTACTGTAGGTTAGACAGCATATTTTTGTCTGTAGTCAGTTTATCTAACCTCAAACCCTTAAGCTTGATTTAGAGTTGTAAGTTACGCATCAGTGTGTGTATGTATGCAGACTAACTTTACTATATTGCAGTAAAATTACACATGGCTCATGATGGTGAATGAAAAAACACATGTTGCACAAGATCTGTGTTTGCTCCTCGTGTCTAGTGTTGCTGAAGATTCTAGATAGTGAAGTTAAACAATTTTCATTTAAGTAACACCTACTGTGACAAAGACAATTTGACTGCAAACCTTCACCACAATTACCAAAAATTTCTACTCTGTCAGTGAATAAAAGAACATAACAATGATGATGAGTAGTAGTCTCCTGTTCACTAATGGGGAAAGGGAGAAAAAAAAAATAAGTAAAGTCATGTGCATAACCCACTTTCACTCTATCACAAAGTGAAATGTTGCTGTGAGGACAAGTAGGAAAGAACTTGATCCACACAGTTCCTTTATCCTTCATTTGTGCTTTCAATGGCAGCCCTAAACTATAAAACCTGGCAGTTGTGGTAAGTCCGCAATTGTGTCAGTTATAAATCTGGCACTAGATGGCATCAATGAATATGCAGAATTTTCCCAATTCTTAATTTTATCAATTTTCATCACAGTAGCCAGCAGTCATACTGTGAACATCTATCCACCTGTCCAATATCTTAACTTCATAGCCTGTTAGGTTGCAAGGTTGCTGAAACAAGTTATTATTATCATTAGAATAGGGGAGGGGTAAACCCTGGACATGTTGCCAGTCTATCGCAGGTTGGTAACAACAAGTCTTCAAGCCTTACCACCCGCATGAACATGCACTCATTTTGAATGAAAGTTCATACTAAACATTAAAAAATATGGTATTAAAGCTATGCAAACATCATGGTTTGATTAGGGTTAGGCACAAAGACATCAGGGTAAAGGTACTGATTTGCCACATAACAGACTGTCTTCTTCTTTTCCTTTGGGCTGTTCCCTTTCAGGAGTCACCACAGCAAATCATGTGCCTCCATCTAACTCTATCCTCTGCATCCTCTTCTCTCACACCAACTAACTTCATGTCCTCCCTCACTACATCCATAAATCTCCTCTTTGGTCTTCCTCTAGACCTCCTGCCTGGCAGCTCCAACCTCAGCATCCTTCTACAGATATATTCACAATTTCTTCTCTGAACATGTCCAAACCACCTCAATCTGGCCTCTCTGACTCCTAAACGTCTAACAATTAATTTCATGTGACTTCTTTTAAAAAAAGCAACAAACTGATATTTCACAACAGAATTGAACTTTACTGTGGGGGTCTATCTATCTACTGTGCTTTGTTGATCTATCCACCCACTCCAACCTTCTCCTGGCAAATTTGTCTGTGTTTAAATACTAGGATTTAGTGTTATGTTCAATACAGCAGCTAAGCATTGTCCCATGATAATATGTTGGTCAATTTCTTATGCGAACTTTGTACAAACAGCCGTCTTTAAAGGGCAGCACCTCTCTAATAGTGTGTCTACTTAGTAGACACACAAAAAGATAATAATTATAAAATAATACAATAATTTTCCGCATTTTCTGTCACTATACTGTTAAAGTAAATCAGATTACTCTTCTGCTGCATGTATATGTGGATTTCCATTAACCAGGTTCCTTAGGTGCTCGTAAATGTTGTTCCCCGATTACTCGAGAACGCTGATTTCTCTGAGTCCTCTGCTTACTGAAATGCTTGTAAATGCAGTCAGTGAAAACTGATAAGGAGACCACTGTCCAATAGGAAAATCTGGTTATGAGGAAAATCTACATTATAAGATTATAACCAAAATAAATTATTATTAAAACATCATTTGTATTAACAATTTGATGCTCATCTTACTGTTGTTTTTCTGCTTTCTGTGGTTGGCTTTAGGATGGTTAGTGCTGCTGGTGTAGGTATAGTGAGAGCAGAGCATCACGCACTCCCTTCCACCCCCACCTCTGGAAGCCGGGAGCTGCCAAAAACCTCTTAGCAGATTTCAATTGGTGCTGAAGATGCTGTTTCCACGTGGAAAGCATTGGTCCCTCCTCCCTTTCTCTTCTTTAACCTCTCTCATCCTTTGTCCCTCTCTTACTCCCTCCCTTTTCTTGCTTTTGTGACTGACAGAGACCTGACTTTGCTGTGCAGATGCTTCCCTTCCCCATCATCCCCCCATCTTTTCTCCCTCCCTTGCTCTCCTTTTTTACTCTCTACTGTATGCTACAATCCCCTAACAATTACCAGGCAGTCCAGATGGGCAGCAACTAGAGTCATTTGGGCTGTCGCCACAGACTGGAGAATATCATTATTTCACCTGTCGCTATGTTCGCCTCTATTTGGTATGCCAAGAAGCTAGGGAGACGACTTGTACAGAACAGCAGGAAAGCTAAAATGCTGAAAGATAAGGTAGGTTTACCTCTGTGTGCATTTTACTGATTTACCTTGTTTTGACAAAGCAAGTAAAGAATACGGTTTCATGAAGGATCTTTATGACAGACAGTCTGCTGAGGTTGTCTTCAAACACCAACACATTCTTTTTATGTAGTCATTCTATTGAAAGCTGGGTTTTTTTTTTGTTTTTTTTTACAGTCAAGTGTGTTTTATGTAATTATTCAGACAGGAGCTACTTCTTTTCACCTGTTGATTAATAGTGTTTTTATGACACTATTGTGATTTGACTTTGGAGGTAAATTAGTTGACTTAGTGTCCTTTCTGTCTCATTTGTGAGGATGAGCAGTTAAGCATACAGCCTGCCGCATGAAGAACCAAATGTCATATTATGACTGTGCACAAGGGAACTCAGAAGCTCACTCTATCACATTCACCTTTTTTTTATTTTAGATCATTCTGTCCCTGTTCATATGTCTCTTTACCAACATCAAGTATGTGCCTTCAGCACCACCTAATTTCAAAACTGCAGACTCTGCTTTCACAAGTTGTCACACTGGCATTATCTGATTGATGAACCTGACTGATAAATTACTATACTGACAGGGCAGACAGCTGTCATTTCTTTCAACAAAATGTTTTCAGTTTACATTCAGCTTGAAAGAGTAAGTTGTGTATTGCCCAAGGGCTCCACATAATGTCGGTGGATAAGAGTTATATACTCACCTGTTCAACAGTTCTAATCAGCAACGGTCAGACAATTTGCTGAAGTTCAAACTGAGCACCACAATGGGTAAGATAAGTGATTTAAAAGACTTTGGTTGTTACTCTCAGATTGGCTGGTCTGAATATTTTTGCTGAAATTACTCATTTACTGGGGTTTCCACTCCTCGCAGCGATCTTTAGGGTTTGAAAAGAATGGTCTGGAAAAAAGGAAAATATACAGTGAGCAGCAGTTGTTTGGCCAAAAATGTTTTGTTGAGAGGTCAGAAGAAAACGGCCAGAATAGACTGAGTTGACAGAAGGGCAACAGTAACTCAAATAAGCTCTTATTACAATTGAGGATTGCAGAAGAATATCTCTGAAAGCACATGTTAAACCATCCAACAGATGGGCTGTAGCAGCAGAGAACCCCAACGGTTTCCAGACTTGAAATTTTGCCTGGTCTGAGTTTCTTTTTCTGTTAATACTTTCCCTAGCAATCAGATGTCTGTAAGTTTTTAAAAATATATCTTCAATATATTTTACTGGAAATATTTCCCAAACATAATATGTCATAATGTGTACAGCAAGGGTCTCCAACACGTCGCCACTTTCCAAGTAACTAGGGATGGGCGTATCGATCCTCTTATATCGATACTCAGATACACGCCGGATTATATTTTGGAGACGATACTTTTAAAAATATAATACCACTGTGGTTATACAAAAACGTGCAATTAGTTTTCACTTCTGAGAGTTGTAGGCATTAAAAGCCTATCACATGTCAGAGCCAAAGGCTGACGTTGCAGTCTTAGTCAAGCACTGCCTCAATCCCATCTCCGCTTCTCAAAGTGAGCTCAGAAGCATTGTTGAAAATGACAATGTTACTGCTACTAATTTTGTAGTAACTTGTAGTCTAATGATTATACTATAATTGAAACATTTATTTTTATATTTTTATTTAATTAACTCATTCCATTTTATAGGCCTTTCTTTCAAGTATTGATATTTATGACTTTTATTAATATTTCATATTGGCCTTGTAATAAAGTTATTAAGAACGCATGTGATTTTCCTGTTATTGTATTGGTATCGGTAGCGATGCAAAATAGCATAAACGAATGGTATTATATTGAAGGAAAAAATCCTGCCATCGCCCATCCCTACATGTAACTCGCCAAAGGGTTAATGAATCCTACATGAATTTGAAAACTAGATTTGTAAAATTTTATTGGTCATTCAGCAAACAACTTACATGTATATCCAATTGTATTCATAAGGGTCCTGCCCCCATCTTACACAAAATTATTATTTGACAGTTGTCAAACGGTGCACTGCTGTCAAACTTGATCAGCCAGTGGTGATCAGTATTGCCAATTTAGTGACTTTGTAACTACACTTAGTGACTATTCAGACCCCTCCGAAGCAGCTACCCACAAATCTAGCAACTGTTTGGTGTTTGAAGGCTCTGACATGAAAGCATGTATCGTTCTCACTCTTCTCAATGAGCAGCCCCTCCCAGCTGCAGTCCAAAGGAGAAGATGTTCACCTCTCTGCCTCGTCCAGACTCCAAATGAAATGCACATGCATGAAGCACCAATCCACCAATCTCGCAGTTGTTGGTTCAATCCCCAGCTCCTCTGGTCACTTGTCGAAGTGTCCTTGAGCAAGACACTGAACCCCAACTTAGTTCCCGGTGACTGTTGGCCAGCTGTATAGCAGCTCCTGCATCGGTGTCTGTGATTGTGAGTGTGAATGGGTGAATAAGAAATAGCAGCATAAACTACTTTTATTTCCAATAGTAAGTAAGTAAGAGAATTCAACAAAAAGAAATGCATACAGACAAACTAAATGCAAAAATACATACAAAATTTTTGTGTGATGTTTTAATGCAAAATGTGAGTTGTGGAAAGTTTACTAGTTTGGGTGGAAATAAGCTATGAGAATAAATGCTACAAACCTTGAGTAGCTCTCAGCCATTTTTATTTTGTAAAACTAGCTCTCAGGAGAAAAGAGGTGGGAGACTCCTGGTGTAGAGCTACTTCTGAAGCATCCTATAGCCCAGTTTCATTTAACAGCACTGGTAAGACTACTATTTTCTTCTCAAAGATTTGGAGCCTGACCCTTCTAATAAATTAAATAATTTGTGTTATTTCTGCTTTATTAGCAGGAGCATTCTCATTTAGTACATTTTCACAATGATGTGTACTTAAAGCACTGGGCAGAGTGTAGCAGAATGTAGCAGAGCACAGCAGAGCAGGGGGTTGGATAGCTGGGAGGAGCAGAGTGGACTGATTGTGAGTTTCATGCTTGTGCTAGCTTATATTGCATAAGCTATTTTTTTCTGGACAGCTGCTACTTTCGTGGCACCACTACTTGCGACTTCAGTGTCTCGTCCAGAGACAAAATGTAGCTCAGTTGGTAAGGCAGTCGACCATGGACCACAGGGTCAGTGGTTCGATCCCTGCTCCCGGCTACATGTTGAAATGTCCTTGGGGAAGACACTAAACCCCAAGTGGGTCAGGTGAGCACCTCCGCCATCGGTGTGTGTGTGAATGGGTGAATGGGAATCAACATTGTAAAGCACTTTGGATAAAAGGGCTATATAAGCGACTATTTACCATTTACCATTTACAAATTGGTATGTGAACAGGAGAAACTAGGAATTGAACCAGAAACCCTGTTGTTAGTGTATGAGTGCTTTACCAACTGAGATGCAGCCAGCATACTGTAGAATGGATTGAGCTGGTTTGTCTCCTAGGGCTGTTAGTAGCTTTACCTTGCAGAAATGCAACATCAGCATTGCACAAAGCCAGAGCATCTCCATGAGCAGGCAACTGCTGTTTGTATGATCATGACACTGGTTGAGCAAATCCCAAATAAGTCAGATGTGAGGACCACAGCAGGCACCCTTCCTACGTATTCTGGGTTTGGTCATTAAGTTGCCTAGTTTGACTGTGTTCTACTAGTGTTCAACTAGCATCCCCTCAGAAATTCCTCAAAGAAGTTCCTCATTCATTCTCGAAAGTTCTCCTATTTTTTTTTCCTACAGCTAAATGAGAGAGCCCAATTTTAAGCTTTACACCATCTTGGTGCCTTGGGCCCCTTCCTTTTGTCTTCTCTCACACAATGATGCACCTTGCTTTTGTCATCACATGTGATGCTTACAGCTTCCACTCTGGACTGCCTTACTAGCAATTGCAGCATCAATCCTACTGATTATACACTAGCTACATACGTAAGCTGAGACCCCTGCAGTGTGTGTGCCAAAGCTACGTTCACATGAACAAAGAGGAGTGTGCTGCTTAGCAACAAATGTTTGTTTGCGTGTGTGGGTGTGTGGTGTGTGTATGTGTGGGGGTGGATGGGCGGGTGGTTGGACTTAGGGATGAGGTGGAAGCTAATAGAGCAGTGAAGCAGAGTGCTTGTATTTTACATAAAGGCCCTGGTAGACTGGTGAAAGGGGCAGTAATGGACACATTGCCTTGAAATGATGTAGTTGTAAACAACAGAGGATTTTAAGAAATGTGTGCACACAGTGAAAAAAATTAGTTACTTAAGTAACAAATTGTGTGATTGGTAAATGTGGAAAAAAGTAAGTCCTTCCTGATGACCTATTCATTTGGTAAATATTTGTGACAGGACTTACTGCAGTTATTCGATAAAAGGTTGCTGAGGTTGGAGCTGCCAGGCAGGAGGTCCAGAGGGAAACCAAAGAGGAGATTTATGGATATAGTGAGAGAAGACATGAAGTTAGTTGGTGAAGAAAATGCAGAGGATAGGGTTATGTGGAAGCAGATGCGCTGTGGCAACCCTTGCAAAGGAACAGCTGAAAGGAAAAGAAGACTTTGGAAATTGGTTAAATTATCACATGATGGTGTCAGTACTGTATTACTATACATACATACTATACTGTATGATTAGGTAATATGCATGTATGTGTAGTAACAGGTAAAGTCTGACAGAACCACTATCTTCCACAACTGCATTTAAAATCAACTGCTCTTTTTTCTTTATTTAGCAGACTTAAGGATTTTAGACATGGGCATTTGTTCTGATTCCTATTTGAGTTGCAAAGAATTCAGTTTCCAATTTGAGTTAGGCGTTGGCTTCTTTAGGAAAAGACAGAAATAAAGAGAAGTGAAATAGAAGAGAAACATTTTTGGTCAGTGCCTTAATGTTGTGTCACTAAGATGATAGTTTGTGGTTGGTCAGTGTTTGGCTGTCAGTAAGCATCCATCAGTCTAATTCTTGGTGTGTCCCACACCGTCAGCACCAGGCAGCGAATCGGCATCGGGCAGTCTGTGAAAAAGATCCCTTTGTTTAGTTTACTTAATCAGTGCACAAGAGCAGAAGAGACACCACAGTATCACAACGTCAGTACAGTTTGGTAATCTTACACTGCTTTGTTAAATGTGCAGAGCAACATGCCCATTACCGCTCTTCTTATTAGGGTGTTTAAGCGCCTATTGCCAGCCCGGACAAAATGCAAAGAGAGTCAATGCAGCAGTCGGTCTTCTTTACCACTATTTCTTTAATGTTAGCTTGGTGTTTCACAGCCCTTAAAGAAAGATCCTTAGTCAGCGAACAATATTGATCTGAAGTCCTGATCATGATTTTACATTCAGGATATTCACTGTAACAGAAAACATTATTGAGGCTCGCTGCTATTAGTCATTTTTGGTAAAATCGTATGTTGCTGTTTGGTCCTTGGGTCTATATCAGCAAATCTTTCTGTTCTTTCTTTACCTTTACCTTTTCAGCATAAATATTCCTCCGCACTACTTATTATTCTGTATTGAATAAAAGAGACACTCAAGTGCACAAGAACAAGTGCATGCAGCAGTGCTTCAAATTCAAATTGGAAAATAACTTTTTAATTATTAGATCTGCACTGTCCATGCCACATCTAAATATACCAATGGGTCACTTCCTCAAGGCAAAAAGCCTGTGTAAGTCCGTTTTTAAGTAATAATTTACAAATCCTTTTCGATCAGATCTTCTGTTAATAATTCAAGAACTTTAACAATTGAATAGTTGGAATCTTTGAAGGGTGAATCATAAGATTTACTGTATATCAACGTGTCCACTCTGGCTTATGTCATTTCTTACATTTTATTGTTATAATATTGTCTTAATATGCTATATCCTAGAGTGGCTTATTTAAAATACATTTTACAGTGATCAAGGCATATTTTTTGTGTAATGCTGGGGTTTTGGGAATAACAGAGCCAAACAATGGCAAAGAGAGCATTAAAGTATCTGTATCTGAAAGTGTAGCTTGTATATTAAGTTTTATTACAGTGGGATGAGCAAAGCAGTGACGTCGAGAATGAGTCACCATCAGACATCAAGCAAAAAAATGGATTGTGCCTGACATGATCGGGTTATCCAACATGATGCTGGATGTTTTTGAAGCCTGTTTTATACCAGATTAAAGGTACTGGTTAGTTACATGCTGCTAAAGGATTAAAACTGGAAAGGTGGTGAAGAATAAATAACCCAAGACTAGTGGCTAATGGTAATTTGATCATTTTATTTTTGCAGAGCTTAATGCAAGTCTTCCTTTAATGACCTCATGATGGTAGGGTGTCACACTTATTTTCTCTGCTGTGTTTTTTCTTACAATGCTTTCTTATTGTTAAGATGTGTACTCTGGTTTGGTACACTGGTACATACCAGTTCATTTCTCTAAACCTGGGTGTACAGACATTTGGTCTATTTGTTTGGATGCATAACTGTTACACCCATGGCTTGATTCTAGCTATGCTGTCTATACTTGTAGTCTGTTTGTGTCTTTGCTAGAATGACATAGAAAAAAAACTTTAAAAACTGTTGTTTAGTTGAAAAGTTGGACACCACTAAACTTCTTAGACGAATTTAAATGCAGTATCTTTGTGTTCATACTGTCTGTGCACAATGTACTGTCCTCTTTGACTTTTTCTCGTTTGTCACAGAGAACTGTTAATGGTTACCTGGCTCTCCACTTCAAACAGTAGCTTGCTCTCCAAACACACCATATTAATCTGTCTCTACAGCTGTGCACAGCAAACTGTGCTATATTTTGAAAGATCACAACAGCCCACACAGCTACTAAATGGCTGTGTGCTGACTGAGATATTGTAATTAAAAATTGAGCCCACATAAATAAGCCAACAAATTAGTACATGCATTTGATAGGGAAGGGTTTTTCTAAAATAATGAAATTGCAGATGCTGTACTTCCGAATCACTAATTTAATACATAGTCTTTTCTTTAAGTCGAATGTGTTAATAATCTGCTGAAAAAGGCCTTTTGTATCAAAAACCTCTATGATTGTCTGTAAAGCATGGCAAAGTCTAATCTATGTACACTGTAACCTAACAGCAAGCCTCATGTGTATTGAGCATTTGTAACTTTTTCCCCTCATAGCTTTCTACCTCTCTCTTCTAATTCAGTTTTCATGGATTATAACTCTCTCTCTCCACCTCTCTTTTATTTACTGTGGTTGTTACTGCTGTGATGTCCAGGTGGCAAAGCAGCCATATGCTGTGTGGGAGCCAGCTTCTTTCGATAATGGACATGTATTCAAGTAGCATGATTGCTAAGTGGGTTTTTCAGAGATCCAATATCAAACCTTTGTAGAACCGAGGGACAAAGAAACATGACAGTGTGCGTCACAGTTTTCTTTGACTATTTCCTACACGGTTCAGGCTTTTTCAACATGTCTGCTATAAGCAGAGTATAGTTTTCACATTTACTCTACTCTCTACCTTGTTCTATGTGTACCTGCAAGTGTTATCAGTGTCAAGCCAGGCAAGGCCAATCCTGCACTCATTCAGTGCTGAAGCAAAGAGCATCTCTGCTTCCAGGCAGCCTGGGCCTAAGGCCTGAGTTGTTCCAGCATCCACACATTCTCGTGGAGCCTGATCCAGGGAAAGACAAGCAGGGAGAAAATGAGGGAGACACATGAGAGGTCAGTGAGTGGGAGGGAGATGGCTGTAGGGTGTAAAAGAGAGAAGAGCTCATTGCCAAAGGGCAAACGAAAGAGACAACACAAAGTGAGAGAAGGACGAATGGGTAGGGACAGACAGGTAGATGAAGTAGCTGTTTATCTCTCTCTTTTCTGGCTAAACTGCTTTTCTCTGATTGTTCCAATCACAAAAGTGTGAGACAAAATGTTAAAACTGCTCTATTCTGAGAATTTTCAATTAGCCTTAAGCCACTGTTAATGCTGTATTTGATTTAACTCTCACACTTGCAGCTCTGTTCTCGTTTCCATTTGTTTTTTAGCTCATTATGGTGTTTTTGGTTTGTTTGTGGCATGGGCTACTGTTGCTCCACCTCTTTTCCTGACATGCTCGATTGATCTGTTTCTAATCTAGTTTTGGCTTCCTGACAGAGCTGACATCCCTCAGGCATTAATTATGCCTCCATGTGATTTATATCAGTGGGTTCCAGCACCCAGCACTCTTCTCTGCCTAATCCAATCAGATTCACGTCTATGGCGTAGCCACTGCAGCTCTCACCCAATCAGATATATTGAATATGTGTCCTGAGTGCTTCCCCTAACTTACCCCCCTAGAGCGATATCACCCATCAGTTCTTAACAGCTCTGCTGCAGCCATTGTTCCATATGCCTCCTACATAAGAACGGAATGCACTGTGTCAGGCTGAAACACATCTGCAAAGAAGCTAGATGGGTCCAGTGCAGAGCCTCTTATCTGCCCAAATGGAAAATGGCATAAACAGGTAGAGGTACAACTGATACAAGGATTATTTTAGTTCTGAAGGGGTTGTGGCTTTGCCTTTCTTTACTGGGACATCTTCACTTATAATAGAATCTCTTGTTGCATGTAGAAAAGAAGATGTGTTTGGAGAATTTAGTCAGGGATCTTTTGGATATAGAACAACACATTCAGAATGAGCTTTGAGGCCAAGCAACAATGGGACAGCATGGTAAACAACACATCTCTGGGCTACACTTATCATGGAGGAAGTGTTCCAAACCTTCTGTCCCCTCCACTTTCCAATGGCCTGGGGACCCTCAAGAAAAGACTGTCTATGGAGATTCTGCGGGATTGGGCGCCAGATCTGGGGAGCCTTAGTATGGGGCTCGGTATCAATTTGAACCAAGTGAAATGGCCGTCTCTAACTTCTGGCTGCAAGTGGAAACAAACTATAGTGGAGAAGCTAAAGAAGAGACAGTGTGGCACTGAGGATGAATCACAGGTTAGAAAACCTAGAGGCTGATCAACATCTCTGTGTTTGTAATTTGTATTTTAATATTTTTGCTTTAAACCCTTTAGTGAATAAATGCACCACATTAGCCATACAATTTATACAATAATATATGTGTAAGATACCATGGTGCAGGTTTTTCTGTATTTAAATCAGTTTGAGATTAAGACTCCTCTTCAAGGGGCATAGGCCAAGAAACCAGCATAAACCTAAACAGAAGATTCAAACAAGATGTACAAAATAAAGTCAGATAAAAAGAGCTAAAAGCAGCCAAGCAGTATCAAATAAGCTGTTTGAATCTGGATAAACTTCACTCCTTACTGTCACAGTATATAAAAATACTATTTATTGTAAAAAAAACTGAGAAAACATAAGCAGCAAATTTGTAGTCATGCGCTCTTCTGATTTTAGAGCATTTACGTTTCATGTGCACAGAAATACAGCTTTTCGTATAACAGGTTCTTTAAATTATTGAGGTATTTTCTATTAGACTTTCCTTGTGTTTGTTATGGATTAGTTGGTTGTTCATCTATCACTTCAGCAACCACAGTTTATTTAATGTTTTTAGGTTTCCATTGTTTTTTTTGTTTTGTTTTTTTTCTACTGCTCTCTGCATTGTGTTATTACTAGAATAATACAAATGCTTTTCTTTTGATCTGCTCAATGATATATTCTATTAACCCTAACCCTTCTACCAGGAAATTGGGCTTTAACCTGTTATGGGCTCATATAGTTGCGGAAGTTAATGTGGAGGAAGTAAAAGGAAGTTGTTTCCTATTAAGCTCCAAGAATGCAGAGTTCACTCTCTTGTTTGCTCTGCTGGTTTAAACCATACAGTATGGACGACTGTTGTGCAGGAAGGTAGAGTGGTTGTCCACCAATCTCACAGTTGTTGGTTCAACCCTGAGTCCTCCAGTCACAAGACACTGAACCCCAACTTAGTTGCTCCAGGTGAGTGTTGGCCAGCTGCATAGCAGCTCCCTCATTGGTGTGTGAGTGTGTGTGTGATTGTGAGTGTGAATGGGTGAATAAGAAGCAGTGTAAAGCGCTTTGAGTGCCAATAGGTAGAAAAGTGCTATATAAGTGCAGAACATTTACATGGTTGAGTGTGATGAACCAACACTGCCTTTGGCTCTTAAAAGGAGAGTTAGACGATTGTTTCCATTAATTTTTCTTTTGTATATAACCTAAGTTAATGCTTTATCTGTTGTAGTACAATGATGATAATGAATAAATGAACACTACTAACAACCATGACTGCTGTCAGTCTTGATGGCCACTGACCTTTTTAGTAAGGCAAGCTTTCCCTTCAGGTTGAAATACTGTGGTTGGAAACATTTGTGATTCTGTAAAATCATTAATTACATTTACAAGGCAGCTTTTCATATGAATCTATTATGAAATTGTGAAGGCACATTTTTTATTGTTTGTGATGGAAAACCCATCTATATTTTCATCATCTTAAAGTACTTTACATATGAACATCTATACATCATAGAATCAGAGAAGGAACCCAACAACCCCCACCTGACCTAGTACTAGGTTACAATGGGGAAGAAAAGCTTCTTTTAATAGAAGAAATGCGTTATCTTCACATATAGAAATCAGGACTTCATGTTTTAACCCAATTTTGCATTTAATTAAAACATTTTTTATTTTTGGTGAGGTAGAAGGTAAAAGTACACACATACAAGTGTCTTTGAGATTCACACGACAACAGCAAATGGAAATATTAAGAAGAACATTTGATAATGTAAAGTATTCTCTATAAAGGAAGACGTTAGTTTTAAATTGCATCCTTGACACAATGACAATAATCATTTTAGTTCACCGTTACACAGAGTCAGTGTTGATTTTGGCACAGTTTTTACGCCGGATGCCCTTCCTGACGCAACCCTCCCCAATTTCTATCGGGCTTGGACTGGTACTGCACAGCTGGGGATGGGAATGGGCTGTTAGAGGTTTAGTGTCTTGCCCAGAGACACTTTGACTGCCTTACCAACTGAGTTACAGCTATGACACACTATCCCGAATTCTCCTCAGAAAAACCTTTGCTCATTATAAACTGGGTACATAAGGGCTCTCAATCAATTAACATATTTATCACGATTAAAATAGTATGACAACACCATTTGCAAATTAATTGGACATGTTTCATCTTCTCAGAATTTACTGTAAAGAGACATTTTTAATGTAAATCTTAACATGGACACTGACGGTACACATGGTACTAACATGGTGTAAATATTATTATCTGACAACTGAATGAAAAGTCACATACTGTCAATATCTTTCTTAAATTAAATGTAAAATCTACATAAATAAATAACATTTTGACATCCCTGGATGAAGTTTAAGAAGAATGAATAATATAGCATGTTCTCCGGCTGTGGTTTACTGCTGGGCAGGTGCAATTGGCAGAGGGAAGGGCCCATTTTTGAGGAGAGGGGGGCTGTTTTGTGGAAGATGTCTCACAGAGAGTTCACCAAACTTTCTCAGTAAGTTAAACAGCTGCATAGACATCACATAGTCTCTATAGTAGAGAGACTGAGGGCTCATCTCAAATTAGTGCTTGTAAACCTACTAAAGTGGTCACTTCCACTGCCGAGCCCTGTACCACTAAGGCAAGAAGTCATCACAACACATCCTATGTTACCAGCCTCAAACAACTAAATGGTGGTAAGAGAACTTGATATTAATGAGTTATCAGTGTGTTAATGTTGGCACAAGACATTGCACTTTAATAGAAACAAAGAACAGAAACCCAACTTAACCTTTGTAGCTGTATGTATCAAAATGTTCACCCTTATTGCACTGTTGACTACCATGTTAAAGGGCGACCTCACCAATTTTAATTTTACATTCTATGGCTTTAGTTTAGGCTGTAAATGTACATTAATGTACAATTCTGAACTTGCTTTCTATGGTTTTATTTTAGTGTGGAAATGTGCAATAATGCATTTAAACTTCCCTCTGACTTCCTTATAATTAAATATTTCTCTATTTCCTGCATAACTCCTCCATGTGACATCAGCCAGAGTAGTTTTTCATCATTAGGAGTTCAGATGATGTCAAATGGGGACTTCTGGAAAAGCAGGTTAACAATGATTACAAACTCCATAGTGTGAGCAACAAGATAAAATAATCTGAACTTAGGTTGCTTCAGAGAAATTTTAATGTAGGGAAATCAGAGGGAACATTAATGGCATTTATGTACATGTACTACTCAAACCTAAACCTAAAGAAGCAAGTTAAAAATCAGTGAGTGTCCTTCAAACATTATTTTACCACCTAACTTTAGTTAAAGATAAAGGATTAAATGCTAGCGAAAGAATTTGGAGCAGACACATTAAAGGTTGTCACTCTAAATGTTAATGTTTGAAACATTGGTGGGGTCAGTTCCATCCCTGCATAAACTACCATACATTATTTTCCGCCATTTATTATCTTGGTTGCTCAGTCGGATGTAAGCACTTAAATAATGTCTGTGTGCATGTATGTGTTTCACAGTCTTGTTAGCACCCACTGTATGGGTCATTATTCATGAAATGAAGTGTATAAAACACCATGGTATACAGTATACAGTCTGATGCCTTTTTTTTGGCACCTTTCAACTGTCTTTACCCTCTAGTGTGTATTGTTTTTTACATGCACTGCTAGTAACTGGTCTTTCAATATGCTGAAGCAGCACAATGTCAGTTTGTTAAGTTGACTCACTCAGATTAATGCCTAGTATAGTCATTCTGTCATTGTCAGCTCGCTGTATCAGAGTTTAACAACATAGATGTAGAGCTATAACTCAAACCTACTGTACACACTAGTGCCCAGAGTCAGTCTGCACCAAGATTGAACAACATAGGGTGGTGTTCCCTCCCCTTTCATCAGAGTTGCTGCACTGACAGGGAACTTTACTTGCCCAGTAGGACCAGTCTCAGCACTTCAGATGGATCATCCAACATGGGCCATTTTAGACCTACGTATGTGGCCTATGTTCCTGAGCTAGTTTACTCATGTCTACTGCATCCCGTACACCTTAAAAAACAAATATTTTCCCAAACACCTGAGACTGTGGAAGGACAGTCTGCAAACATTAGGCTTTAATAATTTTGATCAGTCATAGCGCGAACAGTTTTCTCTTCTCCTGAACAGTGTTTTACTTGTGACAAAATGAAGTGCATTACATTACAGATAGAAAAGCTTGTAGCCTACTGAAAAAGAGCAACTATCTGTGCAACCAATCACACTCATGGCCAAACCTGTCTGCTGATATGAGTGAAAGAATAACCAAGAAGAAGAAGAAACTAACATATGCATACATGATAGAACTAAAAAGAAAATGCTTGATGAACATTGCAGGAAAAGCACCACACTACAGTAATCTAGGGACCAAGTTCCAGACTTATTTCCACTGTGGTTCTTGATGACAGAAAATGGAAACTGCCTTTTCAGATGTTTGCTGCTGGACCGATAGCTGTAAGCAGTCAATTGGTTCACATTAGTTTCTGTCTTGTTTAGCAGGACATACCAGGACAGAGCTTCTATAAGTTTGCTATTTTGTTGATGCTTTGGTTAATGAGTGTCTTGCAATGTTGTCAGATGGAAAATAATAAAGTATGAGAGTTAGTTGAACATAATTCAAAAAACTACATATCAGAATTTAGAAATACAATACCAGTCATCATGATGATCTCATATAAGAACAACCACATGAATTTCCAGAGAAGAAAACACACATTTATTAGATGTTTGGATCCGGATCAGTGCAGATGGCTGCAGCATTAGTTTGTGACCTGTTTTTGATGAGACCAGCAGATTTTCTTCATACATACCAGTGAAATGTTAGTAGTCGAGTCAGCCTACAGTTTAAATCTAAACTGTAAGTGCCCCCATGTGGTATGTTTGATGTATTACATAAAGTTCAGTTAATATCACTTTTGTTTTGTTTTTATTTTTCTTTGCCAGTGGACCTGCCACAAGAAGCCTTGTTTTTATTTTCTTGTCAAATTTATATACTTTTAGGTCAAATTAATACATATTCTAAACAAGGTCACCATACCTCTACAAAACTATTGCTTTTTACACCGCTGCATGCACTGGGCGTTAACAGTGTTAACTTACAGTGAAGCATTTCTTTGTAAATTTTCTGTTGTTACTTTTTGTAGCTGTCAAACAGGTGACATGTCGATAGCACAGCAGGGGAAAAATAGCCTATTATAGCAATTCAACTCCTTACCATGAGTTCTCCTCCTCTGTGCAAAGCAGATTGTGTTTCTTAGCGACCAAGGCCTGAGAGGGTGAGAGCTGTTTAGTTAAGTGGTACGACACACCAAATGACCTGTCAGAGTTTGATTGGCTCATCCCAAGTTTGTGTCAAGGGTCAAATGGTATCTGGATGCAATGACAAAACTCACACACACCAAACACAAGGTTGTATGAGACTGCATGCACACACAGACAGACACACACACACACAGCTGTCATCTAATGGTATATACAGTCATTCCAGGGTGTGAAAAGCTAGAATTACATTTCAGTATCCACAAACACAACACAGTTTGTTTAATGTATTTATTTTCAACTTACCGTTTTAAAATCAGCTGCTGAAACATGTAACTTCATTTTAGTGGAGTCATAGGTGTCTGACTTCTATTTTTCAAAACAATTTTCAGAGTAGATTAAAGTTTTCTTTTGCCTTCATTGTGTAGTTGAGGCCAAGATTCAAATTTACCAGTAACTTGACCTTCCAAAGAGAGGTGTGTTTTAACTACAAGTCTTTAAGTCTTCACTGCACTCAAGTTATCTCAAATGAACTAATTGTTTGACTTTTGAAACCAGCCGGCTGCACCTTTGATGCTTTAGATGAGATACTTTCACAAAGTGAGTCCTTACCCCCCATAAATTCTTTTTTATACTGTTATAAGGTCGTTAATAATAGTGGTGAAAGGTGAAATATCAGGTTTATATATATATACACACATTTAATACTAACACTAAAGTGGCAAATGCTAAACACTACAACTATTCAAAAACATATAAAAGATAGAATAGAAATAAAAAATATGCGTGAATACATGATTAGAGGACCCTGCATCTATTTTTGCACCAAGCTTTAAGAAAGTTCACTAGACATTTCTATAGAATATTTGTGTCGTCCCTACATTCTTTTTGTTGTAGAGTTGAGTCAAAATAAACAAAGGAGAGAGGAAGTTTTTTATTTTTACCTAATGGCCCCAAGAATGTGAAGCTGGAAGGTGAATGGTTACTAGGTCAGAGTCTGGATGGGAACAGGGTCTGACAAAGGTCCTCTCCTGTCATGCCACAGGTGGTTATACATCTGAAAGTTGTTACTCTTTTATATTTAATTGACTTTCCTCTATATTTGGTTTGTTTGCCTTCTTTAGTGCAGACATTACAAGTTGCATCACATTAAAACTGTCAAAGGGTTACTGCCACAGCATTGTGGTGACTGAAATACGTTAAGTTGTGATGTGTATGTGTGTTTTCAATGATGTTAGCATAGCATAAACTTCATTTAGACACCAGGGGGCTACTTAATGAAGGGGGGCTACTGTTCTTTATGCACTGAACAATCCATGTTTGTCTTCAGGTAATAAAAACGATAGGTAACATGGAAAAGAAACAGAAACATTCCTGTTCAGAAGCGCAGAGTATGGATGGAGGGAATGAGGACTAATACTAACAACTATTACACCTGATTTATCACTGCTGACTGTCTAACACACTGTCTAAAATGTAAGGTCTAGGGGAAGCAGATTTAAAATCAGTTGCATTATTTTATCAGACAGACAGAGACGGAGAGACCCTATAACTAGCCTCAAACTGAGAGACAGTCAGAATGGTGAATAAGTGGCATCATCCAAACTTAAAAACTGGAGTGTGGAATCGGTATGTGTGGTAACTCTCTTGTGCAGCTCTAATTCCAACTGCTAGTTTCCAGTAAATGTTTATCAGCCCTGCACATTGGCTTGGAGAGAATTTACACTTTAATTTTAGGGATTCTTGCTTGGCCTTCTGCATTTCCTGCCTGGTTCAAGATCCTTTCAAAGCACTCAGCCATTATAGTGAACTGATAATTGTAGAGGTTCATATACTTTTGCGAAAAAACAGACATGTGGCACAGTCATGGCCTAAAATATCAGCACCCTTGCAATTCTGTCAGAAATTGCAACCCTTCTCTCAGAATATTGTTACAATTGCAAATGTTCTGGTATTCACATGCTTATTGTTTTGGTTTCCACTGGAACAACACAAATAATATAGGTATAGATTCAAAGGAATATGACATCATAGCACTCCTTTTGTTTGTCATATTGTTGCCATAACACACTTATTAGTTGGCTTGAGGTGAAGACTACAACAAGGCTGTTTTTCAATGCAGACAGGAGGATGAGCAGTCTAGGCTTACAGATTTCGGCATGAGTCGCTTAAAGGCTGTCTGAAAGTGACATTTGTCTACATTGAGCATTTAGCACTAATAGGTATATGTAAGAGATTAATCCCTTAAATTTTTTCATACATTTTATAAACCTTGAGAGATTATATTTAGAAACTATTGTTGCAAATGTATTGCATTTGCCCCCAACAGTTAAGTATCTGTTTTCTGTGCAGTAAAATTGACCATTTGAGTATCAAGTTAGAAAACATTGCCTTTTAAAAAGCTGTTCTCTTGTTTGATTTCTATTTGTGTCACAGCAGGGCATCAAAAGTAAATACACTGACGTAAGATCAGTTTCTGTACACAAAATGACCCCAAGTTCCTTGTGATCAAAGATGATTTTGGCAGTTTTCTCTGATTTGAAGCTGTGATATCCATTGGCATTTCAAGACTCTATTAGATCTCTAAAATTCAAACAGATAGGTGAGAGGTCAAGCGTTGAGGTTCATGTTTAAGTGTTGTTTCAGGACATACTGTAGATCTACTTGAGAAATGCCAATGAAAGTTTTATAAATCACATTTTAAACCCCAAACATTGTATATTGCTTTAATGACTCGTCATAATGAAATTAAGCAAATAGAAAAATCTGACACCACGCAAAAGAAAGAAGCATGGGCATCAGAATGAGGAACTGAGTATAGAGGTCTGTGGTTTTTTTATTGGTGCATTTTGTTCTAACCCACCATGTATCCAACCATGTCCCACAAACATCTCATCTCTTGTTACAGTACCACAGTGTGGGCAGCAGTGTGTGTACACTGCTTCTCTCTCTGCTATAAGAACATGTTGTTGGTGCTGCACTGAGCTCGGTTGAGGTATTATTCTCCATCACTGTTGAGTTGCCGCTGGTAAATGAAATGATCCTGCCAACACACATTCTAAAGCATCACAAAGAGACCATGTGATGGGAGGACTGCATAGTCAAGAAAAATTTAGAGTTAGGAAGGAATTCCTCTTACATGTTTTCAGTAACTTTCAGCTTTCAGATTAGGTTTGGAAGGTTTGCATCAATTGTGTTTCTTTACTTTCTTTGCGCTCATCTTACTTTTCTGAACTGCTGGAGAAGAATCTTGAAGAGAGGCAGAAAATATTGTGCCAGTGTAACAGTAATAAAGTCTGAAAGCCTTGTGTTGTGAGGGGCTGATACTGTATTAGCCCATGTGTTTTTAGAACTTAATTAATAGATGAAGGCTCAGAATGTACATGCTCTTCAATGCTGTAGCCCCTCAGATTTTACAGTTTTAAAGCTGCATCCACTGCTTATGTGGGCACTTTTCTGCAGAATCCTTCAGTAAAACAGCACCCTTTATATTACTGGCTTTCAAGGTACCAGATAACAAATGGGCCAATATTCACTTTGTTACTAATGCTAGTTCAGCTTTAAAAACATATTTCACCTTAGCTTATCCAGTAACTTAGCGCGTACTTGGCATATAAATAATATTTACTTGTGAAGCTGTAGGTGAAGAATAGTCAGTAAAGCTTTTCAATTTCCATTCCCAGCTTTAACTTCCTAGTTCTTCCTACTGTTACAGTGTATGAATTTGTAGTTTTGTAGTACAGGCTCTTGTTGCCAATTCCCAGTAGCACCAACCATCAATTGTTTCTGCCTGAAGGTGTGGATGCTGTCAAGCAGCACTGCCATTTCTCTCCCTCTATCTCACTCAGCTCTCCTCTCTCCCTCCCTTCCTCTTTTCCTCTTACTCATCCAGTATCTCACTCTATTTCCCCCCTTCCCCCCTCTCCTTTGTGTCCATCTTTCTCTCTCTCATTTATTCCTCTCCCACTCCAGAAGCTCTGTCACATATACAGTCACTCACACACATGCACACACACCCTCTGTAGCCTGTACAGCTACAGCAGCCAGCCAGCCAGATAGTCATTCATCATTCATTTTGCCAGAGTGAGCAACTCATACATGAGGCAGAAGTGTGTCTGTTCCAGTGAACCTACTGAAGAGGAATAAAAAGCAGCAAAAGACAAAGTGGTAAAGTAAGCAGAGGTTAGTGTTCTGTGAAGGCAGCATGACTGTTTATCTGCGCAAACAGCAGAGTTGCTTTTCAGACGTGGAAGGAAGGAGAGACTGTGGGAATGTGGCATGTTCCTTCAGCAGCCGTCGGCACGTCAACCAACACCACCTTCACCCGTGCCATCGGTACCATTATGGATCTGTCCCTGGCAGTGCCACCCTTCCTCGAAGTGGGGGTCAGATGGGAGCCTGGCATTTGGACAACATAACCTTCAGGAGCCCCAGCCGCTTGGCAGCAGTACAAGCCAAGGGGGGGAGCTGTGACCTATGGCCCTCTGAGTGTGGGTGCAGCCACAGCTGGAGGGAGTCTTTTCAGGTAAAATGTTGGTACCATAAGTAATATGAGAAAACCATGAGGAACAGCCAGCTGTTGAACAGATTTGACTTGTGTAGAGTTCATCCAGGATGTGTGATGTAGTAGACACCTCTGCTGTGTTACTAATGATGGAAAGAAATGTTGGACATTATATATTATATAATTTTATTTAGTTTTTATTATTTTTGAATATTGAAGTTTTGGGCTATGTTATGCATTATGATGGAGAAATTAATTTATTTTTTATCTAGCAGCTTGAAAGGGGTCTTTATTTAAACCTGTCACTAGTGCACCTAAACAAATTGTGTTAGATTTAGTTTCACTATATATTAGTTTTAATTGAGAATTTTAAACCTCAGTCAGCAGAAAATGCAGAGATCACCAGAGTCAGTAAATATTTTGCCTTCCTCCCTGTTTTAGGCTTTTTAATACACTATAGAAATATTTTAGTGATGCGATAATGGCAGTGATAGTCTCGTGTTATCCTTCGTTCAAAGACTACCTAGCATTCTGTATAGTTGCTCTTTTTTTACATCATAGCCAGAAATTACTTGTGATATACAGTATGATTTGTGTTCGGTGACTAACAAACTCTGTGTGTTTTGTCCCTAAGAAGTATTGACTTAAAGGATTGTGTCAGTTTTAGTGATGTTTAGAGGTTTGTGCAAGTAATGTACAATACAAAAACATCAGTGCTTATCTCCTGTCTCCCGGTAATTACGTCAACACAAATAGATTTTTGTAGGTAGCACTTTGTACTTTGTTTTATAAGTGCTTTAAAAATAAAGCTGTAATAATAATAATAATAATATAATTGTGAATTGAATTATATATTCTTATATATAATAATAATAATATCTGATCATCCATATTTTTTAGACATTTAGCAGTTGGTTAAGGTAAGGTAGGAAAAGAGTTGGCTCAGACACAGCTAGTGGGAGGTAACGGGAAATTCATCATGCACCTGAGGGAAAGGCAGCACAGGGAAATTGCAATGGGGTAGCTGCCAACATGACCTGCTCTCTAGCTATTGCACTGCTTTTAAATTATGTCGAGCTGGACACTCAGGTCACTCTGACTGGTCTGCAGCCTTACATTCTTCACCTCTGTCTACCACAGCAATAGAACCACCAGGTGCTTTTAATGTTGTGACTGATCAACGTATCTTCAGACCAAAAACGAAATGTGTTTCAAATGCCTGTTGTGGTAGTAATACTGATAAACTAGCTATGTTTTTATTGGAACTATAAATCTTGAGAATCTAAATTCACTGGCAATATATAACATTTTCTTTGTCATGTAAAAACAAAGGCAACATCTGCCATCTCATTGTCATATTTGTCATGTTGTTATTTTATTTTGGTCTACATGAAGAGATTCATTATGCCCATTATGCATTCATAAATGTTACTTGCGCTAACCAGATATATGAACCACTGGCCTCATAGATTTAGACACCTTTTAGATTTTCTTACTCCTGAAGATGAGCTCATCACAGAGCAGCAATGAAATCTACAGTGTTATTTTAAATAATGGCAAAATGAAAATGTATAATTCTGTGTCTTAAAATATGATATTAACCTTGGTGTAATTTAACAAATCATAGTGTTGCCGTGCGGATGGACCACTGGCTCAATGTGCTGTTGGAAGCTGATTACAAGGCCATGTTAGAAAGCCTTAAAGAACAGGGAAATAAGCCTCTGTGCAGATAAGCATGCCATTTATATGCTCAGCTGAGTGCCTCTCAGGGGTCTGTGTGCGTTTTATTGCCACTTCATAGTGGCAGCAGTATCCATGTTATGTCAGACTAGAGTGCAAATGGTGCAAAGAAATGAAAATGTATAAAAGTTCTTCTACAATAATTATATGTTTAGCATTGTCTTTGTTAAGCATTTTTAATTTCTCTTTAACGAAAGTGGAGAAAACCTGGTTTCCTGTGCATCAATGTGCTGTATAGTATATAAGCTTAGCCTTCTCTGAAGCGTTTGCATCCTTTGTGCAATTGTGGGAGAAGTAACAGGCAATGGTCAGCAGAAGCATTCAGTGACACAAATAACATTGGCAGATCCTCATGAGTGTTAATAGCTGCAAGTGGCTATAATTTTGTAAACATTACCTCCATCATGCAGACCTAGAGCATACAGTTAATGCCCAGGCAGGAGCTATGCTTCTGGTCATTCACTAACCACAGGATCAGCAGTTTGAGCCACGTCTCTT
This sequence comes from Channa argus, assembly GCF_033026475.1. Lineage (NCBI taxonomy): Eukaryota > Metazoa > Chordata > Actinopteri > Anabantiformes > Channidae > Channa > Channa argus. Next base: position 9,645,710 of record NC_090220.1, on the reverse strand, counting down.
CTGGCCTACATGTAGATGGGCAATATGCTGAATATTCTCTTGTTTTGTGTATGTTCACTTATAAAGTAAGTCACTTTGGATAAATTCCAAATGACTTAATATAAATGTATTGATGCATGTGACGGGCAAGTTGCTCAGGTGTGAGCAAACATTTGGTACATAAACAAATGTGTTTTTGATTTTTGCCTCTAACTGAGAGTAAAAGGAATATATAATGTTGGCTGCATTTGCCGTTGTAGTGTGTTATTTTTGAAGTGCTGTTCACGCTCCCTTAGGACTACTGTGAATTCATTCATATGATTAGTGTCTGTGCATGGCAAACAGAAGCGTTATTCCCACTTATCATCCCTCTCACAAACAGTTTTCCTTCAGTCAGTCAGTTTCTGACTTTGCAAAGCTGCAGAGTAGCCAACTGTAATCTTTCTCTTTCTGTTGAATTCACAGTGAGTGATTCTCGCTGCCTGACTCTATGATGTTTGCTCACAATTCACAATCTTATTTAAATAAGACACGGTATTTCAAAATTAATTAAAATGAAAATGTTTTTGAACATTGTATGCTAATAAGCTAACACATAAATGTACCAAACTTAACACAAATGTATGGGTGTAAATTACTGCATTAAATACACAGTCAGCTCAGTAGAACTTCTCTTTCCAAGAAGAAAAAAATATCAAACAACATTGCTGCATTGTTTGTGTTATTCAGCCTTATATAAGCCAGCTATAACTCAATAATGAGATTGTCTATATTAATCGTAAAATAAATAATTTTTTATGTTTCCATGGTACTGAGAAAAGATCAGAAAGATAACTGGAGCAGCAGCAGTCTTAAACAAAGCAGACAACCCAAAAAAAACCTAATGAATTTAACAGTCTTATTCTTATGTAAAATATCTTAGTTTGGTATAGATCTAATATTTATTCACCAATCTACAAATGTACTGATTAATTGATTTAAGGTCACTTGGGAAGAAGAATCAGACCATGTGTGAAAACATGTTGATGGAACAATTTGAGTGATAGGCACAATACAATATTCATGTGACTTCACTTGATTGTAATTAGCTTTTAATTAACCATTTGGAGTGACAAGATAATTTTACTATTCACAGGAAGGATCACAGCATTTTTCTTTTTCTTTCAGTTTGAGGGTTTGGTTCCTTTTTGTTTGTTGGTGTTTATTTAACCCTTTCCTTTCCAAAATGAATTATGTTTATATTTGGTGTACAATATGTACTATAGATAGAAAAGATAAGGAAACAAAATGTATAAGTGAAAAAATATATACTCTAATGTCCCTAAAATGATCCATATAAGAGAAAAGCCATATACGCACACACCAACGCGCGCACACACACACACACACACACACACACACACACACACACATACTTGTTTACCTCCCTTGCGGGGCCCGCTAGTGTTTTACCCACTGGTAGGGTCCACCCTATCCAGTGGTTCTACACCGCTATAAAAAATCACACAAATCTAAAAAAAAATTAGAATTAAAAATATCACTTTTAAATCACAGAATATAAAACTTAATTTTTCATGCCCGTTTTTTTGTTGCTTGTGGGGTCTCTTTCTAACGGTCAGTATTTATGAGATCCACCTTCACACACACATGCATATTTCCAGTTTACGTATCTTAGCAGGGAACAAAATCTTCATCTGGAGAAATTAGTTCTGTTATTTTTCCTTTACCTTGTTTTTAAAGAAAATGCAGGGCAGTATCAGGGATTTATATTCTACTTTACATTCTCTCTATTCCACATCTGTTATTCCTTTACACCAAACATTTCACATTTTGCCATTTCAAGTTAATGAAAGATAAGAGCATTATGAAGACGACGATATTAGAATACTCAAACTTGAATCTCTTCTCAATTACCAAACCACGCGGTATAGGGATTTTCCCTTTTATTTCTGCAGTTTGCTGTTTTACACAAAACATTTCAGAAAAAAAAAAAAAAAACTCAAGGATTTGAGCTTATGGAGCACATATTAACATAGCTGGATGCAAAAACTTGCATCCAACTTATTTTGAAAGAGCAAAAATTGGCTTATACAAATCAAATGTTAATCACTTTATTACCATTTTTACCATTTCAAAATAAGGGAATGTAAACTTCTGCTTTTGCATAATGAGAAAAAACAAAAGAGACTGCAGAACAGAGGACACCAGCTGTAAACCAATAACATAGCCATACTCTTGAACTAAAATTCTGTATGTGTGTGTAGTGTGTTCTTGCTTCATAAATGAAAAATATTTGAGATCTGTAGGGTAGTGGGAAGAATTTTGTGATAAAATGTCATAGCTGAACAGACACCAAAGAGGGCATGGTGAAGGAACTGAGAAAAACATGATTACCTTCAAACAGGCATCAACAGAAAGTATAGAACAAAGGACCAGCCTTGTGTTTCTACCCATTCATTAAAGCTCTTCTACTGTACCTTTCTTCTCATGGTAGTAATTCGATTTTTTATGAAGTATTTAACTGCTTTCCAGTCTCGGTTTCCCAGAGCTTGAGGTTCTGCAGCAATGCAACGTTCACAGTCCACCTTACCTGGAACTTGTTTCATCACTATACATTTTCGTAAATGCTTTTCTACTGCAGCACATTCCTCTGGTGTCCAGCTTCTTTTCACTGCAGTTTGATTACCTAAATGTGCATAAGAAGATCATATTATATTTTAGATTTAAAAACTTCAAATCTTAACCTGAAAGGAAACACAACTAGATTAATCACATATTCACTGCAGTACTGAATTGGTTCAAAGGCCATAAAGGACTCCTCCACAGTCATTCAGTTTTGGGAAAGACTATGTTAAACCCAAACTACTGTATACTTACAGACCTCCAAATGGGGACATTATACCCCCTACACACAGAAACCATGTATGATGTGTATCATCTTCCTCTCCATCCCCCATCTCGCACATATCCATTCTTCACTCCACGAGTAAACTGATTGTGCACCCTTCAAAGCCTTCCATAGTTAATGCAATTGTTACCTAGAGATTTAAAGTTCATATACTTCACTTAATGCCCAACTCCACATTGGTTATAAACAAGACCAAAATACTACGTCACTGAAGTGGGTGATGCCCACGGATGCCCTTCAATGACCTGCATTTTTTGAGCAGTGCACTTTAAACGTTTTGTGATGGTGATGTCCTAGTCTAGTAATATCTGCTTGTGTACTAACTGGAAGTGCTGGTAAGAAACTTGGAAATCGAAAGGGCCTGCTGGTCCAAGAAGGAACCACTATTCTAAGCTGACCTCTCTTTTTAGCCAACTTCCTCTGGATTTGGCCACTTGATGAGGAGGTACATTCTTGTAGGGATGTCACACTGACCTCATTCTCTGAAACCAGTGCCATACTGGTATCTGTGTACAGAAAATAAAGAGTTAGATATGCAAGATTAATAGATCAATCAATAGATTTACATTGCTCAAAAGAATAGCTAGTATAAATTAATATAATTTAATATGGCAAGTGTGTCTCTTAATGATGAGCTAACTCCATGATGGTACCTTCTTGATGGGATGCCACACTGTCCACATGTTTGGTCCCCTGTTCTTCTGGAATACCGTAATCTGGGTACAGTAAAAAAAAAATTACTACAAGTACTTAAGACAGTTATTTAGAACTAACATATGAAGTAGCTATTAGTAAAGCTGACTGGAGCTATCATGCATAACTGATCATGTGGGATTGACAATTTCTATTTCTCCATTTTGCCATGGTTTTGTGTGCTGTGCTAAATCAAATTTACATGTTAGCAACCTACAAGGGTTAAAAAGTCTGGTTCTGCATGAAGGGGTGAGATTTGCACATGCCCAGACCACTCCTATATTGTATAAGTTTGAAAGATAATGTGAAATTACTCATTGTTCCTCTTTAATTTTGGTGCAGTTGTTTGCTAATTGGGGTGGGAGAATAATTTTGTGGTCAAATCCTTCAAGCAGCAGGTCCACAGCTTAAACACCAAAATATTGAGCACACAAACAGTACTACATACCAACTAACCGCTCACTCTTCATTTGATAAAAGCTAAACAAATGTGATTTAATGTAATCTATATATAACAAAACTATGACGACAGTTACAGCATAACAAATATAGAAGCACTGCTGCTGAGATTAACATAGAAATTACTTTATTTTGTTAATTACTAATGATACTATAAGTTTATATTTTTTAGCTTAATTTTCTCAACAGGTTGGATTTCCATATCCCACACCTAGAGAAGCTCAGTTGGACTACACAGAAAATGCAACTTGATATATGGGCAAAAATAAATAATTAAAACAGGCTTGGATCCACACTACTTTATAGTTGTAAGTTGTAAGAATTCTTTTGAACTTTGGAATATGTGTGAAAAGCTTTTTGACTTCACTAGAACTGCACCCCTACAGGGAGTTTACAGCTTTTTTCTATTGAGTGGAAAACAGCGGTGCCTTAATATTAATTCCCACTGACAGTTTCCCATGATTAAAAACTTGATAAGGACACCCCAAACAAAAGAATTCTCATATGTACTATTTTACATTATAGAAAATAGATGCTGGCTTTAAAAAAATAGCAAAATTATTCCTAAATGTGGTCAATAGCTACAGAAACCTGCCAGCATTTAATCGTCCAAACAAAATCCACATGCACTAGTCAAAAGTATTCATATCCATTGAGAGATCATTCATTCCAACCACTTAAGATAAAACAACATACATACCTTCTATGTCCTCTTGTGAACACTCCTCCATGTCAACAGTTTCTAAAATGTTAATTGATAAAATGAATTGGAAAGCTGAAAACTGATGTGATCAAGAGTGTAACAAAGTACTGCATAAATTGCTGACTGTAGATAAAGTTAATCTACAAAACTCGCCCTTTTCATAAGTCAATTAGTTATAGTGAAACATTTAAAAGTAGGATTAGACAGAAATTGTCCTTTTTAAATGTTTCTTTTTTTTACATTGACATATAATAAGTCTTAATACCATTCACATCAAGGTGAATTTCATCCAGACTCTTCCCTTTGTACTCTCCTAGCCGTCCCTGTTCCATTGCCAGGAGAACTTTACTTATTTTTGCTAGCTGTAGGGTGCCCTCTGGAAGACGGTAGTGCTTTCTGTGTACTTCAATGTTATGCCCAAGAAAATCTGCCAACTGGTCAAGTTCTGTAGTCTTGAGATTGAGAACGGTGGATAGGGTAGCAATGTGTTTCCTGAGTTTTGTTGAGGTTAGTGCTTTGGGAGTTTTTATGTCATCACATTCATTCACAAATTGTCTAATGCAGTCTGAACCCCTGAGGTAATGGACAGATTGTGGTAATGCAAACAAGTATCCATTTTCATTAAACACTCCACATTCTTCTCGCTTTTCAGTCAGAGTATCAAGTGATTCTCTCATGTCTGGAGTGAGGAGAACAGGAACTTTCCTTCCTCTCTTTCCTACTATGGTTATCCGAATAAAATGTTTGCAAAGCTTCTGCTCGAGTGCTGTAAGGGCCAAGTTAACATCTTCATGTGTTTCTGATGTGTCTCTTGATAAGTACACTGACAAAGGCATTCTGGATACCTCTCCTGCTCTCCGGCGGTTAAAGAGAATAACTTGTGCCAGTGTCACTCTAGCAAGGTCTTTCCAGTTTGAGGGTGAAGGCTCTTCTTTCAGGGCATTCAATTGTTTCCGCTGTTTTCCAGACAAGTAGCAATGAAGATTCTGGACATCCTGTGTGAATGGTAGAAGTTGAGGAGAATTCCACTTGGTCTGGTCAAGCTGGGTTAGTGCTTGGCTTGCAATGTCAAATTTCCAACTCTCTTGGTATAGCTGTGCAAAATCCTCAGCATCCTTGATAGTTTGTTTATCTTTGTTCTTTAATCCTTCAGACTTGAGAAACATGGCCAAAGAATGCAAGCTGTGTCCCACTTTGCGAGCAAGAGATGGACGTTGATATCTGCCAGTTTCATCACTAAATCCAGCCAGGCATCTTGCAGCAGTGACAACATGATTGTACTTTTCAGGTTTTATAAGATCTTTGATAGTCTTCACAAGTGCAATCTTTTTTGCTTCCAATAGCAGTCTACCAAGCTCTCTCAGCTTTTGTCGAATGTACTGATGTTGGCTGATTACCTTCTCATTCTTCATAAACAGCCTGTAACCATACTGTAGAATGCAGTTGTCTTCTTTAACTGCTACTGCAATCTTGTCTTGATTCATATCACTTAAGAACTTCCAGTATGCTTCACTTAATCCAGGTGGAACAGGTTCAGCAAAAGCACACAATGCCTGGACTCTTGTTTTTCCTGGTTTAGATGGCTTCCCCTGAGGCTTGAACCTGCAGACCTTGAAATGTCGCCACATCACTGTTTTTGTGAACAATCCATAGCAGTACACACAATGTGTATATTCCTGTCCTTCTTTTCTTTTCTTTGGTTGTTTCCATGGGATGAGTTTGCCTTTGTGGCTCTCCAAAACTTCAGTGTTGTGCTCAAAGTTCCCCTTATTTCGGATATAATCTAATTGCAGTCGCCTTTCTTTTGAGTTCTTTGGCAAACTAAAAGCTTTGGCAACATCAATCATATTTTTGTGTTTACGCATCAAATGTCTTGACATTTTCTGAACTACTTGTCCACAGTACAAGCACTGATGTTTTTTATTATATCTCCTTGACCCATCCTCCTTTTTCAAAACTGGATTAACAAAAACAGATGGCTCTTCAAGGAGTGCAGTTTCATCCTCATTTGCATCAGCTGTGCCTTCAGGAAATCTTTGTGTGGAATCACAACTTGCAACAACTATGTTTCTGCTCTGACTAGACTCAGACTGGGTCTGACTAGAAGACTTGCTTCTTCTCTGACTAGTAGATCCAATGTTGTTCTCTCTCTTTTTTTCAAGGGATAATTCCAAGCTACCATCACTGTCTGTGCTTTCTTCCCTGGGATTTGGAATATACTCCTCTTCGCTTGCTCCACTTGCTTCATCTGATTGTATAAGACTATCTTCAATCTTTTAAAGAAAAAAAAATGTTGTTAATATCTTTCCCTACAAATTATTGTGTTATTGTGACAACTTGGCTACACTTTTGTCAACTGCCTGTTAGAATAGTATACTCTCTATAGGGGCATTAAGTGAAATTACTTTCATTCAAAGTAAATTCACAAATTTGAGATATGTTAAACTATTGGGACAAAAAAAATTGCAAACTATTTGAATCTACAGCATAAAACTGCGCAGGCGTAGTTTAAAAAATGACTTCTCCGGTAAAAGTGCAAAAGTGTTTAAATTATGCAAACATATTCACAAAGGCACAATATTATAATTCTGAGTTTGAATTGCACTGCCCACTAACTAATAGCATTAAAGGGTAAGATAAAAAATAAAATAGACTTACAGGATGGCAACACCTTCTTCTTGGCCTTTGGAAAGCCTTTTTAGATTGTGATGATGAAGGACACTCTGTGCTGTCATCACTTGAATCATAGAGTGCATCAGAAAAATGTGGTATTCTATTCATCTGCAAAAACAGTTATGTTAAATAAAAATCATTACAGGGGAAATGCTTGGAAATTGCCTTATCCACTTAGTTGGTATTAACAGAACTGACACGATATTGTGTCAGAGACATACCAGAATGCTTTTTGTTCTTCTAAGCTTAGGAACAGCATTATCCTCATTATCAGTTTCATCCACTACAGTCTCACTCTTTGAATCTTGGAGAAAATCAGAATGATCTGGTACACTATCCTGCAAAATGGGTGTAATGTTAAGGTATGGCAATCAATTTTTGTTAATATTTTATAAAAATCAATCACAGGACAAGGATTTTAACACTTATATGAACATTTTACTGGAATTTAAGACATACCAGAATGTTTTCTGTAATTTTGTTAATTTGGATGACTGTATGAGAGCCATCGTTTATATAGCCTTCGTCTGTATCATCAGTTTCAGAATAGTCCACTAGGGAAAAACTATTAACAGTGAAAACCTAAATGTAATAAAACAAATAATTAGAAAGGAAAAAAATATTTTAAAAAAGTAGAATAGACAAAAAACAATCATCTAAATTAGCACGTTAGTTATATTTAGGACACAGCTACAGGCATCAACAAGTCTCGCAAAACAACATAGAGGCTGACATGAATTACATTAAAAATATAATTTTAAAAATGCATCAAATAAATACGTGTTGCATTATATATACTTTAATTTTGATACCAACTGCTATTGAGCCAATTGAATAAAATTACAAAGAGTTGGAATTCATCTCTTCATAAGAGAATTACACAAAGTACAGGTCAACAAAAGTGATTTGTAACTAATGGCTAGTGTGACTAGTGACTGCACCTGGATTAAGTGAACTTGAGGATCCCGGGAGGGAAAGACTAGAAACTCATGCATATGACCAAATGCATCTCTCAGATTAACAGGGTGCATAAGAACTAGAAAAAAATTGTATTTACTCTTTTACCTCAACCACATGCACTCATGGTACCCAAACAGTAATCCTGACTCAAAAGCTGTTTTGAAAGAGCAGTGAACAAGTCCCTATCTTCATATGAGAATTACACAAAGTACAGGTGAACAAAGAAGGTATGTGAATAGTGTGTGCATTACTTTATTACCTGTGTGCTGGGATCATTTTTGTTTGAATCCTCACACGTAGGATGATCTATAGGAGATGTATCAGTCTCAACTGCCAAAGTAGGAGTCTGCTTGTTTTCCACCTGGTATTCAGACCAAAATCAAAAGCACATCAAGAACTGCCAGACATTGGTTATTTACAGATTCACAAGTTGTCTAAGATAGCTCAGCTGTCAGCTATTTCTAAAATAGCATTTAGCATAAAGAAATAACCACATGCTATGGCCTTTCTGCATGACTGACAACAGTATAGAAGTGGATGCAATGGATAACATTCAAAATACCTTCTGAAGACATGAAGCCCCTAAAGAGGTGTAGCATTATAACTATAATAACTTGAGGTTTGACCCTGGCAGGTATTAAGGCAATGATGTAAAATAACTATAAGTTAGATCCATACGGGAGGACCCCATAAGGGGAGAAACTATTAAATTCTGAGTGTGTGAGATTCACAGATTAATTGAGGGCCCCATAAGTGGAAGACTAGAAACACAAGCGAATGAGCATATGAGTCACTTAGGTTAACTGGATGCAGGAGGGCCCCATGAGGGAAAGACTAGGAAGATTTGTCAGGTTTACTCTTATCCATCAAAAAGCTTTTTTGGAAGAGCAGTGAACAAGTCCCTATCTTCATATGAGAATTACACAAAGTACAGGTGAACAAAGAAAGTATGTGACTAAGTGTGTGCATTGCTTTATTACCTGTGTGCTGGGATCATCTTTGTTTGAATCCTCACACGTAGGATGATCTATAGGGGATGTATCGGTCTCAACTGCCAAAGTAGGAGTCTGCTTGTTTTCCACCTGGTATTCAGACCAAAATCAAAAGCACATCAAGAACTGCCAGACATTGGTTATTTACAGATTCACAAGTTGTCTAAGATTGTTTAGCTGTCAGCTATTTCTAAAACAGCATTTAGCATAAAGAAATAACCACATGCTATGGCCTTTCTGCATGACTGACAACAGCATAGAAGTGGATGCAATGGATAACATTCAAAATACCTTCTGAAAACATGAAGCCCCTAAAGAGGTGTAGCATTATGACTATAATAACTTGAGGTTTGACCTTGGCAGGTATTAAGGCAATGATGTAAAATAACTATAAGTTAGATCCATACGGGAGGACCCCATAAGGGGAGAAACTATTAAATTCTGAGTGTGTGAGATTCACAGATTACTTGAGGGCCCCATAAGTGGAAGACTAGAAACACAAGCGAATGAGCATATGAGTCACTTAGGTTAACTGGATGCAGGAGGGCCCCATGAGGGAAAGACTAGGAAGATTTGTCAGGTTTACATCAAGAACTGCCAGACATTGGTTATTTACAGATTCACAAGTTGTCTAAGATAGCTCAGATGTCAGCTATTTCTAAAATAGCATTTAGCATAAAAAAATAACCACATGCTATGGCCTTTCTGCATGACTGACAACAGCATAGAAGTGGATGCAATGGATAACATTCAAAATACCTTCTGAAAACATGAAGCCCCTAAAGAGGTGTAGCATTATAACTATAATAACTTGAGGTTTGACCTTGGCAGGTATTAAGGCAATGATGTAAAATAACTATAAGTTAGATCCATACGGGAGGACCCCATAAGGGGAGAAACTTTAAAATTCTGAGTGTGTAAGATTAACTGACTACTTGAGGGCCCCATAAGTGGAAGACTAGAAACACAAGCGAATGAGCATATGAGTCACTTAGGTTAACTGGATGCAGGAGGGCCCCATGAGGGAAAGACTAGGAAGATTTGTCAGGTTTACTCTTATCCATCAAAAAGCTTTTTTGGAAGAGCAGTGAACAAGTCCCTATCTTCATATGAGAATTACACAAAGTACAGGTGAACAAAGAAAGTATGTGACTAAGTGTGTGCATTGCTTTATATACCTGTGTGCTGGGATCATCTTTGTTTGAATCCTCACACGTAGGATGATCTATAGGGGATGTATCGGTCTCAACTGCCAAAGTAGGAGTCTGCTTGTTTTCCACCTGGTATTCAGACCAAAATCAAAAGCACATCAAGAACTGCCAGACATTGGTTATTTACAGATTCACAAGTTGTCTAAGATTGTTTAGCTGTCAGCTATTTCTAAAACAGCATTTAGCATAAAGAAATAACCACATGCTATGGCCTTTCTGCATGACTGACAACAGCATAGAAGTGGATGCAATGGATAACATTCAAAATACCTTCTGAAAACATGAAGCCCCTAAAGAGGTGTAGCATTATGACTATAATAACTTGAGGTTTGACCCTGGCAGGTATTAAGGCAATGATGTAAAATAACTATAAATTAGATCCATACGGGAGGACCCCATAAGGGGAGAAACTTTAAAATTCTGAGTGTGTAAGATTAACTGACTACTTGAGGGCCCCATAAGTGGAAGACTAGAAACACAAGCGAATGAGCATATGAGTCACTTAGGTTAACTGGATGCAGGAGGGCCCCATGAGGGAAAGACTAGGAAGATTTGTCAGGTTTACTCTTATCCATCAAAAAGCTTTTTTGGAAGAGCAGTGAACAAGTCCCTATCTTCATATGAGAATTACACAAAGTACAGGTGAACAAAGAAAGTATGTGACTAAGTGTGTGCATTGCTTTATATACCTGTGTGCTGGGATCATCTTTGTTTGAATCCTCACACGTAGGATGATCTATAGGGGATGTATCGGTCTCAACTGCCAAAGTAGGAGTCTGCTTGTTTTCCACCTGGTATTCAGACCAAAATCAAAAGCACATCAAGAACTGCCAGACATTGGTTATTTACAGATTCACAAGTTGTCTAAGATTGTTTAGCTGTCAGCTATTTCTAAAACAGCATTTAGCATAAAGAAATAACCACATGCTATGGCCTTTCTGCATGACTGACAACAGCATAGAAGTGGATGCAATGGATAACATTCAAAATACCTTCTGAAAACATGAAGCCCCTAAAGAGGTGTAGCATTATGACTATAATAACTTGAGGTTTGACCTTGGCAGGTATTAAGGCAATGATGTAAAATAACTATAAGTTAGATCCATACGGGAGGACCCCATAAGGGGAGAAACTATTAAATTCTGAGTGTGTGAGATTCACAGATTACTTGAGGGCCCCATAAGTGGAAGACTAGAAACACAAGCGAATGAGCATATGAGTCACTTAGGTTAACTGGATGCAGGAGGGCCCCATGAGGGAAAGACTAGGAAGATTTGTCAGGTTTACATCAAGAACTGCCAGACATTGGTTATTTACAGATTCACAAGTTGTCTAAGATAGCTCAGATGTCAGCTATTTCTAAAATAGCATTTAGCATAAAGAAATAACCACATGCTATGGCCTTTCTGCATGACTGACAACAGCATAGAAGTGGATGCAATGGATAACATTCAAAATACCTTCTGAAAACATGAAGCCCCTAAAGAGGTGTAGCATTATAACTATAATAACTTGAGGTTTGACCTTGGCAGGTATTAAGGCAATGATGTAAAATAACTATAAGTTAGATCCATACGGGAGGACCCCATAAGGGGAGAAACTTTAAAATTCTGAGTGTGTAAGATTAACTGACTACTTGAGGGCCCCATAAGTGGAAGACTAGAAACACAAGCGAATGAGCATATGAGTCACTTAGGTTAACTGGATGCAGGAGGGCCCCATGAGGGAAAGACTAGGAAGATTTGTCAGGTTTACTCTTATCCATCAAAAAGCTTTTTTGGAAGAGCAGTGAACAAGTCCCTATCTTCATATGAGAATTACACAAAGTACAGGTGAACAAAGAAGCTATGTGACTAGTGTGTGCATTACTTTATTACCTGTGTGCTGGGATCATCTTTGTTTGAATCCTCACTCGTAGGATGATCTATAGGGGATGTATCGGTCTCCACTGCCAAAGCAGGAGTCTGCTTGTTTTCCACCTGGTATTCAGACCAAAATCAAAAGCACATCAAGAACTGCCAGACATTGGTTATTTACAGATTCACAAGTTGTCTAATATTGTTTAGCTGTCAGCTATTTCTAAAACAGCATTTAGCATAAAGAAATAACCACATGCTATGGCCTTTCTGCATGACTGACAACAGCATAGAAGTGGATGCAATGGATAACATTCAAAATACCTTCTGAAAACATGAAGCCCCTAAAGAGGTGTAGCATTATGACTATAATAACTTGAGGTTTGACCCTGGCAGGTATTAAGGCAATGATGTAAAATAACTATAAATTAGATCCATACGGGAGGACCCCATAAGGGGAGAAACTTTAAAATTCTGAGTGTGTAAGATTAACTGACTATTTGAGGGCCCCATAAGTGGAAGACTAGAAACACAAGGGAATGAGCCTATGAGTCACTTAGGTTAACTGGATGCAGGAGGGCCCCATGAGGGAAAGACTAGGAAGATTTTGTCTATGATAGCTCAGCTGTCAGGTATTTTTTGCATCATTGTATTACTACTTTACCTTTGAACTGGCATCATCTGTTTTTGAATCTTTATGGGAAGGATGGTGTATAGGGGAAGTCCCAATTACCACAGCAGGGGCCTTCTTGTTTTTCACCTAGAAATCAGATGAAAAATAATTACTTTTAGGGATATCACTTAATCTTAAAAGAACATGGATACACACATAAAGTTACAAAACAATGGAAAAATATAAAAGTTGTTACATTAGTCAGTACAACTTCACACGCAAGTTAGTATGCCCTATTTAACCAACTCACCTTTTTACGCCATGGCCATTTTGAATCACCATAGTTGTAATCAATTTCCTCTCCTATCTCTATTTTCCTAACTGCAAAGAGGCACAAATGTGGCTTGCCATCTACTATGATTTTTTTCATGATGCAGTTTGGAGATTTGCCATTGTCATTTACTAATCTTCCAAGAGAGCCATCTTCCTTGGATGCATCAATACTAAAAGGTATAAAAGGTAAAACATTCAAATGTTAGTTATTTTACAAAAATCAGGCTTCACAGTGTAAACATATTTAAGAACCATAAATAATGTGTGATAACAGAAACTTCTAGACTGGCTCAGTCTAGTTTAAAATATCAATACTTAGAAGTGATAGCTTGAATAAGATTTCTCCTTCTTTTTGTAATTCATCAACTATTCGAAACTTTCAGCTCTTAAAGACTTTCTACATTTCTTCAAAAGATGTTTTGTTATAATCTTACCACCAGTGATGATTTTGCCACTCAAATTCAAACAGAAATGTACTCTCTATCTCTGTGTAGTGTCTTGACTGGCATTCTTCCACTGATATAAGTTGACCCCTGTACTCCAAGACAAAAGCACCTGGGTCGACGGGCTGGCTAGCGAACACTCCTCTTCCTATAAGGTTATTTTAGATATACATTTGATTAACAGAAACAATGAGCTGTCTTAACCTTTAACATACAGCATGACCCACCTCTTGTCACTTAAATGTGGTGCAACAATAACAAGAAAGAGTATAGCCTACTTCCTTTACAACCAACAGCTAGACCTATTGAGTATCAGCACAATGGCTTCTCTGGAAATGCCAATATATATCTGTTTCTAATATGTAGCATAAATATTTGCTTTAATATATGTATGAAATTAATAGTAATAGTAAAAGACCTGCTATCCCTGAGGGAGGACATGAAGTTAGTTGGTGTGAGTGAAGAGGATGCAGAGGATAGAGTTAGATGGAGGCACATGATTCGCTGTGGCAACCCCTGAAAGGGAGCAGCCGAAAGGAAAAGAAGTAAAAGACCTGCTATCCCTTACCTTTGTTAGTGTCAATATATCTTTCTATAAACCCAGGCTTGTCCCTTGAAGATTGAATGTAAGACTTTGCATCCTCAGCAGGCTGTAGTCTTGAGTTCCGTTTACTCATTATGGCTCTGTGAAACAGTTTTTAAGTCATAACACAAGTTATCTTATTAACTAATCACCTGAGTATTTGAATATTTCATGGTATATGGTCTATGTAGATTGCTCAACAGAAACCCAGGAATATTCAAAATAGCAGACCATAAATATAAAACACGAGGTATATTCAAACAAACAATAGTCAAACAAATTACTCCCTCTCCTTCTTTGCTAACCTGTCCTTTCCTAACCATATTCCTTGAGATAGGAAAAAACTACTGTGATGCTTAGAGAAGAGAACCCAACAATCCAATGTTCCAAAGATGATCTACAAAAGGTTTATTCAGGACACCTAGCGAAACATATTACTTCATTAAAGCAGGGATTTCAGCATTTAACATAAAACTATTTTCATAAATGAAATACAGCAAAAAAATTGGATTTAATGTAAATTAAGTAAAGGTTATGTTCCAGCGTTAATTTTACTGTTATCATTACAGGATCATCTTTATATATGGAGGACTTTAGTGCTTTCTACAAGATATTATGAAAATCCTGGAGCTTAATGGTAGGAGGATTCATCTCCAAGAAGAGAGAACTGTATGCATTTATACACATAAATCATTATTAAAATGTATTGATTAGGCCATTTATAACTTATTTCTGACATGGAGACAGTATAAACAAACAGAATCTAATATTTATTATTTACCTACCCTTTGCACAAGTGACATGCCAGATTCACACATTATATAAATGGCATTCTAAATATTACATAACATCCATCTTTATCAAAGCTGTCATATTTATTTTCTAATAGGTAAAATTTAATTTGTTGACCAAGGTAAAAATATATTTTTTTGTCATGAGTTTTCTTTTTTACACAGCAGGCTAAACTTATGAGGTTATTTGTGGATAATGAATAAAAAGAAGTGAAAAAAGTCAGCTAAAAACCATCACCTTCCCCTCTACTTCTCAATGATCCCCTTGAGCAAGGCCAAAATCTGAATCCTACTAATTTTTACACATTACCATAATAAATATTACGCACTTGTACTTCAAAAAGGGGAAAATTTGCTCCTACCCCCATTTGCAGTACAGTTCCCACCCCTTAAAGTCCAAGTGAATATTGTCCTGAAGAAACACCGAACAATTTTATCAGTGTTATCATTTACTTAGCTAACGCTAGCGCTAATGCTAGCGCTAATGCTAGCGCTAATGCTAGCGCTAATGCTAACGCTAGCATCTTGCATGAGATGGCACTTTACAAACGAGTTAAAAACGCTCATTACCAGCTCTTTGTTAGCATTGATAGTATTTGAGGTATAAGTTGACTTACATTTCTTTATTGTCTTGTATTACTGCCGTAGTGATTTTGTCCTGTTTAGTCCAAAAGAAGCATGCGGTCTTCACCGAGCTGCAGTCATGGTGCATTCAAAGCCCGCAACAGTGTGGGTCTTTTCAGCATGTATTTCTTTTCAATGTATTTCTAACTAAACATGATCCTTTAACAAAAAAGCCTCTTCCCATGATTTGAAGCAAATTGATTGATTCTTTTATTTCCTTATGGATCAATATTTGTCATACATGTAATTTTATGTATTTTGAAAGTTTAAAAGTAAGATTTTAGTGACATGTAGATGTACAACATGTGTGACGTACGTGCCTTAAAGGCAACTAATCTCATCTAGCTACGATCCAAATGAATATCTTATCTTATAAAATCAATTGTATTTTAACCTTCAGAGAAAATGTGCTAGATATGTATCTATAACATTACAGCAGTAGCTACCGAGCTATAGATCACTTTACAAGCTGTAAGCTATAACATAGCTAACATTAGAAGGTAGTATGGTGTTGCTAACATTACCAGCCAACATGCTGTAGCTAACTTTAGCAACTATAAATTTATATTACAACTTCACTTTGTACCCTGCTTGCAACTATGCAGAGGATAAAAAAGTTAAAAACTGTAAAAAAAAAATCAGAAAAGAAACGTACCTGCTCCCTTCATGAAGTTTTCATACTGGTAAATGGCACAATATTCTGTGGTTTGAGGAAATGGGCGTGTATCCCAAATTGGTGACGGTGACGGTGAAGTAGCCAATCAAATGTCTTCTTATCATCAGGGCTGTACTCTGATTGGTTGAAATGTTACACACTTCCGAAAGTGTGTATCTTTTGCAATACCAAGCCCCTAGCACTAGTTGGCAGTACTGAGGATAAATTTTACACACACTTCACACACACTTTTCCAAAATTTCTGACCTTGTGGGCCAAATGAAAAAAAAGCAAGAGCAACATTAGGGGAGGCTCCTGAGCTGCTTTTTGAATGAAATCTTTGTGGGGCCCAGCATTTTGGGCCCCACAAAGGCTTTGGGCCCCACGCTGTTGGTGGGCTCCTTGCCACTGGGCCTCACCAAGTAAGAATTGCAAGTGCACACACACACACACACACACACACACACACACACACACACACACACACACACACACACACACACACACACACACACACACACACAAACACAAACACAGCTCAACCACCTGCATACCAGAGAACAAAAATTAAGAAAACAAGATCCTGTGTAAAACTTTCAGCAGGTTAGATCAAGAAAAATTAAAGTAAAGTTGTTTCAATAACAATTACTATGTACTATATTGTATTTTATCCAAGTATATGGGTCATGTAAGTACAGTCTCAGGCCATATCAAAGTTATGATGAAGACATGAGTGGACAAGCTGAGGCTGCAGCCACTGGACTGATGAACAAGCAAATATCTGGTCTTTTACAGCATCATGTCAGTCAGCTGCACAGCAGGTACACAGCGTATTCTCAGAGTTAACAGTAGTACTGACATAAATCTGTTTGTGTGCACTTTTGCAGAGTATAAAGTAACTGTTGTTAACTTCATTTACAGCTACGTCTTTCACACACTGTTATAATATGCTTCTTGATAAATATTACAGCTGCTCATTTTCTATCAGCAATCAGGAGGGAGCATTATGTGTGCAATTTGTGTCATTGCTTTTATGTAGAATTTGTGACTGCTTTATTGTGTGTGACTGGAGGTGGAACTTTGAGCATGCAATACTATAGAGCAGTAGAGCAATAGCAGGGGAAGGATCATGGGAAATCTGTATTGTATTATATTCCACTTTCATCCATATCTGTATGATATAAATTTACTACATCTACTTGTTTACTATCCCTGTTCTAATGCTTCTCCCTCATTAAACCAATTCAGCTCCAATAACTCTACCTGAGTGCTGTGGATGAGAGATGGTGTTTATACTCCCATCTAGCAAATGGAAATCTGTTCAATTGTTAATGATACAGGCATCCACAGGTTTGTCCCCTGGATTCCTTTATAGAAAGTAGGACAGTAGTGGGTACCGGCATCTCTCTGTTATAAAAGCCTCCGTCTCACCCTTAACCCCCTCTTCTCTCTGTCTCTTACAGGCGAGCCCTGCTCCCATAATTGTCAACACAGACACTTTGGACTCAGTTCCTTATGTGAGTTTGATTTATTTTTATTTTAATGTATTTTACCTGTTAGTCTTTTCAGTAGAAGACCACATTACAAAAAGAATCAGCAGGTGAGATGGAATGTTTGATGTATTAGTTTGTTTTCATTGTGTAACTTTTCATTGTAAAACAAGGTTGTAGTGCTGATTTATTAATTGTCATGAATAAAAGACCAGCACAAGACTTTCTAAAGACCTTTCCTCTCTTGCACTTTTGCACAGTATTTTACTTCAAAACTAATAAAAGCAGAAGGATAAATAAATAATGCTACTCAAACAGGGACTGGGCTCCAAGAGCTCACATATTTTTTTTCACAGTAGATGACAATGGACATAGAGGGGTTTTCAAATTTTTGTTAATTTATTATTATTATTATTGTTGTTGTTGTTGTTGTTATATAAGACAATTTATAGGAATTTCCTCATCCACTTTTTTTCACTTTAGTTTGTTCATGTGTCAGAGCTTTGTCCATAAACTGAGAATCGTGTATTCATCATCAGATAAACATTTCCTGTTTCAATTATTTAACTACAGTAATTTATTCCCTTACAATCAAATTAAGTTCTGGTAATGATATTTGACACTGCTCAGAAATGACAATTTGGAATATAATTTGCAGCATTTTATATGCATGTGAGCTATTTCTTTATGAATGTATAATGAAAGCACTGACTGCAAATTAATCATCTCAGCAAGATATGGGATGAGACCACCCTCTGCAGCTAACCTTCATGTTGCAGAAATAGATAATCTTGGTTAACCATCACCCTAAATTGCTTCCCTTGTGCTGGGGCCTATTTAGTGCAGAATAACAAGCTAGATTTACCAGATACCTGCTGTCTTTAATGTAACTACAGTATGTAGAGTTGGAAATTCAGTGCTTAACCTCAACCTATATGAACATAATTTAATATCCTTTCTGAAAACACAAGCACAGTGTTTGAAAGAGTAAATGTTTTTCCTAATATATTTTTGCCCCTAGGTCAATGGTACAGAAATTGAATATGAGTTTGAGGAAATCACTCTAGAGCGGGTGAGTATCTCAGGTTCCACAGCTATGTTTAACCTCAGACAATCTAGAAGTACATGTCTTAGCACTGCATTTCCTGAAGGCTTCAAATTACACTATAAAACCGTGACAGAGGGACGTTACAACATTCCTGCTGCCTAACTATCTATACCCAGTGTGTGGCTGGATAAATGTGGAATAATTCTAATGTCTTGGACCAGTTAGGATTTGTCCAGAGAAGCTAATAGATTTCAGATTATTTTTCCACAATTGGTGAAAGTACACAAACTCAAGTCACAAGTTAAGGTTTAGATACTGGAAATGTACTTATTACCAACCACCAAATATACGCCACTAAATCCTTTATGTACAGTAAGTAAAAGCAATAGGTACACAAAATAAAATAAAAGTACAAGTACTGCTCTAAGAAAACTTATTATTTGTGTTGAATTTGATGCCAAGTTCAAAATTTTCATCTTTAAAAAAACAGATAACTAAAGTTGTCACATGGTGTAGTGGAATAAAAGTACAAATATTCTCTCTGAATTGTAGTGGAGTAAAAGCAACATACTCCAGTACTTGAAAATTTGTATTTATTTGCTTATCTCTGTTTCTTTTTTCTTTACCACCAAATTAAACCAGTGACAATAATTATTTGCCATCCGCATTTTAAGGTCCAATTTTAAAGCCCTGTTCTGACACAGCCTAGCAAACTATTTGTATGCTTAAAGAATGTAGTAGATTTAGCATGAGCTCATAAATTGCGCTCCAAGTCACCAAAAGAGAAATATTGACTTAGTGGAGACTAAGAGCAGCAGAAAGGAGTCCAATACAATAAGACTTCACTAAACAACCAACAAGGGAGTCTGCACTTAGTAGTCACTCTCCATCCATAGTCCAGGACCTTTGTGTTTATCACCTCTTATCAGATGATGGCTAAAAGCACAGACAGGCCTATGTTTTGTCCTCTGTTGAGCAGAACAAGGTTTTTTGATTGAGTGCTCCAGGCAGCAATGTCCTACAGGGACACTCAGTTTGTTCTGTAATCAAGAAAAGCTTCTGTTTCATCAGCTAACAACTTAATCAAATCTTCACCTTATTCTATGAGCATCCGGGGGACTTTGTTTGCAAAGCCAACACTTTGTGTATAAAAATAATATTGCATAGTAAAGCTGTGATTATAAAGAGCCAGGTTAACTCAGAAGAGAGGCTGTGGTGGAGCCATTTTGTGATGGAAGGCTAAATACTTCATTCTAATCATAGTGAGAGTAGAAATGCTATAAAGTCAATCAAATCGACTTTTGATGAAAATCAAATGTACTGTATACTTTAAAGGCTCCAAGGATGCTGGAGTGTGTAGTTTGCTGTCAATGCTGTCAAATAATATGTGCACTACTCATCTTGTGTATCGTGATCACTAACCAGGAATACGTGTAGCCCAGGGTAAACTTCATTCTTGCTACATGGAAAAATGGTGGATGAGCTCAGCTGGTGCAGAAAAGTAGAAATAAATTGATCAGGATCCACAAAACAAAATATATCCACATGTTTGTTTTAGGAAGAAACATACACATATGATTATAATTTGATGAAGATCTTCAGTGTATTGGAGCTAATGTCACAGTATCCAGTAAACCTGCGGTTAATGAGAGGATGTGAAACAAGCTATAATATGTCTCTATAATAGCTAAACATTAAACATAGACATATTTAAGGCAGGTATCCTCAGACTGTGCAGACACTTCATACATATAAGATCTGCCCACACAGTGCCTCTTTTCACTGACTGCTTCCCATGGCCACAGGGTAACTCAGGGTTGGGCTTTAGCATTGCCGGGGGGACAGATAACCCACACATCGGCGATGACCCTGGTATCTTCATCACCAAGATCATCGCTGGAGGTGCTGCAGCAGAGGATGGGCGGCTGAGGTGAGTCATTTATACATCCCCGCACAGGTTTTTAATCAGAGTTAACTAGCAACATTTTTGGACCTTGACAGGTAAACAAACATTTGATAAATGCGTCACAGAAAATGCCAGAAAGAAAAGAGAATCCTTTAAGAGGATGACTTAAAGATAATCTTTCTCACTGCTCACTGCTTACTCCTCTGCAGCACTGGATAATCTATCCTCAGAAATAGTTTATAAAACATTTGAGATACAGTACAGAGTTATAAACGTTGTTTTCTTCTTCTATTTTTTTCTGTCTCAAGATTTTTTCCTTTTGGAAACTTGCTTTCAAATCTTCTTGTTGATACATCATATTCATAAATTTATATATTTATTTAAAAAATTGTTATTTTCTCAACTATTTCGGCATGTATCTCAACTATTGTTTGAGGAACCGCAAATTGTGTTTAATTTCAAGTGGTAAATTGACTATTATTTTGGTAGCTCTATTGTAGCTCTGTTTTTTAATGAACAACAACAATAATTCTTCAGTGCTCTGCAGCAATCCTCATTGAGTTGAGTTTAGTTTATGGTATTAACTGAAGTGGTATGGATAAAGTTTAACTAAGTCATTTAATATATCAAGGAGGCAAGCACATTACCTGAACTCATTCTTCACTTAACTGAAGATGATTCTAGGTGTCAGGGACAGTGTATGCAGTCTTTTACCCCAAGTAAGCTTTTAGATGATTGCTTTTTTTTTTGCTATAACACAAAAGCAAAAAGACAAACTCACCTACAAACATTCAGACAGTTACTAAAAGTTTATCTTCCATTTTATAGAAAACACTATGTAATTAAATACTGCATTACACAATTAGTAAGTGTAGGATTATCGCCTAAAAGCCCCTTCTATTGTATATCTAACATGCAAGAACTTAACTAATCATTCATTACTGTTATGTAACAAAAGGTGGACGTGTGAAAATCCTGTGGAGCAAGCGTTAGAACAAAGTAACACAGTCTGGGAAGGATCCCAACAAACCTTCCTTATGTAACTCATGTAACTTCCCTAAAACATTCCTTTTTTTTTAAATAGCAGGGATATATAATGTTGATTTGGTTCAAGGCTGGCATCTGTTTTGCTTCCAAGCTGCAGCTCTGGATCATTACTGTCAAATCGCAGATGTTAGAGTGGAGCATTATGCTTCCACAGCATCAAGGCAGATTGCTGAAGAAGCAGGCTGGGCATAAATCACACTTAGCCTAATTTATGGTCACCCACTCCAAGGTGGACAGCGAGACTAAGCAGTATAGATGGGGGGCTGTCTAATCACTGAGAGGAAGAGAGGCTCATGGAGATTAGATTTTCTCTAACATCACAGAAGCCAGACACAGTGAGCTCTGGAACACTGTAGCAGAGCACTAAGCATACTTATAGGACTTAAGGGACTGCTTGCAGCATTTAGAGTGTTTCTCATGGAGGCTTTTGTATTAGAAAGGTAAAAGTATTGAAGTAGACGAGCTTAAAGCCATAATAGTCCTTCCTGTTTAAAAAAGTTTTCTATAAATGCTTATTACACATGTTGTGAATTTTATCTTAGTTTGTACTTTTCTCACTGTGTAATTTTTATTATTATTGTCTGTTGTTTAATTGCGACCAGAGTTTATGTAGATGTACATGTATACTACTGTATGTATTGGTACTGTCTAAAGAATGAGAATTGTAATGTCGGTAATATTTAAAATAAAAGTAATATTTATGTAATTTTAAAATATTTATTGTGGAAGACGTGTAAAAACAAAAATACTTTCTTTCTGCTTTCCACTGTTAGAAGAGGTTGTGTAAGTATGCATGGATTTAGTGTGTGTATGTGTGGGCTGGGTCCCAGCTGGTCCCTATGTGCACCCCCAGGAGAGCTGTGTCCTTGACTGCCAGGGCATGGACGTTTTGGTCAACACCTCAGGGGGATTCAAACTGAGCCACTTGGTGACTCCTTTTTGTTCGCATTTATGGGCTCGTCCACAGGCACACACCCCCTCACACCCACTCACATTCTCAGCTCGCATTGTCTGTCACAAGTCTCAGACATGCACTTGCATACTATGTTTATTATGCACAAAGTGGCTGGAAATCTCAAACTTATGTATGTAGCACATGGGTCACCCCTTCAAGTAATTATGACATAATACAGTTGTGTGTGTGTGTGTGTGTGCGCGCGCATGTGTGTATGTTTGTTTACAAAGAAATGCAAAAATAGGATGGCTGTAAACAATATGAATGTTCAAAGGTTACTACCTTTTCAACCCATTTTTAACTGATTTATGTTATATCTGAGATACCTTTTTGGTTAGCATATTTTTTGCAGCTTCACAGTAAATCGGCTTAATTCTGATACAGAGCTATCAGTAAAATATGTCAGCATTATGTAATTTCATAAAAGCTCAAGTTTTAGCTTAACTTCCTTAGATAGCCTTCAAGTTTAACACTTCCTCCATGGTGGCTGCTTTGCTTCTTCCTAGTAAACACTCTCTGACACTTAAACAGAATATTGTTAATTGTGCAGCTTTGCTCTCAATCATGAGTCATTATCATCACAAATCCACACTGTTCTTCTTCCAGAGTAAATGACTGTATCCTGCGGGTGAATGATGCAGACGTGTCTGAAGTTTCTCACAGTAAGGCAGTAGAAGCCTTGAAGGTTGCAGGTTCCATTGTCCGATTGTACGTGCGGCGCCGGAGACCTATGCTAGAGACCATCATTGAGATTAAACTCATAAAAGGACCAAAAGGTGCGCTCAGAAACACACAGTCCAGCTAACTCATATGGACTCACTTAAATATCAAGTGTTACTTACTATTTGATTGATGCTCATGTGAATCATTGTGATTAGTGCTCACCAGATAGGTTTCATTTAAAGGAATAAAATCAAGCCACTCTTAATTCAGTAACACATGAAGAATGTATGTATCCTATGTTAGCTAAGCCGAGAGCAACATAACATGCCAGTTAAGTTTACAGTAGTTAACCCTTAAACCGTTTTTTTTAATACTTCAGTCAATCGAAAAACACGAGCATCAACATATTATGAAGCCCTTTATATACTGTTCTGTGTAACCCAGAAACTAATCAACTACTTTCACACACACATAAACACACACAGGTCTGGGCTTCAGTATTGCAGGAGGAGTTGGAAACCAGCACATCCCCGGTGACAACAGCATATATGTCACCAAAATCATTGATGGCGGGGCAGCACAAAAGGATGGGCGGCTACAAGTTGGAGACAGACTGTTAATGGTGAGTACCAGGTGCTAGCAATTTGAATTTTAACCTGAACTATGTGGAGTCTGGATGGTCTGATAATAATTGAGTAGACTTGTGCATTTAATAGCAGTGTTATTTAATAGCAGCTGACAGTGTTCTTCTTGTTTCTTAAATCTAAATGATAATAGAGAGATAAAACCGTTGCACACATTTTGAAAGCAACAAAGTAGCAACCTACTGACCCTGCAGTGTAACATTAAGCTTTCTCTTGGTTAATCAGTGCTTAATGTTATTTCCTTCCTAATGTCATGAGCTCACCGAACACCATCTGTCACAATCCAATCTTGTGGAGGCAGGGAGCATGCTGGACTGGTCAGGCTGAGGACTAAGAACACACTAAGTCTATTCTTTGTTTGGACAGGTAAACAATTTCAGTTTGGAGGAAGTGTCTCATGAAGAGGCTGTAGCCATTTTGAAGAACACGTTGGATGTGGTTTACCTAAAGGCAGGAAAGCCTACTAATGTGTATCTATCGGATCCCTATGGGCCTCCTGATATTACACACTGTAAGTACTTACCTCCTGCTTTTGAACTGATTAGTTGTCAGCTCACTGTTGCTGGAACTGTCATCTGTAGCTAGAATCGTTAAACCAGAGAGAAGAAAACCTATAAACCTCCAGATGACTATAAAGCTGGTAGTCACTCTTCCTGTAGCTCATGTTTGGTCTCCTGTTCAGTTGCTACAGTATACACTAAAATCTGCTCATCACTTAATGAGTGACTGAGCATTAATGAGTGAACATTACACTTATTCGGCTGTTAAACTAACAACTTATCACTGGAATAGCAGTTCACAATACTTTTATTTTTACTCCACTTATGGAATATGGAATGAATTGTTTTTTAAACTTTATTTTAGATGTTTAATTAATGATGTATTAATGTTAAGTTATTATGTTAAGATTTTCTGCAATGCCACTCAGTTCTTGTCAATTGTACAAAAGTGTTACACATACAAATGGTAAATAGTCGCTTATATAGCACTTTACAATGTTGATTCCGATTCCCCCATTCACAAAGTGAAGGCAGTGGCTGCCATGCAAGGTGCTCACCTGACCCACCGGGAGCAACTTGGGGTTCAGTGTCTTGCCCAAGGAAACTTCAACATGTAGCCAGGAGCAGGGATTGAGCCACTGACCATGTGGTCCACGGTCAACGGCCTTATCAACTGAGCTACAACACAAAAGTGTTACATTTTCAGTCACTTTCATCTATATTTTACTCACTAGTTAATGTTTGTGAACATTGAATTTACATATCATTAGAATTATTATCAAGGAGAGAGTGTGTTGCTATTGTCAACTGACTGAGACTGAGAAGCCCTTGAGGAAAATAGACTTTATAAATAAACTTGACTGTATTTTATATTTAAGTGTCACTTGGTATGGAAATATAGTATAATAATTTAGGGAATTATTTAAACTTCTCTCTGATTTGCTCTTTTTTTCATAGCCACAAATTTTATTTTTCACAGCAGCTTGACATGGACAAAGGACATCTCGTTTAAGATGTTGTCCACAACTTTATTGAGAAACGACATTTGAAATAACTATGAAAAAACAGAAATAAGAAATGCAAGAATACTATTAGCATCATGGAAATTTGTCAACCAGTATCTCCATTTATTTATTTATTATTATTTTCCTTCACAGCTTTTTCTCCAGCCATGGAAAATCATATCTCTTCCCCCATCAACAGTGGCACTCTGGAGTACAAGTCCGGTCTCCCCCCCATCTCCCCTGGGAGTTATTCCCCCCTCCCTAAGCACTTACTAGGGGAAGAAGATATAAACAGGTTGGATGGTTTTTCCTTCTTACGGTAATTACCTCCTTTCCTACCAGACTACTAAAACTACACGTAGAAGTCTGTCTACTCAATTTCTCCTGTCTATCGTCTGTCCTACCTGATCTGTTTGTGTGGGGCGATTCAAAAAGCAATCACAACTCCATGGTGAGTTTTGATGCAATTTGAAAAGGTCTGTTGTCTCTGTGTAGAGCACCATATTGTAGTTTTCACCTTACTAACCTTAAATATTGGTACCTGCAGCGATTTTCAAAGATGTCCTGAAAAAGGAGTCCCTTGATCCCCCTAATCAGGAGCTGCGACATTATGTTCTGATCACATTTTTTCAAACAAATATTTAGAAAATAGAGGGTCCCCAGAAAGAGCTATTTGAAAACCACTGGTTTGCAGTATTTTTGCTATGATGTGTTGTGATTGCAGCTGAATGTCTCTTTATGGTTGCTTTCTCAACAGTGTGTTTTCTTGTGGTATTGTAACGCATGGCTGCTTAGAGCATCAAGTCATTAATAAAACACAACAGAGTCGCGGTTTGTGTTTTAATATTGTTCAGAAAGGCTTTGGTAATTTTACAGTAGCTTCTATGGGTCTGGGAACAGTACCATCACCGTAAAATGTATTTATACAATCCCATGTTAAAATATGATGTGTAGAGAAAATGTTTTAGTGATTCCAATGTGGCATAATTAGTTAAGACAAATTCTTCTTTGATTTTTTGTTGTTGTTAGAAACCAAGCATAAAACAGGATTTATCAGATTAACGGACTCATCACATTCATGACTCTTTGCCTATTTATGGTAACTTAGTGAGTGTTGCTCAAGAGTTACGTAATATGGCAACTTTGTTACACGTGTAAAGTTAAGCCATCTACCTAAATAGGCTGCTCTACTGCCAACATGGCAACTGACAAAACCTGCAAGTTGGGCATTCCTAGTCTTCTTCTTCTTCTCCTTCGCCTGTTCCCTTTCAGGGGTCACCACAGCAGATAACAAACAACACACCATTCACCTCTTTTCCACACTCTCTGTTGCTTTGAACTGTTGACCCAAATCATTAAAGTCCTGCACCTTCTTTACCTCACCGTTCCACTTGAGTCCCTCTCATTCACACACATGTATCCTGTCTTGTTAAGGTTAACCTTCATTCCTCTGCTTTCCAGAGCAGACCTCCACCTTTCTAGATTTTCCTCCACCTGCCCCCTGCTCTCCCTACAGATCACAATGTCATCTGTCAGTCTGTCCATCACCAGAGCAAACAAGATGGGGCTCAGAACCAATCCTTGATGCAGACCTGCCTCCACCTTGAACTCCTACAGCACACCTACATCACACCTCACCATGGTCTTACAGCTCTCATACATGTCCTGCACCACTCTAACATACTTTTCTGCCGCTCCAAACTTCCTCCCACAATTCCACAGCTCCTCTCTTGGCACTCATCATACGCTTTGTCTAAATCTACTGCTTCTTATTCACCCATTCACACTCACAATCACACACCGATGGGGGAGCTGCTATGCAGCTGGCCAACGCTCACCAGGATGGGGTTTAGTGTCTTGCTCAAGGACACTTTGACATGTGACCGGAGGAGCTGGGGATCAAACCAACAACTGCAGGATTGGTGGACAACCATTCTACCTTACCGCACCACAGTTGCAAGATGTAGTCCACCTGAGTTCTTCTACCCTCGGTCTTACTGTATATGTCACCCTATGTTCCCGCCTCTTCTGGAAGAAAGTGTTCAAAACAGCCATTTTCACCCTCTTTGCAAAGTCTACCACCATCTGTCCTTTTGGCACCCTGTAGGTCAACAGCACTAGTGGCGGTCGTTGTTAGCCAGGGCCACAACTGATCCCATATGGAAGTGAGATTCTGTATGAAAGTCGCATGTTTAATTTGCCATGTGTTTTACGTCAGAAGCCCTTCCTGACACAACCCTCTCCGTTTATCCAGACTCGGGACTGGCAGAAGAAGATACTGGCTTGTGCCCCTTTGTGCATGACATTGGGCATTTTCCTGTTAAGTTGCATAGGTGTCTGTAGGAAAGTTGTAGTGGTTATTTGGAAGTCAACGTGTCTGATGTGTTTGCCTTATGTATTTTTCTCCTGCCTAAGGTATTTTTCTACGTTTCCAACTCACTCTGCTATGACAGCTGCTCCCCATCCAAACAGCAGAAAGATTAAGATGTGTCACAGGAGTGAGTCACAGCCCAACATTAGCAGCTCCCCACCTAAGCTGCCCTAACACCTACAGTAATCCCAAAGCATTAACCAAATGGTTTCAAATTCCTTATCAAGTCAAATCTGAGATTAACGTTGTTGTGTTTCTGGCTAGCAAATGTTTTCAGAGGTGGATGCTGCCCCACTGCTTGTCAGACATGAGGTTTGGTCAGCCTCTGCTGATCTATTTATTGATTAGGGGTCATTCAATTTGTTTGAAGAATGACAAACTAAAGCAGTTTAAGTCAGCACAACTGGGAAAACTGATGGCTACTACAATGAACAAATTAATACATACTCCATAATGCTTTTCTGTTAGATTGTCTGTGCTCCAGCATAAATTAGGTTGTGTTGTTATACGCCATTTTTAACACTAAAAATATTAGAGGAAGATTGCAGCAGGGTGAGAACAAAAGCTCATTTCAGGGGATAACTGAATGACCCATGTGTTAAGCTTTTTTGAGTGAAGGATTAGTCCTCCATTTCTCTTTGGAGTTAAGAGGTTTAGTGTTTGCTCTTGGCCAAGGTGCAAACCTAATATCCTTTGAGACTACCATGTCAACCTAAAGTGACGCTCTCTGACAGTTTGTGTCACTTCTCTATTCTACATACAGAGTTAATTTTTTTGTAATAACTGATAATGTATATCATTAAACCAGTGTGATTCACACTGTTTTTGGGGAAGCAACAGAATAATCAACAGCACAAAAGAATTCTTCAACTTGTTCTGTTTATGCAGAGGGACTAGTGAGGGAATAAAGTGTACTATGTGCTTCGTGTATCCTTGCAGTTTGGTGACATTACAAGTCATATCCTAAATGACGTTCCTGTAAATTTTCAGAAATCACCTTCAGTAAAAAAATGAAATAATAATATACAGAAATGGTCACATTATAGAAATGGACAAAATTCTTTGCATTATGAATAATTCAGCAAGAGAAACAAAGCCAACTGTTCAGTTCTCTTTGGCTTCTGCAGCTCAGCAGTGGGTCAATACTGAGACTCAGTACAAGCACAGACACCAGAAATCAAAGGAGAATAACAGTTGGGATTAAAAAAAAGTGGTTCCAGGCATGTGTTTGACCATTTGTTTCACTTGTAAGGGTATAAGACATAATTTACATTTCTGGTCTGGACTGCCGTGTTACTCAATCACAATCCAGAAGCAATGAAGGTTCAACCCACTGAAAATACATTGCTCAACTGTCAGGAAGACTGTAGTGTGTGGTTTAGTATAGCTAATATTATGATGATAGGTCTTCAGTTCCTTCCTCAGCCACAGACAGCCGCAAGGGACAGAGTTGCTTGGTGAAGATGTTTTCAGGATGCAAACACACACACATTTGGCCACAGAGAGGAGGGGGGTGGGGATGGGGAACAGACAAGTGCGCTGGTAGTGGTGGTGGTATGCTGCAGTAAGGTCAAGGCAGGCAAAACAGTCTTGCCACATACATGTCTTGTCCATGTGACACTGTGTATACTGTATGTGTGTGTGCATGTTTTTGAATGTAAATGACGCACTGTGCAGGCGAGATGTACACATTGGCTACACATCCATGTTTTCTCATCTTCTCTGCAATAATATGACTAATTGCCCGATGCACAAACACACAGACAATATGCATGAATGACTCCAAGCTCACATACTGTACTGCATGCTCCAATAAACACACTTGAATCCACATCATTTCACAAAAAGCAGACCACGACAAACTGGGTGTTCACTGAATGTTTAGCTACTAATTTGCAGTGTGTCTCTGTCCGGAGTTTACAAGTACTTCTCCATGCAGGCAGGTCACATACTAATAATTTGTGACGCTGACATGGGACATTGCTTTTTAAGTTTTGTTGTTTTGTTCTGAATAGCATGTGTCCAAGTGCTTCTTGATCAATGTGAGAGAAATTAACTATGTAAATGTGAATAACAAACTTACAGCTTTTTATAATAAGCCACTTAACATTGGCTGATTATCAACAGTTTACTTTTTCAATCCCATTAGAAATCCTTCCTTAGATGATGGGGAGGGTCACAGGTTTGATTCCCAGCACTTCCAGTTAAGGTGAGATATTTAGTGTTCTCGAGCAGCTACCGCATGCTCCTGCCAGTTTGCCATTGCATGTTTTTTGTTGCAAGGAATTGTAAGAAATTACCTCATGACAACTTTAAAGTATGAGCCTCTCTTTGTTTTGTTGAGAATGTCTGACCACATGGTGCTCTTTCTGTGTATACCTTTGTTTTTAGAGCTCACCTTTCTATTCATTGTTACAGTTAGTAATACATGCATATCTTAGATCATAGATTTTTCCATGCTCACATAAGTTGGCTATCAGTGGGGAAATAAAAATAGTTGGAGCTTAAAAATGGCCTCCAATGGATTCCTGTTTGTTGAACTTCCTAAAACATTAATTTTGTAGCATTAGAAAGAAAAATATATGATACAATTGTTCTCTTTTAGATACAAAATGCATTGATAAGCTAATACACTCCTTCCCTCAGTGTTTTTGCTGTTACAGCCTTCCTGGTTCTTAAGTTACTTCTGGTATGACCACTACATATTTATTTTAGCTAGATATGTTCTAATTTTCTGTGCTTTTTCTATTGTTCTACCATTCCAGCATGTGTTAATATAACTGTAACTGCCATGTGTAGCTGCAGCAGCTGAGGTTTCACATAAATTTGTCTGACAATCATAAGCAACAGATAACAATAGCCTTAATTGAAGATGAGCCTCTTTGTCTAAGCAAAGCTTGCTGTATTCATCGCTCTCCTATAACCATAGCTGTAACGTACACCTCTGTCTGTGTTTTGTTTGTCCCACAGTGTTTGTACCTCTTTATACTTGGGCAAAAAAGATCCCTTAAATGTAGCAAAGTGCATCATTTGAAAAGTTCTCGAATAAGCTACTGCATGCATCTTAGTACAAATCAAATTTCCCAAAACTGCCATATCCGACATGTACTGTAGATATAATAATTAGTTTAATGAATTACTGTTAAGATTTTAAATAATGAGTGGATAATTGAAATCATTATAAATAAAAAATTACAAACTTTCTTCTGTTGTCCTAAAAGTTTTTTATATTTTTTTATTCCATACAATTACTTGATTGAACAACTTATCAAAAAAAGGTTCAGACAAATTGCTGATTATGAATGCAATATACAGTGTTCATTGTTCAAAAGCATGTTAGTTAAATTAGTTTACTCACTTGCCTTTTTTTTTACGCATGCATCCTGACTGCTTTTGGATTTGACTGGCCGGATTCATTTACCCATCACAATTACCAATACTTCCCCCTGCTTTTTCAGCCACTTCTCCTAGTTCTTCATTTCTGTCATTCTTCCTGCCTTTCACCTTTGTGCATCACTGTCAAAATTGAATATCCCAGTCCCTTAATCCCACCTCTGTCTCTCAACACTAACCTCTCTGCTCTTGTCTTTCACCCCACTATAGGCCCGCTGAGCCAGTTTACAGCACTGTGAACAAACTATGTGACAAAGCACCATCCCCCCGACACTATTCCCCAGTGGAGAGTGACAAAAGCCTCTTTCACTCTGTTCCCCTTCCAACCTATCACTTAAGCCTGTACCCTGACTTGGACATCACCAGGTACAACCATCATGCACTATACCCGAGTCAATCCCGCCATATAAATGACATGCCATTTGGTTTTTCCTAATGCATTCAGTTGTTTGCTGCCTTTGAGCATCCTGCAACCATGTCTTGGTGTTGTCTTGTCAAGGCAGCATGCATATACTATCCCAACTTTCTCAAGAGAACACTTTTATTTAGCCTTTTCAAGTATCAGCTCACAGCTAGTTTTTATCAAAGTTTTGGCTTATACCATAAACAGATCAAATCAGTTTTTCTAGAGAAATGTGCTGGAATAATGTGTGACGTGTAAAAGTGACATGTAATACATTTGACGGAAAATATAGTGTGTAAAGGGCAACTTTGGCGAAGGAGACAGAGCAGTCGTCCACCAATCATAGGGTTGTTGGTTCGATCCCAGTCTTCTCCAGTCAGGTGTCATAGTGTCCTCGAGCAAGATGCTGAACCCCAACTTACTTGCTCCCGGTGAGTGTCGGCCAGCTGTATAGCAGCACCTCTATTAGTATGTAAATGTTTGTGTGGTTGTGAGTTTGAATCAGTGAATGAGAAGCAGTCTAAAGTGCAGACCATTTACATTTATTATTTAATGTGATAGAGGTTTTTCCTGGCATGTTGCAAAGCTGTTTGGTGCTTTCCATTCAGGTAATTTGTCTTTGCTTCTCTAATCTCCAGCCCATGAAATTTTTGGTGGCGAATCATAAAAATATTGTATTTTTTTAGCCAAAATGCATTTTTCTTTCTTTCTTCTTTTCTGTTACAGGTGTGTCTTTGCTCTTTCATACATATAGTTTCCAAATACACTGATCAGCCACAACATTAGAACTACTTTTAGGTTTTAATGCAGTCTGGTCAGAGTGCCCATGCTGACTCTACCCACAACAACATTAAAACCATCTGGTGCTTGTGGCTGATCAGTGTATTTGTCCTACACAGCTGCCTTGTCATACATATTAGTTTCATTATAGCAGCTTCAGTTTCAGACTTACTGAACCTTTCACAAGTCTTTCACAAACATTTCTTACCGGCTTCTGTGCATTATTTTATGTTCTCTGTAATTTATTTTGTAGAATTTAATTGTTAGGTGAATACGATGGATACATTTAGCTGCATGCTGCCAGTGTGGCAAGTAACATTGTTTGTTAAAGTTAAATGCATTGATTATTGATCTTATTCTTTCAAGTCTTACCTCTAAATGTTGAACAGAGTCTAATAATAACCATATAATATGGCCAATCCATCATCGTGTATTTTCCATTCATTCATATTCTGTGTCTTGGTTGGCAAAAAGTCATTTAACATTGACTGTGGTTACCAATCTGACATGTGTCCCATAGTCGCTGTTCTTCGATCTGGCGAACATGAGAGGATTTTCAAATTTTCATCAATTTGAAACAGAGCACGTCATACAGACATACAGACAAATTTAGCAGATTTTTCGAATTTTGATCTTAGGAATTGACAAACTAGAAGATTCAGTCAAAAACTCCAAACCACACACTTGGCCTTTATACTATCAGTTATAAATGAGTGGTGATTCTGAGATCTGAGATCTCCCAGAAAGCTACTTGATAAAACAGGTCCTAAGAGCAAAACATGGAGGCACACTGTCAATGTATGAGCCAACCAGGCTTTCCTCTGTCTTTGTTTATGGGTGTACTGCACCGTATTGTGTATTGTGTTACGTTTAGGTGTAGTGATGTGTCATTAGTGACGTCATATGGGTTTGATGTTGCCTTTGTAGTTTACCTTTTAAGATTGTTGTAAGGATCAATGGAATAATGCTGAGCAAAGGTTTTGTTACAAGAGGGGCAGTTGAGCCAAGCTACTGAAGGGAGAAGACGTGCCCAGTAACTGGAGCACAGGGACTGACTGCAAGGTAGAACTGAAAGGTTCAGTGTGTAGCTGTGGAGGCACACAGTTTCACAGTAAACCAAGTGCTGTTTCCAGTATCAAAAGGTCAACGTGCTTTGTTTAGAGATACTGTGTCCGAACGATTTTAACAAGATTCCGGATAAACACCACAAGTTTTGCTCAACCTCCTTAAATGGTTCCTAACCTTAGTGGAGATCCTCTAGACTATAGGAGGATAGTGAAGTGCTCAACTCATTCGCGCAGTGGCAAATTTGGAATATATGGAAGAGCCTAATACTGCATGTAATATGGGGGCGATTGTGTCTAAGCTTCCATATAAGTTGAAAGAGGAGTGTTTGAACACTGTAAAAAAACTCCAGAATTCTTTTTACCCGGATAAGATAGACTTTCTAAAGAGCAAAAGGCTTATGCTTCAGGTGTTTTAAACCAGGACATACGTGTAAGAGCTGTCAGGAGGAAGTAACCTTCCAGACCTACTCTGGGACACACCCCACTTTGCTACATGTGAAGATCAAGAAGGAGAAGCTGGATGGTAACGAACAGGCAGTGATCAGCAGATTTGTGAACAGCAGACGTAATCGAAACTTTGATATCAGGTCTGAGAGGACAGAGCGCAGTGTTGTCATAGTTCCTGTTTGAGTAAAGGCAAAAAAGGGCATCAAAGTAATTACTTTGTATGCATTTTTGGATCCTGGAAGCACAGCTACGTTTTGCACAGATAAACTTCTTGATGAGCTGAATCTACATGGGAAAAAGGTTAGCCTGCTTACAACCATGTAGGAAAACAAAGTTTGTGACCAGTAATATGGTAACAGAGTTGGAAATAAGCCACCTGGAATCAAATAACTTCATAGAGCTAAATGAGGTGTTTTCACAAAAGGATAATCCAGTGAGCAAGGACAACATCCCACGACAAGAAGATAAAGATAAGTGGCCACATCTTAAAGGGGTTCAAAAAATAAGACGGTTTTAGAACTAATGTTGCCAAGGCGACGAAGCCAGAGGAAGTCATTCCTAGCGTCAACAATGGGCCTTATGCAGTCAGAACTATGCTGGGTTGGACTGTCAATGGGCCACTCAAAGAAGGTGGTTGCAACAGAACAGTATGATATTTCTAATGCAGATCGTCTATTCGTGGATAGAGTGTCACAATCTGCTAGACTGGTAAATGGACACTACTGCCTTAATCTCCCATGAAAGGATTTGGACATTAAAATGCCAAACAATCGCAAGTTCAGGGTCGATATTCGAAGTAAGCCCCCCACCAGCAGAGGGATTTTATACATGCTGACCTCAGTGTATGATCCATTGGGAATACTTGCACCTGTGAATTTATAAACCAGGAAATTTATTTAGGAGCTTTGTAGGATGAAATTGGGATGCCCGAACATCTTGCCCACTTTGGGTACAAAGTCTCGAGCACTTAAATGACTTTGGAATTGAGAGACGTTTCAAATCAAAAGGCTTTGGTCAGACCGTGCCTTCTCAGCTGCATCATTTTGCAGACACTGCCGAGCATAGCTATGGGAAAGTAACATACTTAGGCCAGCGAAACATCAGTTACCGAGCTCACAGTGCCTTTGTGTTGGGAAAGGCAAGAGTTGCCCCCCAAAGCCCATGACTATCTCTCATTTGGAGCTTACTGCAGCAACGTTCGCAGTATGTATGGATAAAATGCTAAGGAAGGAGTTGGGAGCTAGCAATGGAGGACACTGTATTGGACTGACAGAAAAGTGGTGCTAAAACACATCGGCAACGAGACATGAAGGTTTCGCACGTTTGTAGATAATAGGATGTCAGCAATTCAGCAGATCTCACAGTGGCACTACGTAAACTCTTTGCTTAATCTGGCAGACGGTGCATCAAGGGGAGAGAATGTGAAAGCATTTCTGCGAAATAAGTTGTGGGCATCTGGACCTGACTTCCTTTTACAGGCAGTCGAGAAGTGCCCAAGGAATCCAGACTTGCAAGAGATTGATGTATCCAATCCTGAGGTGAAAAGTGAATGTTCTCGCAGTTGAAGAAAGGACTGATATAATGCAAAGGTTGAGAGAGTACTACTCATCATGGACACGCTTGTCATGATCTGACACTCACATTCACTTCCTGCCTTGGACTTTTATGTTGGTCATCTTTTTCTCCACTTCCTGTCCCCAGTTTATTTCTACACTCGTCATCCCCACTTTCAATTGTTTTCCTCTATTCCCCTGCCCTTTTTAAACCCAGCTCTCCCCCTGTTCCTGGTCGGATCATTGTCTTCGTTTCCCACTGCCCTCTATACAAAACGCTGTCTCTAGTTCCCCTGACTCGTGGTTTTTAGACTCCTGACCCTATTTTTGTGTACTCTGTTTTCTGTTTGGTCTGAGGTTTGATTCTTTGTCAGTGTGGGTAGTTTGTTTTCTAGTGTGCTTAGGTTTATTGTATGCGTGACTTTTTAGCTTTTCCAGTGTTTTTTTTGTTATTTCCCGGTGTCGTTGTTTTTGTTCCCGTTCAGATAATTTTCCCTCCTTGGTCCCTCCTTGTCAGTTTTGATGCTTTTGTTCTCCTATTGTGATTCTAGTTTGTCTATTCATCCCTCGTGAAATTCATAGTCTAAGTTTATTCTTTGTTTTGTAGTTTTTGTAGTATTCCCTCTGAGTTTGTGCCTGTTTTGTCCTCCGTTATAGTTTTCCCCTGTCTCGTTTAACAATCATAAATAAAGCTCATTCTACTTACCGAGCCCCTCTTGCCTTCTTGCTCTTGGGTCCACCTTGAGAACTAACCCTAACAACGCTTAAAGTGGCCGTAGCGTAGCTCCTGAGATTGAAAGATATGATTCTAACTTTGTCCAGAAGGAGAAAGCAGCTGTTAGTAAATATCATCCAAGATATTCAGCTTCAAAGAAAAATGCTGAACTACAAAACAAGAAAGAAAAAACCCAACCATCGATACCTGAGTTCCAAAGGTGGCAAAAACGGACACATGCAAACCGCAGGATCATCCACACAATAAAGGAGGAGCGAGGTCTAGTCCATTATGTTCGTATCAAGACGAGGACCAACGAGTTCGATAGACCCATAACTAAGGTCTGTCTTCTCCAGGAATCAGAAAGAGACAGTGGTAAAGACTGATCGCATACGGTGTGGTAAGTGCTGGTAACCTCTGGCACCAGAAGAAAGAAGAAAGAACACCATAGAAGAATAGTCATGATGTTTTTGTTTATGTTGTATATTGTGTACTGTACTGTATTGTGTTACTTTTAGGTGTACTGATGACATCATGGTTGCCTTTGTAGTTTACCTTTTACGTTTTAGTCCAGTGGTCAAGAGAACGATGCATAGCATAGGTTTTGTCACAAAAGGGGCAATTCAGCTCAACTACTGAAGGGTGCAGACGTGACACGGTAACTGCAAGCACAGGGACTGAGTACAAGAAGTGAAAGTTTCAGGTTCAGTGTGTAGCTGTGGCACACCGCTTCTTACCGGGTTCTGTGGCTTTAGCCATATTTTGAGAAGCTTGTATGTATGAAGCTGTTTGTGAACGTGTTTGTGAGATTCTTCTTTTCCTTTCAGCTGGGATTACTGTTCTTAGTCAGTCATCGTTTAAGTTAAGAAGCAAATACAATGTTCAATGTTTGTCGTACAACAATCGCCGGAGTGAAGTACTTGCGGGACCATCAGAAGAGTCTGGTTTAGCACCTGCATTACTATGCACGCTGCACCTATCTACTTGTTTATCTTATGCTCCTTAAAACCCAAGATACTCAAAGTATAGTACATCACTGGGGCAGCAAGTCGAAGGAAGAAATCAATAATTTCCTAGCTATGAACTCAGACTTGGAGGTGCTAATTCCCATCACAGCTGTTGCAAATAGTGCATACTGGTCACATTCAGATGAGCTTTGAAAACCGCACTCCTTTCCATCTTTCCTGTGTGGACTTTAGCAGTTTGATACCTCGATAATTGAAAGTCTCTGGTAACCTTTCTCAACGATTGGAAATACTTTCTCAGTCTGCCACACAATGATAAAAATGATTTACATAAATTGTTTTTCATGAAGGAAAGAAATGTCAGACAGTAGCTTCTCATGTAGCTTCTCATTGTATGTGTCGCTGTGGAAATTTAAATCCTTGAGGGTGAACATGGTGATAAGTTAAGGTGAAGAGTGAGGCTGGTCAGGCTGGTTTTCCCTATGGTCTCCTGATCCAGTAGATATAGAGACCAGAAGGCCTGCAGCTCGATTTGATATCAATAATCTTGAGTTGAGATTGTGAGTAGTGATGACCTGATGCCAATACCTGTATCGAGAGCATCAGGTCTAATACTGCACGTGTAGTTCTACTCATAAAACTCTGATACCACACCTAATATCACATTAGCCTCCACAGGTACTGTAGGCGGAGGTGGAAAAATGTCTGTGGTCAACTGATCACCACAAAAATGCAAGCTCTGGTCTGCTAAAGTTTTAAGATCCAGTTATTAGGAATCATTCTGTTTTTCAAGATTAGTATTTGTTCATTATTTGCAACTGACATTGGCACCAACTGAATCAGCAGTGTCTGCAAGTGTCTCTCATCAACTTACCTGTGCAGTGAATGGATCAGGATTTTACTGTCCAGTAATTCATACTAGAGGCAAAACACTTCTTCATATTGGTGCTCAGTATTGACAAGTACTTAAATGAAAGTAGTGAATTACTTGTATTTGTACTCAGTCTGGAAAAAAGTGATATTGCGACATCCCTAACTTTTCCTTTAGTACCCAAACTGACACAACACTTATTTCTCTCTGTACAGATTTTACAGTTTTTACCATTTTTTTAAGTATGAAAGTATCAGGAACTATTTCAGTTAACTGTTATTTTCTAGCCTTTTTGTAATCTATCATTCATTTTTTTACTGTTCCATAATTAATTATGCATTTAACGTAGGGGGTTGATTAAATGTCTTATGTAAATCTTGTAATGATAACACAGTGGTCTATTTAGGAACCAAACAAAACAGTCACTGAATGCTTGTTCTCTAATTTGATGAGCATAGACTATGATATGCTATTCAAAGACAGTCTACTTGGTACGATACAGTCCCTTCCAGAAGAAATAATGCGTCGCAGCTTGCTGCCTGGGGCTGTGTAGCTTCATTGTACACATACTGACCCTTGTCCAC
This sequence comes from Channa argus, assembly GCF_033026475.1. Taxonomy (NCBI): domain Eukaryota; kingdom Metazoa; phylum Chordata; class Actinopteri; order Anabantiformes; family Channidae; genus Channa; species Channa argus. The sequence goes on along the minus strand of NC_090220.1, from coordinate 9,606,828 downwards.
CACAACATAAAACCACCAGGTAATGTTAAAATTGTAGCTGAGTGGTGAATATGAACAAGAAACATTTACGGAAACATTTCTGCACTTTGCATAAATGACAGCATCTTTCTTTAAAGTGTTATTTATTTATAAATTAGCCACAATGTCAATCCAGTCTGTTAGGCCTCACAACTACATTGCCAAAGATGGTTGAAGTTGGAAGAATGTAATAAGGGTATTTTATTCCATTAGATGTTTATGAAAGTATCAAATACACGTTGAAAGCCTGTTTTCAAGGTTAGAATTCAAACAGAGAATGCTGTCACTAATAATTATTTTACAGTTCAGCATAAACCATCATGTGCATTTCCACATGCTGACTTGTTTAGTCACATTCAAACCACCAAGTATCTGTGACAGTGAGTAAGAGACTAGCTTTTTTTAAAATGAATCATCATATAGAGTATTCAATTCAATTAAGCTTAGCTGAGCTTTATTTATATAGCACCAATTCACAACAAAGTCATCTCAATGCACTTTCCATAATGAAGTCTGGACTACAAAGACATGTAAAGAAAACCCAACAAATCCCCATTGAGCAGCCCTGGGCAAGAGTGAAAAGGAAAAACTCCCTTTAACAAAAAAAACTTCCAGCAGAACCAGGCTCAGGGTGAGTGGCCATCTGCCTTGACCAGTTGTGAGTGGAAAGTGGGAGAGAAAAGAAAAGAGCAACATATATGGGACCAAGGGAAAAATAATTGATCTTCCTCTGAACAAGAAAAATTAGGCAAATACTCCCCAAAAAAGTAAGCAGGACATGAAGAAACAAAATGCCAAAAAGGCCCAAAAATGTAACTTGACTTCTGTCTTTTGTTGTTTAGGCATTCACCAGCAGATGGTAGTATGACGCTTACATCCATGGTGACATTGCTGTTCTTGGTCTTCTGAAAGGGTGATGTGTTGTTGCTTTTAAACATGACAGATATGTCTTGGATGACAAATTTATATGTTGGGCACATTAAAAATCCTTAGATTTTACTGCTGTGTATCATTCCTGTTAGACAGTGGAAAAGAAGTGCTGTCCCCACTGTGGGTGTCCTCCGTACCATGGTTTCTGCATGTACATTCGTAAGTGCTAATTATGTGCTACATTAGCAGACATGCTTTCATCTGAGGTCTTTTGAAACATATATTTTAAAAATGGGAATACGTGGCCTAACATTCACTACAAAATTTTTATCATGCAGTATGTGTTTGTACACATCCAGTGTATTTATCCAGTGTATTTTATATGTCATTGTGAGACAGAAAGAGAAAGCAAGCCTGTGTGTCCAGTGTCTGTACATGCATGTGCATGCCTAAGCATATGTAATGAGGTTCCTTTTCTGTCAGAACTGAATTGGGGACAAGTTAAGTAGAGCACAAACCCCCTGTGGAGCTCTAGGAGTCTTTGAGCTCTATTGCCGAGCAGAGCACCACTAAGACTTTCAGCAGCATACTTGTCCGATTGTTGTTCACCTCTCTGTCCTCCACTGCCAGACCTGAAGATGCTGAGACCCACTGACTCCCCTGAGCTGATGTACTATCTGAATTTTCTGTACAGGGAACCCAGAAAAGTTGTGCTCCACAAAGGCTCAACAGGGCTCGGCTTCAACATCGTAGGTGGTGAGGATGGTGAGGGCATCTTTGTCTCCTTCATCCTGGCAGGAGGGCCCGCCGACCTGAGTGGAGAGCTGCGGCGAGGCGACCAGATCTTGTCGGTAAGTGCACACGAGCCACCTCAGACCAAGTTCTTAAATGCAAGAGAAACATTTAGAGTTAATAACAAGTCTTTTACAAGTTACCATCTAGATTTGGAATACTGAGTGTTTAAATACAAAACTAAAACAATTTGCTTAATTAGCCTATGATATAAATCTTAGCAAAAGAGATTGATAGACCCAATTAATAGAGTGTAGGCTACAGGCTACTCTTTCAATAAAGTTCCTCATTATGTAGAGATCTACTTTTAAAATGGTTGGCTTTTTTTTAACCTGTGTGTTCCCAGCATATTAATAGAGAGTGTAATAGTTCTACTGGCCTAGATTCACATCCAGGGCACTACACTGGTTGTTACATCTCTGCAATATTTCCTGTTGCAGTGAGGGGATGACAGTGGCAAAGTTAGAATGGATGCCCACTGACCATAGGGTCAGCAGTTTGTGCTTTCTGACCACATTTCGAAGTGTCTATGGGCAAGACACCGAACCCCTAGTCGCCCATCCCCGGCTGTGTAGTGCTGGTCCCAAGCCTCGTAGAAATTAGGTAGGGTTGCGTCAGGAAGGGCAAAAACTGTGCCGAATCAACAGGATAAGCCAAAAGGACAAAACACAAAAACAACAAAAAAAAAAAACAAAGGCATGCCATGAGGTATGTAGTAGTGTGGGTTGCTGGTATGATTCCCAGCTTCAGAAGCTGGAACAAACAGTGTGATTTGAAGCAGGATGTAGGAGAGTGAGGCTCTATATTGTCCCCAAATCAACACTTTTTTTGTTTTTTTTACACTTCTTTCATTATCGTGGTTATGTCAACTAAGCATCTGAAAATTGTATCACAGTCCTGTGATGTGAGTACCATAATTACATGTCTCATAAGTTAAACAAATATGTTACGTATTAAAAGCAAAAACAAAAAGCTTTTCACATAAGACTGCCTGCACAAAGACTCAGAAACGTATCTGGAACACACTATGAATCGATTTTTCAACAGTAATAAAACCTTGATATTTATTTATGAACCTGGCTCGCGCCGTGGTACAATAAAAATTCTATATAGGATTAGAAGAGTGAGTTAAGTAGGGGGAATGATGTTCCACCTAATACTTGAGCTCTGATGAATTCAATAGATGTTAGCATTACACCCAACATTTAAGCTTCTTGAAATGTATTTATCCACAAATGTGATTTGTCTTCAAAACATCTTATTTTCAGAAAAAGCTCCTCCTATTTTAGGGATCACAGGGATCACGGGCAGGTTTTTACATCAAGTAGGAGGGATTAGGTTTATAATCAGTATATGCATAATGACTGAGATAATGAACAGACCACACAGTTAGCTGGAAGGAAGTGATTGTTCTGCCTCATTATAACTAATTTTAATAGTTCGCCTCCCACACTAATGTCCCACTGTGCAACAGATTACACTGTCTCATTTCATTGTTGTGCTATGGTATTGGATAACCTGTAGACTGTCAAATCAACGTGGCAATATCTGGCTGTTAATATGGGCCCAGTCAACATCTGAGTCTTCACTGATGGAAGGAGGCAGTTAACATTCTAACTGTACTACTGTTACATTTGTCATTTAAAAGAGGAATGTGTGTGGAGACTGATTTTTGTTTAGCAGCAGCTATTGTGAGGAAAGTGAAATGCTTGCTAGCCTATGCTAAATAAAGGATGCAGTGAATAGTACATTATATTTAGCCAGTGTTCTTAAACATGAGAATTAATAAATTCATGAGTTAATATGTCAAAGTAGTAATTGTGTATGGATTCACTCATTATGATTGAATCCATAACACTGCACTGAAAACTGCTACATTTAAATCCCCTCCACTACAGACATTTGACATTTAGTCTGAACACAGTAGAACACACACACTGATTAATCTTAACATTAAGACCACCTGTGCAATTTTGGCCACCTCTTTCCTTTGAATTAGGGTGTCCAATCCTCCTCCTCTTATAATACAGTCCATTATGACTCCACTACCCACTCTGACCTCAACAAAAAACTCATTATCGCCTTTCTGACCTGAACCTGAAAAATGATTTTCATTTGTGTTAAAACAGGTAAATGGCATTGACCTACGAGGAGCCACACATGAACAAGCAGCAGCGGCACTGAAAGGAGCAGGACAGGTGGTCACCATCATTGCCCAATACAGACCAGAAGGTGAGTTTGCACAGTTACTATACAAGTTCGTACGAAATACTAGTTACATAATATACCATACTAGTTAAGTTATACAAGTTACTATCAAGTCATAGTGACATAGGTCAGAACCCACTGAGTGATTTCATGCTTATAATGGTTTATCGCATATGTCATTGAAAACTTTATTCAGACATAACTATCAGACTTAAAGTTTTAGTTGACCACGCTAGCAGTTTACTACAGCATCCCACAAAATGTATTTTCACACATGGTGAAGACCGAGTAGAGGAATAGCTACAAATTTAAATTAAAAATGGTTTTTGTAGAAAATGGCACTGAATTTTCATTGAAAATGGTCCATATACATATTGGAAACTTGGCCTAGAAAAAAAGAGCCTTTAAGATAATGTGATGCCTACATATACTTATGATGTGCTGACGACTGATTGTTTATGATTTGTCAATGAACTCTCAGGAAACACTGGGAAAATATTGATTTTATGTTAAATATCATTCCACGTGTCGTAAACACGCAAATGACAGTTATGAGGGACTTCACTGGTCATCAAAATGTTACCTGGACAACTACATCTGAAACTGGGAAATGATCACTTCTAATTTCATGTTTGCTCCATTCACTTCACAAAGATGCTAGCATGGGCTAGGAATGGACTCTATACAAATCTAATGGGTAAGATTTTGTGTCAAGGTAATGCGTTTATTTCTGTCAGTTTACCTGGAGAGTAAGAGCTTTCTGGTCCTCAATGAAAGTCCATCAGCTGCAATGAGTTCAGCTCAGGCTCATATTTAAAACCCAAGTCAGCTGGTGTGTATTTTCCCAGTTTTTAGAGTGGATGCTAATAGGGGGCTGTTCTACAGAGACATTAGTCAAGCTGATTAATATTAAGAAGTTGTAAAGTATAACACTTGTTAACTTTTTGTCAGGGTTTAGTTTTAACGTGGACCCAAGGGCAACAAGGGGAGAGCGGTTCAGTGAAAAGATCAGGCTTTATTAAAGATTTTAACACAGGACAGGGAAAAGCAACCAACATTAACTAACTCCTATGAAGGAGACTAGGTAAAAACTAGCAAATCCCAGAGAGATGACTACAAAACTAAAAACAAGGAATTAACTGAGACGTAAACTCAAAAGGAATTTAATGAGGGAAGGAGAAAAAGACAAACTAGGAGGCTTAAACCAAAGATACCAGGTAACAGAGTCTATGCGAGCAGGGTCAGGAGTCCAAGCATCATAAGACAGATAACTCAGAAAACAAAGTGTTGCACAAACAAAGACAATGATCCAACAGAGAACCAAGGGGAGAGCTGGGTTTAAAAAGGCAGGGGAACAGCTGAAAGCAATTGTGAGCGGTGATGACTGGTGAAGCTGGAGATAAAATGAGACAGGAAGTGGAGAAAAGAAGGAACAAAATAAAAGTCTGCGGCAGGAAGTGAACAAGAGTGTTGGATCATGACACTTTTTTCTTACTTTACTGTGCAGTTGCCATCATTAAAATTTAGTGTTTTCTTGAGCTTTTTTACTCCTTCTTGTTTTTTTTAGAGCCAAGTTCTTTTCTTCCTTAGTGGCTTACAAACAATTGACTGATTCAGCAAACAACATTATTTTTGTCTGTGGTTTCTCTGCAGCATCAGAATGTAAATTGTAATAACCCATGCAAGACATGGTCATGTTTTTTCCCAACAAGCAGAGACTTCCTGCCAACCTTCTGTAGGTTAACATGTAGTGGATCAGATAGCTTTGAATGGAGATATGCATCTTCTAAATAAGGTCAACAGCAGCAGTCAAGGGCTGTAGAGGCAGTGACTCACAGAAAGGTCTCAATGTCTCAGAGTTGCCAAACCCACAAACAATTTTTATACTGAGAGTAGAAGAGCAGAAATGATTGTATCTACATCAAGATTACTTGATCTGTTTGATTTGAGCTTCATCAGATGACCAAAGGTTTCTTGGTTCATGTGTAGAACCTTTTCTCACGGGAGATTCTTCAGCAGCTTGTCAAAAGTCAGAAAAGAAACTATTTGCACTTGGCATCTTTTAATTTAGGCATTACCCAAAAATCTGTTTGCTCAAATGCTCTGTCTGAGATGAACAACTGAGGTGACATCTTACAGCTAGCTGGGCTCTTAAATGCTCCGAAACTAACAGCCACTTTCTCTTCTTACCCATCAGAACTTGCTCTATGCTCACCGCAACGGGCCCACTCTCCTGCACCAGGTTTGTGCCATTGGCACCTCTGGCTCCTCTGAGCTAAAGTAATATTTACCAAGACTCATCTAAGTCGGAGTCACTGAGTGAATGTGATTACAGATTACACTGAAGCACGCCTGATCCTTAACTCCCCCAGCCTGTTCTTCAGCCCTTTACCTTTTGTTCCTTTGCTCCTGGGTTGTGACGTGCACACTGTCCTTATTTCTTCCCGTTTGAAAAGCTAATGAAAATGATGTAATTGTTTTATGTATACTGTCATTTGTATGCAGGTTATACCTTTAGTCTAATTGTCAACAGGGATCAGATGTAACTCACCACTGCTGAGAATCCAAATCATGAAAGCCCATTCACCTTGGTTATATTGCAGTAATGGCAGAGGATATCACTGAAACCTCATAACCTCAATAACATAAACCAAACTACTGCAGTGAATTAATACAAATATATAATTCAGGGGAATCTTCAAAATCAGAATTCTACGTTTATGATGAATGGTCAACATATGTGTCTTTATGAAGCTAGTTTAACACTCGCTGAAAACGCCACTTAGTGGTCTGCCACGAACACAAGAAATTATTTTAATGATTTCTTGTTAAGAATAATTTGTTACGGTGAAATAACTTAAAGTAAGTCTGCAAAGTCTTTCTGAAGTTAGGAAGTGAAAAGTGAGAAAACACAGAATATTTTAAGAATATAGAAAACTGTACTGTATATGTTGTAACACCTTCCAATACACTATAAGATGTAGCAGACATATTATATAAAAAGGTAACATGCAACATAAAGACTAAATTGTGCATTATTAGATAAATATTAAGATAACATTTTAAGATTACATGTGAAAGAAAAACATTCAAAGCAGAAAACATGTTTTTTACTTGATATTAACCATATTAAGTAAAGTGTTTTAGTCTAATGGTGAAAGGCTCAGTACATTTGTGAAGTAATGCGGTTTGGCTGTGAGTACAGACACTGGTCCTTTACAGAGTTTAAAAAAAGCTATAAAGAGTTTTAATCTCAGCCTGTTATCCCAGGACTCTTATGGGCATCTCCTCCTTCACACTGTGGGATTTAGGATCACATGTTGCAAAACACAGGCCTGATGAAAGTGTGGAGTGTGAGATTTGGACTAGGGTCTTGCTTGATCAAAGGTCCTGAGTAATCTGCATTTTTAGAAGGAACCAAGATCCTAGGCTTTATCCTGATAGTGAGAGTGTGATGAACTACACTTGGCCTTTCTGTCCTTCTGGTCCAATTCTACCCTCGCTGTTTAAAATGTAGACAATATTGCCTTCTAATTTCAATAGATGGTTTGAGATGGGAATGAAAGACCCGGTCAGGTCAGACCAGGTCAGAAACAGGTGCTAGGGGATATATTATGAGTTCCCTAACCAATTTCTCCCAGAATGAAGAAGATGAGCTGGGAAATGTTTTAGAACAACAAGAAAGAATTTCAGTTGACGTGCCTCATCTGTATTAGTAACAATTTGTATCAACTTAAGTGCAATGGCTTTGAGAGACAATTGTGCAACATCAGACTCATATTCTTCCAGAAAGTTTATAAAGTTATAGATGCTTGAGAGTGATGAACATGTGCTTCCTTTTTAGATTTGTTACACTGACCAGTTACGCAATAACAATAAATACCAACTCTAAATGACAAATAATTACATATAGAACTATGTACAGTATGTATGTAGCTGCAAGCATACAGCGGGTAAAATAAGTATTGAACCCGTCACCATTTTTCTCTGTAAATATATTTCTAAAGGTGCTAATGACATGAAATGTTCACCAGATGTTGGTAACAACCCATGCAATCAAACTATAGATGTACATAAATTAAATTATGTGTAATAACGTGAAATCACACAGGGAAAAAGTATTGAACTTTACTAATTTTTATTTAATACTTTGTACAAAAGTCTTTTTCTTAACAACATGATGTTCCTACCTCCAAACTTCAATATTGGTATGGTGTTATGGGGTGATGTGCAGTGCCATTTCTCCTTCATACATGGTGTGTATCATGGCATCCAAAGAGTTCAATTTTGGGCTCATCTGAGCAGACTCTATTCTTCCAGTATTTCTCAGGCTTGTCTAAACTTTTAATGAGCTTCAACATGCTTTTTCTTCCCCAATACAGGCCTTGAATACAGGCCATGACAATTTAGTGCACTGCTTATTGTTTTCTTTGAAACAATTGTACGTGCTAATTCCAGTTCTTTCTGAAACTCTCCACAAGTGGTCCTTAGCTCTTGGACAACTCATCTGATAATTATTTTCACTCTGTCAGAAATCTTGCGAGGAGCACCTGGTTTTGGCCAGTTTATTGTGAAATTATGTTTTTTACACTTCCAGATTTTGGCCCCAATGGTGCTTACTGGAACATTCAGAGGTTTAAAATCCTTCTGTAACTAATGCCATTGGTATGTTTTGCAACAAAAAAGTTGAAAAGGTTTCAGAGAGCTCATTGCTCTCACCCATCATGAGATGTTTTTTGGCCATCAGTTGGGACTGAACCAGCTGATATTAATTTCCACTGAAAAGGGGCAGGATTACTTTCTAATTACTGATTGATTTCAGCTGGTGTCTTGGTGTTCTATGCCTTTTTGCACCTCCCTTCATGGGTTCAATACTTTTCCCTATGTCATTTCACATTGTTACACTTAACTTAAATTATGGACATCTATGGTTTGATTTCTTTGCATGTGTGGATTGCATGGATTGTTACCAACACCTGCTGTCAATAGCACACTTTGAAATATATTTACTGATAAAAAATAGTGACGTGTTCAATACTTATTTTACCCACTATATATGTGCATGATGTCAAGTACATCCATCATGTTTTACACTAGTTCTACCTTTCTTATATGTAAAAGATCTGTAAACCTAAAAATAATTAAAAATAGTCACAGCAGATGTCATACAGTAAATCTCATTAAGTTGAGTCTTTGTGACCAGATGACTTCTTGCTACATGTTTATGACCAATTAAAAACATAATGTTTTTTTACTTGAATTATAGAAGCATGTATACATAGTGCATTCCCTAGTCACTAACGCGATCCTTAACCATCAAAATCACAGTAATCAGTCCTCTGTGTCAAAACTGATTTAGATGTCTTCACCATAATGGTACTGTGATAGAATGTATATACAGTGAAGTCTGGCTTCACACCAGTACAATCAAACGATAACTGCAAATGTAAATTTGTCTGTTACCTCCAGAGTTCTCATCATGGCTTTTGTATAATTATGTGTATGTAAAAAGAAAAGAAACGGTCTAGTAAATCTAGACTGATGACGATTGAATACACAAGCAGACTGTTTTAGACTGCCTTTGTACCCGCCCCTGAGCTGCTTATGAGCAGCCACAGGAGAGAGGTATTTCCCTATCTCCACTTAGTCTTGCACTTGGCGGAGAATTGGGATGTATGGATAACTGAGACAAAGAATTCAGTGGGACACAATATCAGGAAGAAACGACAGCATTAGAAGATTTAAAATCAGAGTAACTATGCAGACAGGTATGTAAAACCTAATTAGAGTAATAAAGGGGGGGAAATGAGGAGGAAAAGACTGTAATTGCTTATTAAATATTTAGAGATTTTAAATTATATGAAACCTCTTGGATGTGTTGATGTTCGACATGTGGATGTTTGTTGTTTCCTTAGTCAATGGACTGAGAGGATAGTGAAGAATCATCTCTGTGTTAGGAAAAGCATGCACAACTTTCATGTGTGGCAACTTTTGGACTGTTCCAGCAGTAGTTAAGCTAAAATAAAACACATTTGGTATTTATAGCTAGATTTACGGTATGTCTTCTCATATTTCCTTTATTTCTAAAATGGTTTGTGTGATCAGTTATCAGTTATGTCAGGACAGAATATTTATCTTTGCTGGCTGATCGTTAAGTGACAGATTAGCCATTCATGACTTTGTTTTTCACAGGCATGACTTGCTCTTCACATCCTGACTTGCTCTTTTACTTTGCCAAGAACAGTTTAATTCATGGCTTTAGAGTCATGGTGGGTCATACTAAGTGCATGTCAACAAAAGATACAAATAATTTGTAGATAGGTGTATTCTCACTGCTGTAGAGGACGTCTGTGACTACAGCAACACAGAGACTTGCCCCACTTTAATGTCCAGATGTGTGAATAATTTGGCTGTATAAATATAATTTTATGTCACAATATATTTTGCAGTTAGAGGGTTGCTTAAAATAATAGCAGTACAATGTGACTAACCAGAATAATCCAGGTTTTTAGTATATTTTTTTTCGCTACGTGGCAAACAAGTTACCAGTAGGTGCAGTAGATTCTCAGGAAACAAACAAGACCCAGCATTCATGATATTTGGCTCTTAAGACTGTGCAATTGGGCAATTAGTTGAAAGGGGTGTGTTCAAAAAAATAGCAGTGTCATCAAATGTGGCTTTATTGCATTATTAAAAATATAAGTATTATATTATATTGCCAACCCCCCCCCAAAAAACCAAATATATATATATATATATATATGTCCTTTCTGACTCTCCTATGAGTTCAGGAGAGTCAGCATTAGTTGTATTTGCATTAGTTGTATTTAAAATATTCAATAAAGTTAGATTAATTTGTTTTTTTTTACTTCCTAAATTTTCTTTCTTCAGTATATCACTTCAAGTTATTTCAAAGAAAAATTCTTGTTTCTTATTCTTTTCATTGAAGGGTTCAACCAAGTGCACTGGAATTTATATAGTATAGTATTTTGATTAAATAGTGAAAAGAAACAGTTAAAACATTCCACACTTTCTTCATTATCCCTCACTTTAAGCACAGTCATCAAGAATTTAAATTCTTTTTTTCACCTGACAGGGAAAACTTTCAGTTTTAGGAGCATCAGGTTGACCTCTGGGCCAGACTGTTCGTCTTGATCCAGTCTAAACTTGTCTTGCAGAATATGGGCGATTTGAGGCCAAAATCCATGACCTTCGAGAACAGATGATGAACCACAGCATGAGCTCTGGATCAGGATCCCTCCGGACCAATCAAAAGAGATCACTCTATGTGAGGTCAGTCTGTTTTGGATTTAACTCCAATGTTTGCTGTATTAAAGTAAATTCAGAGAACTGTGAAAATTTAACAGTCAATTTCTCCAAGCACCAGGGAAAATTAAAAGGAAAAACCTATTTTAATATTCATACTGACCCGTGAGAAGTCTAATATTGCCTATTACATTAGATTTGCAGAATTGAATAAATTAAGGTAAAGACTTAATAGACACATTCAAACCAGGCTTACGATGTATTTCTCAAACAGAAGAGCCAACCTCCATGGACCTGCAGTAACTGTTTTCTCTGACCTGGTAAAACTCTGGTTCTGGTTTGATTCTGCTACATTAAACCAAAGCTCACGTGGAGCACTGACAGGAACAGCAGTAATCCACTGCTTTTTTAGCAGTAACCTTGACCATTTTTTTTCTAGGGCACTGTTTGACTATGAGAAATCAAAGGACAGTGGCCTCCCCAGCCAGGGGCTCAGCTTCAGGTATGGGGACATCCTCCACGTCATCAATGCCTCAGACGATGAGTGGTGGCAGGCTCGCCGTGTCACCCCGCATGGGGACAGCGAGGAAATGGGTGTCATCCCCAGCAAGAGACGGTGAGCAGTGAATACAACAGTGTTTCTGAAGAAAGAGTATACCACTATCTAGTCGTAAACGAGGAGTACAAGAGTACAATAGCAGGCAGTGAAGTAAAAGTGTCTTAAAACACAAAAAAGAAGCACAGGCAACAAATTATTGAAATTAGTTTATGACGAGATCTGGCTTAAAAAAATAAAATTCCAGAAAGTCAAATGGAAAAATAAAATGAATAAATAAAAAAAATACGAACAATGCTTGTTCGATCCCTGGCTCTTTTGGTCACATGTCAAAATGTCCTTGAGCAAGACACTGAACCCAAACTTAGTCGCTCCTGTTGAGTGTTGGCCAGCTGCATAGCAGCTCCCCCATCGGTGTGTGATTGTGAGCGCTGGTGGGTGAATGAGAAGCAGTGTAAAAGCACTGGATAAGTCCAGACCATTTACCATGTCACTATTAGGACTGTTACGTAGTAAGGCATTCAAGCACATTCAACACACAGGAGCCCCTCCTACGATTGACCAGTTTGACCAGGCATTATGGAAAAAGAACTCCACAGAGATCTGGAACAAACAGAAATGTGACAGAGATGACAATAGGAAATGTTCTCTATTCCCACTGTCTTCGTGTATCACCCTGTTCAATTGGACATGAAGCTTGTTTGAAATTTAATCTACAACATTTGGAAAAGTCTTTAGATTACTTAGAGATGCTGTATGGTCAGACGAGACAAACATTTATTTTGGCAATAACATGACTCTGCATCGAAAATGGCTGGAACTTATCCCAGCTATCATAGGGTGAGATGCGGGGTACACCCTGGACAGGTCTCCAGATTGTCTCAGGGCCAGACATAAATAGACAGACATCCATTCATTCAGAATGTTTTTTTACTCGAAAAACCTCCTGTGATGTTGAATACTTCTGTATTTGTCTAGATAGCTATGACTGATCACTAAATAGACAATTTAAGAAGAGTACAAGTGTTTGAGACATGTTCTGACTCTTTGTTGAAGCATAGTGTTAGTGTGAATGATTGCATTTCATCCTTTTGGTCAATGACTGACATAGCATCTTGCTTGGCAGGGTGGAAAGGAAAGAGCGGGCACGTCTAAAGACCGTGAAGTTCAATGCCAAGCCAGGGTCATTCGATTCAAAAGGGGTAAGTGTCTTTATGAGAGCCGTAAAGAGGCCATTTATGTTACCACATTCGTTTGATGATTCATAGGTTAGGTCAAGTAAAAGTGAACTTCCTGTTTGTAAGAAAAACTTACAGTGACTGTCTGGTTTCCTGTGTAACCGCATTCAACTGCATTCCCAGTTACACTGTCACATGCTGGTTCTTTAGCTCTGATGTTCACAACTTAGTCCAAAGAGTTAGAATTCCTCATTCAGTAGAAGACATCAGTTTTATCAGAAGTGTGTTTTTCTACATTTCCATTGAAGACATCTATGCCACAGTCTTAAATTTCTAAGAGCCATGTAATGAAAACATTCCCCATTTTTCCTGTCTAGTGTTAATTTATGATGATTATAAACTGTTTTGTATATGCTACTGTAAAAAAAATCCTTGCATTTTCTGCGCCAGTAAATGTTTGTCCACAGTTTTCCTTTTGTATAGTTGTATTAAAAATGCAAGTGTCTTTGCCCAATGGTTCAGCTAAAACCACAATACAAAGTAGGTTTAAAATGTATGACTTCCTGCACAACGGCTGTTTAAAAGTAATTTTTGTTGTGTCTGGTATCTGGGCTGTTTATAATCTCAGCATGACTCTGCACACAAAGCTGTAGGACAAGAAAAACCTACCGCAGCAGCACATGACAGCATATTATTATTTGAAGCCTCATCCTTTCTTTCAGTTTACTGCATGTGTATTTATTGTGCTTATTACTTTTCTTTATTCTTCCTACTCCTTAGTTATGTCTCTCAGTGCATGATCTCAGTATCTCTTCTCTCACTTTGCATTTTCTTTAAATCCCTCTGATGCAGCTGTGGTACATCAAGAAGTTATGGGATCTGCAGTATTTTGTCTAAAATGACTAGATCAATTGTTTTTTGTGGCCAGCTGTGTCATGAGTAATCACATTGACACTTGCTTTCCTCAGACCTTGCTTATAATAGAGTTTCACAACATAAATACAGTGGACCACCAATAATTAACATGTTACTGTATGACTGTGGCTCAGACTATGGCTCAGGAGGTAGAAGTTCCCCATGTCACATGTTGTCTTTCAGCAAGACACTGAACTGTAAATGGGTCCCTCCCAGTGAGTGTTGGCCAGCTTTGTGTGATTGTGAGTGAATGGGTGAATGAGAAGGAGAGTAAAGCTCTTTGGATACCAAAACATAGGAAAGTGCTATATAAATAGACCATTTATCATTTTTTCATCTATAAATGAAACATAATTTGGCTTATTGTAAACCATAACCTTTAAGATTCTCATGTAACGGTAAGTCTTTATATTTTAATGATCAAATGATATTCACAAAGGAAATTTTTTAGCAATGTTAGGTTACCCATTTTTGAAATCATACAGACAAATTCTTTAGTCCTACATGTGGTTATGTTTACTAAAATAGTAATTTATTTGCCTCATCATTATACCAGTCTTATTTTTGTATTTTTTTTTAATAATTATCTTCATTTGGTCATTAAAATATTCTGTATAAAGAAATATATTTTCAGTCTGGAGTTGCACTGGTGTAGTTCTTGCACGCGTTACAGTTTTTTTTTTTTTTAATAACTCAAAATCAGGCATTTCGGGCTGCAACAATCACAAAAACATCTGAGAAATCCTGGAAGGGACTGTACAGATTTATAAGACAGTGCCATATATGCAACTGTGGCACAGGAGGTAGCGTGGTTGTCCACCAATCCCCCAGTTGCTGGTTCAATCCCCAGCTCCTCTGGTCACATCTCAAAGTGTCCTTGAGCAAGACACTTAACCCCAATTTAGTTGCTCCTGGTGAGTGTTGGCCAGCTGCACAGCAGCTTCCCCATTGATGTGCAATTGTGAGTTCCTGAGTTCCTGCCCCTGGTTTTTATTTTATAGTCCCTCAGCCCCCCTTCCTCGGTAGTTTCTTTAGTTAATCTGAATCAACTTGTTAACCCTGATTGTTTTCACCTGTGCCCCCATGTACTTATACCCAGCTCTACTCACTGTTGCCCGCCAGATTGTCTCCACTTTCCTTATCCCTAAACATTTCCATGGACATTCAATAAGTTTGGACATTGCTCTCCCCATTGTGTAAGGGGCTAGTTTTTGTGTTGGACCCAATAAAAAGGTGCTTGAGACAATTCCTCAGTGTAAATTAATTTTATTAAGAAGGTTTATTGTTGGCGAGGCAGGACGTAGAAGTGGTCCACCCCCCGACTCGCTAGGTGGTACTGATCTCCAGTCTATGGGGAGGACAAACAGATGATTTACACTGACAAGTGGGAAATGGCGTTTAAAACCAAGGGAAGAGTTACTACAGTGCGTGGGGAGGAGATCTGAGTCTGGAGGGGAGGTTAGGGTCCTATGGGGAAGAGTGAAGTGGTGGTCCTGGCGGAGGGTGCGTGGGGCGTAGCAGTGGTGAGTCTCCAATCCATGGTGAGAAGCAGAACTCCGAAACCCCTTGTTCAGAATAGTTCCTTAATAGTAACCTCAGTCTCATAGACACCTAAGCCTGGCACGACACCAAGCATGAGCATGGCACGGGATTAAACATGAGCACTGCAAGGAAAATGTTCTCTTTCCTGACGGCGTGGTAACAGAAGTCCGTGGTGATCGCTTGGTTCCCTATGGCAATGTAGCCACATACAGCGTCCGTGTCGTAAAGTTTCCAAGCCGATAACCGAGAGAGCCAATAGGAGGTTGTACTCACTAATACAGAGCTGCAGGCGGGTGGAAAGCAATGAAGCGTTTTCATGAAGGCTGGAAAGTTGCGGTGAACAAGAGCAGACAATCTGGCAGCTTGGTGAAGAAACTGAAGAGGAATATAAGCAACGTGGTGAAACTGATTAACGGTGATTAGTAAAGTTAGAACAACGATACGGGACCAGGAAACAGGAAGTGACTGCAAAATAAAAGTCCCGAGGGCGGAAGTGAATTCGGGGATTCAGACACATTGTGTGTTCCCTCAGTGCTCAGGTTGGACTATCTCCCCTCATTTCTCATTTGTTTTTCCCTGTTTGCTCCCCCTCAGTTACTTAGTTAGTTCTCTAGCACTGTTATAATTTAGTTTATCTCCTCCCACCAGAGTGTTTAAGTTCATGTTTTGTTTTTTTGTTTAGTTGTAACCACATGTATTTTCCTGCCTCCTCATGAAGTGATTTTCAGTTGTTTGCCTTTCTTTTTCGTTTTTTTAAAATAACCCCTCATTTACCTTTAAACCTCCCCTCAACGTCTCCTCTTTTGTGTCCTACTAAAATTAAATATACACAGAAGTGTGACAGCGAATATGTGAATGAAAAGCAGTGTAAAGCTCTTTGAGTACCAATTTATTTTTAGGTAGAACAGTGCTATATTAGTGCAGACCATTTACTACAAAAGTAGGTTTTAGCAATTTTCTCACTTTGTAATTCTTAATCTCTGAAATTATTTTACTGTTTGATTCATTTGATGAGATGGGACTATTTCTCAGGTTTGGGTGTTGGAACAGGACTTTAGGCATCCACTGTTTACCTGACTTCTCACGGTCAGCTTATGTTAAAAATTCCCTTTTTGGTAGTTGGTGTAATAGAATGATTTCCCTTCTCAGCTAAATGAACATTCAAAGAGCAAGTAAATGTGTCTGGTATTAATATGTAATAATGAGTGTCAATGGAAATACATACACATATTTTTATTAGTTAACTTACAACAGCTAACAACAATAATTCTTCACATTTAAGTATCTAGAACCAGCAGTGATAGCAAACTTGATCGTGATTATTTCTTTCACACCGTTACACTTCTAATTACAATTAGTAATTTAGAATATGCTTTTATCCAAACCAACTTTCAACTAAACAGCAAACACTAGTGTTCTGTATTCAGGGTTTTGCTCAGGGACACTTTTTGCCAGGTGGACTGGGAGTCAAACCACTGGCCCTGTGGTTTGTGGATGACTGCTCTAACAACTGATAGACAGCCACCCAACGTGTTCAATTAAATATCATACTGATACATTTATTAACTTTTGTAATTGAGTGAAACCAAATTAAAAGAACCTGGAAATGTGTGAGAACAGATTCTTCTTGTCCTTACTTCTTGATGTCCCATTTTCTGCAAGCGGTTTTCATTTTTTTTTTTACCTGCATGAACGTGAGAGATATACCTGTTTGCCCCATGCTTTCTCTCCCTTCACAGTCATGCAATGACAAACGTAAAAAGAATTTCATCTTTACACGAAAGTTCCCATTCTACAAGAACAAAGAGGGTGAGCAGGATGGCAGTGATTCAGACCGTAAGTAAGCTCACAGACACACATGTATGTACATGCAGAGAGCCAGTGTAGGTCACAAGTCAGGTTAGGACACCCTAAAAGGAGATTCACAGGTGGATTTCAAAAGTAGAGGCTCTGTGGAGGCCTCCCCTGCTTCCATGACCGCTACTGTCGTCTTTGTTTTCTCTCTTATTCTGTTCGATGACAGAGATATTGTGGCTCAGATGCTGATCAGCCAGCAGGCGAGAAACCGGGTCGGTGCAGTTTATTTCCCAAATGGTGACATTCTATGACCCACTTTTCTATTAGAGAGAATATGTCTTCATTCTAAACCAGCCCTAGAGTTATCATATTGTATTTGGTTCCCCCTGCTGGATGCTCAGTGTCTAGACAAAAACATCTGTGGGCCCACAGCTCGTTCCTTTCTCTGCCTCCAACTTTTTGCTTATGTTGCGGCTTTCGTCCTTCCTGTCTTTCTTCTGTTCTGGCTTTCTATGGACGGCCAATAGGACATCCTGGGGATAGGTGATGATGGGTATGGGACAAAGACATTCAGTAAGTTGGTCCAGGAATGATTCCTCATATCTTTTTAACATGACCCACACACACCACCAACAAAAACAACAAGCTCATTGTCAGATGTTGTGTCTAAATATGTTTCTCTTGCCTGTATTGTTGCATGCTGCACTTATTGCATTATCCGCATGTCTTAAACTCTGTTTTAAGGTTTACTAAACTCACAGTGGGTATATTAAATAGACAAATGAAAGAAATCATGTCAGGATTCCTGCAGTTGCCGTTTTACTTTGCTTGTTAAACAGCACTAATCTTATGACTCTCATATACTTACAAGAAGCTGGATCAAGTCAGCTTATCTTCTAGTTTTACTTAATTTTAAATATTATTATTTAATATATTTATTTAATTAAAAATATATTTTTGTTATTTTCTGTGGCGAATTCGTGTTCCTTTAGACACTTCTTGCTGCGAGATCAAGCCTGTAAAGATTGCAGCCTCAGATACATGTTACCACAGCTACTACCAACCACCTGCAGGGTTCCACACTGTAGTTAACGAGACAACAGGGTGTTTCTTATTATAGAGCCTCCCAGACTTGCTGTATATTTTGCATCTTGAATAGATTTTTTTTACATGTAAACTTTTTACTAATAGATTTGGGTTATGTTTAATGCATGTATGCCACTTGCTTAAAGTGGTAAAAAGTTTAGTCTTTGCTTCTGAGAGTGTCAGTTTGAACAATGATTTTAGAGCATGTCACGTTATGTCTTGTTTGGTTTTTAAGTTTTGTTGTAATGTGTCATTTACAGTTGGAGTGAGTGTTTCAGTCACTAGGACATAGCCATACCCCACTCTATACAGAGGTTTTACCAACACTGGCTGAATGTCATATGTAGTTGATTTTTGACATGAAAAGAAGTAAATGCAAGTCCTGCAGCAGTATGAGTCATTACAGAAAGGTAGCTTTTTCCTCTCTATCGCGGTAATTTATGCTCTTTACCAGATACCTAGTAGAGTACCCAAAGCTTTTGCGCATGCCGCATATACTAACATACTTACTCTGGTAAGTTGGTGAAATATGTTTATTTTTCCATTATTTCATGTTTGCTGTTATTTGCATTTGCTCTTTTTATTTCTAAAATCAACAATTTTTTACATTTGCCAAACAACCTTTTACCTGTTCCTCAGGAATATATTAGAATTTTTGTCCAAGAGCTTTTACGATAACCCGACAACAGCATTTGTCACTGAAATCATATCAAATGTTCTTAACGAGAAGAAAAAAAAAGAACAAGAAAAAAGTTTAAAAAATTTAAAATCATTTACAAAATTTCTACACAGTGAAGTAATAAAAAATATCACCTGTGGAAGGTCAATATACTGTGACTGAATCTTTGCCTTTTATATTTAACATCATGACTTGAATCGTGTTGTGAAAGCTAGTAAATTACTTTATGGAATGCCATTTAATTCTAAGACCATATGATTCATTCATTTAGCATGAGTTGCATACTGCCCATACAGTTTGACTATGGCCTAGTCAACTTTTATGTGCAACATGCAGTAAGTTGAATAAGCCAAATATATTAAGTTTTGTGACAAACTGTATGTTGCCATGCATGAAGCCAAATCCACAATGCTGTTACAGTAATAACAGTAAGGAGTATTAGTCCAAATAACTTCATAGTGTTTTCTTATATGTACCCACCAGGAAGTCAAGAGGATGCAATTCTTTCTTATGAGTCTGTGATCCGCCAAGAAAGTAAGTCCTCATTTCTCAGGAAATGTGTTAAAGTTTCAACATGTGAACCAGATTTTACTCATGAGCTTCATACTTCGATTGCTCACATAAACGGTACATTACATATGTACCTTTCAAACAACCATGGTAAATAAGGAATATTAACAAAGTTTAAGCTATGGCTTTGTTGTTACGCAGAAAATTGTCCAGACACACTAATGTATGTAATGCACGGAATTGAACCTTACGCCTTCTGACCAATCAGAGAAGAGCAACAATTTCTGCTTGATTAGTATGTTTTGTAGCATTTATATTAATTGTAATTTTAAGGGCTGTGGAGAGTGTGGTTGGGTGTAATGATTGAGGTTAATCTGTTTAAGTGAGGAGAGATTCTAGCTTAAGTTCCTAGGTTCTAGCTTAAGCATGCTTCAACTTTAAAATTGTTAAAACACACATTCCTATTATGAGTCCTTATGGTAGGAGGATTAAATATGGATGCATACAGTTGTTAGGAGATAAATTGAGTAGTTTTGAATTAAAAGTTTTACCACAGGCCCTTTACTTTTTTATTTGTAGTGATTATTTTTCATGATAGCAAATCAAACTTCTGTAACCACAGGATTTCCAGGTATCACAGTGAGAAGACTTTTACTAGTTTAAGTGTTGCCACCCATCATCGTCTGTCTTACAGGAATTACTAGCTCATTACCGAAGACATAGTATATTTTTGCATTGAGGCTCTTAAAGAGAGGGATGGGTACTCAATTATTCTACATATAAACATAAAAATGACCATTTACTTAATGGTAAGTGAAACGCACGCACCAGTTTTGAGGTGTAAGAAATCAGTAAATCCGTCTTTGATATTCCTTTCAGTTAGTTATGCCAGACCTGTCATAATTCTCGGACCGATGAAGGACAGAATCAACGATGATCTGATTTCAGAGTTCCCAGAAAAGTTTGGCTCCTGTGTACCACGTAAGTGTTTATGAAATAACAGCTATAATTGTGTTGTAGCCTGATATGATATTAAAAATCTGCAGGAAGCAGTGAAATCATTGTTTGTGCTTATTTGTCAGTCATGGCTATGATCATATCCACTGTGGAGTCAGTGTCATTTATGAAGTTTCCTCCCATGCCAACATCCCCGACCCATCCCACCAGTGTCCTATCATATGCTGCATTAGCAACTCATATCACCCAGTGTTTTAGCTATGATTGACTGTGTTTTGATGAAATGGAAAGCATGACAGTATTTCATTCCACATTAAAACAACAAAATCTCTTTTCCATCTCCTTCTGAAAACTAATGACAGCTAAGGTTCAATCTACAACTGTCTTTAAAGACACATGCCTCTGGTTCCACATTGGTATATTGCTGCTAACAGCATTTGATGCCACAGTGGTGTGTGTGTTCTCGTTTGCATTAATCTGGTTGTATTTGAAATATCCCACCTGACTTAGCTACCCCTCCTGTACAGTAGCAATTGTAATAAACACCTGTCTATCAAAACTCCTCCTCCCACTTCCTGGTGGGTATAGATTCTGGGCCACTGGACATTGCAGTCACTATAAGAAAAAACTCACAAGAACGTATTAAAGTACATGAAGTAAGTGTAATATCAGCTTCTGAGTTGTAAAACATACATTCAAATAATATTAAACATGGACTGATATGTTCTACTTCTTATGTGTCAAACATGTACATGAACTAGAATGAATCAAAAATGAAACAATATTCTCAGTTACTGAAATTCCCTTATTCACAGCTCTGTATGGTTCTCCTTAGAATTCTGTCAGCAGCTGGGGGTAAACAGCAGTTCGTCTGGGCTCTGATTGATCTCAGTCATGATTTCTCCAGTTTTCCACATTCCACTGTGAAACTAGAGACTCAGCTCTCTAACACACAGTGCCAAAGACAGGATAATTTTCATGTTCTACCTAAATGCTCACTGGGATCTCTGTTTTGTGAAAGATGAATGCAAGAATGTAAGCCCACTAACCCAAACTACTAGGATCATTCCCCCCTGTGTGTTTTGTGATGTGTTCATCATCATTGATGCTGATTTTAATTTTGCATGTTTTGATTTACCTTTATCTCTTTAATTTTAATTTGCCTTTTAAACCATATAAAGCTGCTGTCAGTTCAGGGCACCAAGGTAAGTGAGCCAATTAGCTGAAATGATTCTTTCATCCTTTTTTTTTTTTTTTTTTTAGGAAATGTGTAGAATCTTAATAGTACACTTCTTACCTCCACCATTATCAGTTAATTTTTAATCCCATGAAGTTTGCTTAAAGGTGTAAAAAATGTATTCCTGCCATTTGGGTTCAGATTAGCTACTTTATTACATAAAGAAAAGCTAAGCTACTTTTTAAAATTTCATGACCTTACAAATAGAAGACATTGAAGTTGTTTCTACACTTGTTACAAAAACACTTGGCAGTTTGGGACATACCACTTTGGGAACACAAGAAGTTGTAAGGCAGGTCACATTCACAGCTGATTACCACAGCTGATCCCTGTTAAAAGGTGCTATGCTATGACAATCACAGGTTCCCCCTTTTCTATGAATATAATCAACTGACTGGAAACAAAAATTGTAAACTTTGATTATGAGTTTGTGTTCCTTTGTGTGAACTGAACTTAGATGTAGTTTTTGATGTAGAATTAGTCTGAATGTGAACTACACAAGACTGCTGATGTTATGTTGTACTGAACTGTTGACTAGAGCTTGCTCAAGGGGGATTTGTTGGGTTGCTTCTACATACTTGTGTAGTCTGGACCTTATTCTGTAAAGTGCCTTGAGATGACTTTGTTGTAAATTGGCACTATATAAATAAAGTTGAATTGAATTGAATTGAACTGAAGTAAAGTCAAAGCACTTCCAGTGAGAGATTTGCAGTGTGTTAAATGAACCTCAGGGTTAATGGTTTGATTTCCAGTTCCTCCTGATCAAATATGAAGGTGTCTTTGTGAAAGACCCTACGTTGCCTGTAGTGTGTGCTTCTTACTAGTAAGTTGCTTTGAATAAAAGTGATTAAAGATGCAAATGTACATGAAATACCATTTAAATTGATCAAGTCAATGGAAGACTAAGAACACTTTCAGATCAGACAGTATGCCTGCTGGGCAGAATGTCAAAGCTTAACTCCCAATTTAATGCAAAGAGCTTCGGCACAGTAAAGCTGGAGTAGTGACCATGAACCACTTCCAGAAACACAAAGTGAAGCTTTTGCAAAAGTTTCCATCTTAATCTCAACATAAATTTTGTGGTAAGAATTTAAAATCACTACAAATCATGTTTTTAAGCTACCAAAAAGAAAGTGACTTTTGGATTTAGGATGTTACTATAAGCAACTGATTAAACTCTGGATTGGCTCCAAATTGATGTCAGTGATACCATCCTATTTTGGTTGAAAGTAGATTCATGGGAACATTCAATGTTAAATTTAAGGAACAGGTGTACTTGTGGTACAGTTGTCGATCACTGTTTTGTTTGTGATAATTAGAAAAACATGGCAACTAATGCAGAGTGTTTCTAATTTTGTGTAGCACTTTTAACAACGGTGACGGGCTCTTTGAAATGAATGTCTGCGTGTCTCATTATGAGACATTCGTTATAAATAGTTTATTTTCCTCCTTGCACGAAAGATACCACCCGGCAAAAGAGGGACTACGAGGTGGATGGACGAGACTACCACTTTGTGATGTCCAGAGAGCAAATGGAGAAAGACATTCAAGAGCACAAGTTCATTGAAGCAGGACAGTACAACGATAATCTGTATGGAACAAGTGTCCAGTCTGTGAAATATGTGGCTGAAAGGGTGAGACTCATTATCCGTTTATATACAGTAAGCTGGATTTTCTGTTGAATGTGCAGTGCTTGTAGTGTAACAAAGTGAAATATATTTGCCATATATTAGGATAAAGTTAGGCTTCCTCATTTATCACCTCACAAGATTTTTTGTGAGGTGAGATATATATTGCAGCATTGATATTTTAACTTGAGACAGAGGAGTGAGTGTGGTGTTACATGGTTCATCTCTTGTACACCATTCCAGGGGAAACACTGCATTCTGGATGTGTCTGGAAATGCCATTAAACGTCTACAAGTAGCACAACTATATCCCATCGCCATCTTTATAAAACCTAAGTCTATTGATTCATTAATGTGAGTATTCAGTTTGTTCACCTTTAAAAATACCTGACCCTTCCACTCACTTACATGCTACTGTACTCTGTATAATGTATTTAAAGAAAAGCTTATTGTTTGATGATTTTTGCTGTTTTTTGTTTTTTTTTATCAGAGGGTGTAGCAGTGATCACTACAAAGTGACTGCAAAAAGTATTCACCTCTGTTGGAAGAAATTACTATGACGAGTAATGAAACATTTCAAACTAAAAAGGATAAAGTCCAATTGACCGTGGCCTTTATTCTTTTTATTACATTGAGTCATGGTCTATTTCATTTTGATTTTTACACCAATCAACAGAAAAGGAGTCTTGAATGTCAAGGTGAAAACAGATCTCTAAAATAATAAAATCGAAAATAATTGTGTGAGGTTTCACCCCATTTTATATGGCTTTGGTGCAGTGACAATCTAAGGGGGTGAAAACTTTTATAGTCACTGCAAGTGGAAGCTGGCGTAAAGACAGATTACGAATAACAACACAGTAAAACAAAACCGTTAAATCTGCTGACCACTACATGAAACATTTATTGTAGGAATTCTCTTCCATAAGTGAAAATGACAAAGACAGATTCTCAGGTGTGATGTTTTGTGTCATTTCTCACTCTGCAGGGACATGAACAAGAGACTGACAGAGGAACAAGCTAAGAAGACATTTGATAGAGCTATGAAGCTGGAGCAGGAGTTTGGGGAATTCTTCACAGGTATGATAGCAATTCAAATAAAAACATGGAGTCATTTTAGCTAGATTAAGGTAAGATCATATTAAAGCCCCTTTGTGGAAATGCTTTAATGTTAAAATAGCAAAATGTAGAATATGTCAATTAAAATGTACATTTTATAAAAAATCCAAAAAATCCAGGCGATTGTTAGAGAAATTGCCAAGAAATTAGATTGTTTTTGAAAAATAGTCTTTTAATTTGATGCCAACTATTTAAAAAAAAAAGTCCGGACAGCGGCTGTTCATATTGTCATTTAAACATTCGGAGAATCCAGAGGATTTTCTATACACAATAGACAAGGCCAAAAACCATCACTGAACAGCTGGTCTTGGGGCCCTCAGTCCACAATAAAACCAGACAAATCACTGCATGGGCTCCGAAACAAATTCTGTCTACTTCCACAAATGTCAGTTACAACTCCACTATGCAAAACGAAAACAACCACATACAAACAAGATCCAGAAACATCATTTACTCATTTACAGTGGACTGAGATGGTGGAAACTGTTCTGTGGACTGCAAGTAAAAACTATTTTAGAAAATAGCAGCAGAGTGGTAAATATACTTTTGTCCAAACTTTTTTGAAATGTGTTGCTGGCATCAAATTCAGAATGTTTGTTAAAAATATTTGAACAATCACATGTTTTAGTTTTAAAAAGTGATATGTCTCTTCATATTTATACAATGCCCCTGGAACAGGGTTTTACCAATTCAATAAAATGCTTCACAGTACATAAATTGATCATTTTGCTTTGCAGCGCTGGTTCAAGGAGACACCTTAGAGGACATTTATAACCACTGCAAAGAGGTCATAGAGGAACATTCAGGACCCTATATCTGGATTCCCTCAAAGGAAAAACTATAATAACGTACCACCCTGGAGAGGAGTCCGGACTACTAGAGTAATAAGTTGTAACATATGATCATTTATGGCAATGAATATTCCTCATAATAGTCCTCCTATTGTGAATATGTTTTTTTCTTTGGTTTTGGTTTTATTTGATTTTCTTTGATTGTTTAATTTTTCACTCAACATGAATGTTCCTGAATGTAAGTGTTAGGACATTTTAAGTCTTCAAACATGAACCATTTGTATATTTGTTGATTTTCATTTTTACAAAAAAGGAAAAGGAATGTAGTGAAAAGTAAATGATTCTTGGCATGTGTCTGAGTCTGCACCGAGGAAATGTTCGGACAGGAACCTGGATGGGGTGTATACAGTGCAGATGGCTTTGCTTTGCTAACATACTGCAAACAGGAAAATATGTATTTTCAAACTGCTGCACCCTCACCTTCCCTTCACATTGCAGCTACTAGCAAATAACCACATTAAGTTTGATATTATGTCTGATTGGGCTTTGTGTTTGTTATTTTGTCCTGGAATTGCTGTATTTATTTCTGTTACGACACTGAGGATGTCTGAAGAATATATTTTATTCACTGTAAAATGTAAAATGTTTTTTTTATTTAAAAGCCAATATTATTCATACAGCTGTTGCATTGACAGTGAGAAGTAAAGGGAGTATGTTGCTTTCTGCAACAGAGATGTGATGTTATATTTTGCTATTTAAATTATAATTAAATTTAGGACACAAAAGCACAGAAATATGTATTGTTGAAACTTTGATTAAAGGGTCATTTGCAGAGCATATTTAATTTGAGTGTAGTATGTAGTGTGTTTTGAGCATGTTAACAGGTGGGAGAGATTTGAGAGGGTGGTCAGAGAATTTAATGCAACACATTTTTCTCTTTTGGAACTAACAGAAGGACAGAGAAAGGAAAGAAAAATTAGAAATGTTGCCGACAATCTCTGGTAGAAAAGATGAGAACTGTCGATTTGAGAAGGCAGATAAGTATTAATTTTTAATCAGGTAAGAACATCATGAAAAATAAAGACTAAAAAGGTAAGTTTTTAACTAAACTTTGAGGTGGACAATGACACAGATGAACAGTTTCCATCATTAATTATTAGCTTGTGAAGCCCCAGCACACATTTTGACCTCAGATTGTCTCCCAGTTGAGCTCTAGTCGATGCATAGTAACTCAAAAAAGGAATCTTTTTGGGAAGAGAAACAATTGTAAAAAATCTGCTATAACTTTTAAATATTCAGTTTATGTTCACTTAATGGGGACTGCAGATTTTTCCCCCATTATTAGTACTGAAGCATTTTCAGAGGGACTTTTTGACCAAGTGTGAATAATAGGAACAATTACAGAAAAAAAACCTCCTAAAATGTACATATGGCTATGGCTTTTTTAGAGACTTGAAATTTGCAAACTTATCCTTTAACAGTTTGGTATGAAAATGTAAAACAAAACAAAATATTAGTCCTTGGTGACCTCAGCCTAAACACCAATGTTGACTGTCTGATGGCCTATCAGCCGTCCTTGCGTGTCTGTTTTTCTCTCAGGTTCAGGCAGAAAGCTGTATGACAGCGGTCTTTCTCTAAGCTGCCATTAGAATAATAAAATCAAACCTTATCAGACGTCTCTGAACTGTTGAAGTCATCAACTGAGGCATGAGGAGAATGCTTGAGGGGATAATGAGTCTATATGAATTCGATGTGGAGAGCCAGGAGGTCTGAGTACTGCTATGTCAGATTTCTTACCATTTGTTTTTAATGAGCGTTGATGATGCTGAGCAGATGCTTAACTGACTCAGCACGATACAATATAATATAATGAATATATATGTGTAGTTTACTTACATATAACACACTTGAAACTTGGAATGAATAATGCAACCTACCAAGCTAATTTAATTTATAAACACAGTTATTGTAGTTACATTAATTGTAGTTATTTTACTTATCAATGGGATGTTTCAAAAGTGCCCTTATTCACAACCACTGTTTGATAAGGTTAATGAATACTAATTACATCAATGGATTATTGTCTGATATGGCGATGGTCAAACCTGAGAAGACTGAACCCTGACCTGCTTTGATGGACCGTTTGCTGTTTCCTGTATTACACTGATAAGAAGTACTTAAAAAACACTGCAATTCCCAAAAAAGCATGTTTCCCTTGTCCCTTAGGGTGTTTGAGGTTTGTGGCAAAGCAAATATTTGTTAGCATTGACTGTATGTGTAGATCAACATTAGTTTCCTTTTATTTTTTACAATGTGTTTCACTATATCTGCCATCATTCTTTTGCAGATTTTCCATAACATAATGGTCACCACTTGCCTTAACAGAGCAGGTTTACTGTATATCAAAGATGAAAGCTTAGAATTGTACTTTACCTTGGAGAATAAACTTAAAACTAATAAACAAACAAAAAAAATATTTCAGCCTCTACATTTCAGTGAAAGAAGTCTTAATCAAATCTAAGTTCTATGCCATTATTCTGACGATACTGACAAAGTTAAAAGCTGAGAGATATTTTATATTTTGTAATATGTGAAAGATTTGCATTTCTGTGGCACCAACAACACTTTATTTGGTGAGAGATGAGACCATATTTTGACCCTTGTTTTTCAAGTGTTATTGGCCAATAATATGATGATATGTAATAGAGAATATATCTTTATATACTTGCTTGATAATAATTCTGAACTTAATACTGAACTTCCGAAGTCATAATGAACATTGTTAAACAGGAGCTTTTTCAGGCTATTGGGAACTTTTTTGTGAAAATGTAGAGGATCTCTGACCCATGCATGTCGCAACAGTCTTTGTCCTGTGGATGTGCAACATTCAACACTGAAGCATTGAGGTACTCGCTGTGTTTTAAGACATGATCAAATTACAAATTTGAATCATTCACTCAGACTTGTGTCTATTTTAAACCCAAATAAAAATGCTGTTGTAAGTGGTTGTGTCCAAGCGGTTTAGTTAATACATTTTGTACATTTTGTCCTCACTACTTTCAGTGGCAAAACCTCCCAGTTCATGGTTTACAACTACGATTTTTGTTTTTCTAGCTATGTTACTGAAGCTATAAAAATATATATCTAATTGAAATTAATCTTTTACTTGCTCTTGTTTTTTCATCACATTATTTTGAACTAAACTACTCCCCATTGCTCACAAAAGCCAACAAAGTTGACATTATCAAGATGAACTGGAACCAATTTCAGCTGTAGGCTGATTTTAACTCTGATAAGTGAACTTTTATTTCAGCAGGTGATTCCAGTTTTGCACCCAACAGGGGTTTCTCTCCAGTGGCCTGTAGGTGAGAAACAACATTTGACAAAGCATAGCCACATAAGAGAAAATACGGACAACACTGTTTGCTGCTTGAGCCATGTGAAATTTTGGGCTGCGATATAACATTGCTGTTTTTTCCATCCTCTGCATTTTTATAAGTGGGGCGGCTACTTGTCATTTAAAATTTGACTTTATTTTTTCGTGATTTTCAGGGCTTTTACAATGGATGTGTTGAATATTTTTGGTTTTTTCTAGATGTGTGTTTCTGTGTGTGTGAGTGAGTCACAAAAAGCCCTATCTGGTGGTTATCTCTCAGAAATAGACTGGGTGCCTAACTAACGAAGCAGAGTTGAGAGCTGCTTCTGGGCGCTGCAACATTTTCCAGGACATGTTATGACTAGAGTGGCAGCCATCAGCTCAGACATCAGTGTCAAAATTCAACCTGCTGGGTCTCCTATTGCTATGTTTGTATATGTTTCCAGGCCACAAAGCAAAAAAGTTCTTTTTTGTTTTTTGTTTTTTTTGTGTAACCAAAACCATGACTGCTGGTAAAAGTTTTCTTCAACATGCTAATGCTTAACTTCAATGATTTTGAATCACAGCATCATCCCTACCACAATCTGAAATAGGTTGTTTTTTTAAATGATGTTGTGGTTTTACCTGTGAACCACTGTGGGGCGACTGTGGCGCGGGAAGGTAGAGCGGTTGTCCACCAATTTCACAGTTGTTGGTTCAATCCCTGGCTCCTCCAGTCACATGTCAAAGTGTCCTTGAGCAAGACACTGAACCCCAACTTAGTCACTCCCGGTGAGTGTTGGCCAGCTGCATGGCAGCTCCCCCATCGGTGTATGAATGTGAGTGTGAATGGGTAAATAAGAAGCAGTGTAAAGCACTTTGAGTGCCAATAGGTAGAAAAGCACTATATAAGTGCAAACCATTTCACTGTGCTTCCTGCTTTCTTACAATTTGGTGAAAACATTTGTAAACAAACAACTTGGACTGGTCAATGATTTTTATTTGGCTGTTAGTGATAAAATTGTTAATGTCTTCCAAATGATATGCCAATTAAAGTTAGTCTTAGAAATTTAAACTGTGAAGAAATGCAGGGATACAGCTACCATGTTACAATCTGTTTTAATATTTTTTTCAGTTGGAGTTAGAATATCTTTGATAGTTTCTTTAGTCATTAGAAAAGTTGCTCCAGTAAGACAGAGACTAAAACATTCTATATATTTCTTAAAACTAAACACACCTTCATGTAAGTACAATATCAGAATAAAAGGAGGAGATCAATGACTGCACAAAGACTTTTAGAATTTTTTTAAATGCTATTATTCTGGATACAATTCAGTTTTGTCTTTAAAGCACTGACCTTTTGTTTCTTTTAAATGCACCAAGTGAAGCTCAACATCTCACCTTGGTAGATACTTGATACTATGATGATCAACATAGATTTTGTAGGTTTGTTTATTCATTGAGGTAAATTTGTGAATAATGCTGAGATTTTATTAACACTGCTCCTATTGGAAAGTAACTATTTTGTACATACTTACTCAAGGGGGCTCATGAGAAATGCTGAGCAGGGCTTTGATTATTTCCAAAAGAAATGTGTGGGAAGATTTTCAGTCATCCAGGTAATTTTATCCCGAAGGTACTGTCCAGTGTCCATGGGTCAAATGTGTTAAAGTGTAAACAGTGGCATTAAACAGGCAGTTTAACAGCAGGTTTTACATTAATGCAAATTCACTAATGTAAAATATGGACTAGAGTAAAGACACTTGGAAAAGATTCATTGAGTTGAAATTCAGTAGCAATAGGATGTTCAAATTCTCACCTTTCAATCAATATTTCTTAGAAGAGTCCTTATTGTTCACTCCCATACTACTAGATCTTCTGGGCCAACAAAGAGAGACATAAACAGACATACAACCATCCACATTAACATTCACACCTATGGGCAATTTAGAGTCACCAGTTAACCTAACATGTCTTTGGACTGTGGGAGGAAACCCACAAAAGCACGGGGAAAAAAAACTCCACACAGATAATAGTCAACTGCACACACTAAAACCCAAAACTGTGACACCATTGACCCACCAGAGGGCAGAAATTTACCACCAATGTAAAGATGCAAATTGCATACATGGCTCATATGTTGGATCATTTTATTCAAACAATATATCTTATATCATGTACTAAAAGGCTTGATGATTCTAACTTACAGATGCATCATACAGAATGGAATTTTATTTAGGCTTTTATTAATTATATATTTTAGAGATCATTTGACCCAAGTAAAGTTCAAAATTGTGGTTTCTGAGTGAAATCTCTTAACAACTAACAAATGAGTTGCTATGTGTTGCCATAAAACACGAAGGGCTTGTACATGTTTCCCCTTGAATAGGTTGATAATCAACTGACAATTCATCCAGCAAGCATCATCAGGTTGAAATCTTATAACCCCATTTCTGAAAACTTTGGACAATTTGTAAAACCTAAATAAAAACAGAATGCAATGGTTTGCAAATCTTATCAACCCATATTTTATTCACAATAGGACATAAACAACCAGATGTTGAAACTGAGACATTTTACCATTTAATGGAAAATATTACCTTCTTTTGAATTTGATGGCAGCAACACATCTCAAAAAACTTGGAACAGGGCCAACGAAAGGCTGGAAAAGTAATTCCTGCAAATCAAAAACAAATGGAGGAGCATTTTAAAACTTAGTTTAATTACAAAAATTAGGGTAAATATAAATATATAAATATATATATTTATATATATTTTATATATATTTTTTATATATATATATATATATATATATATATATATATATATATATATATATATATATATATATATATATATATATATATATATATATATATATATAAATATAAATATATAATATCATCAAAAGATTCAGTGAATCAGGAGGAATCTCTGTGCACAAGGGGCAAACCTGAAGGTTAAAACTGGATCCCCTTGATCTTTGGGCACTGCATTAAAAACAGGTATGATTCTCTACTGAACATCACTGGATGGGCTCAGGAGCACAAATCACTGTCTGTGAACATGGTCTGCTGTGCAATCCACAAATGTAAGTTAAAGCCTTATCATGCAAAGCAATATACAATATACAATATGTGAACATGATCCAGAAACATTGCCGTGTTCTCTGGGCCAAATTGCATTTAAAATGGTCTGAGCCAAAATGGAAAACTTTTCTGTGGTCAGATGAAACAAGATTTTAAATTGTTTTTGGAAACCATGGACGCCAAGTTCTGCGGACTAAAGAGGAGAGGGAATATCCAGCTTGTTATCAGCAGACCGTTCAAAAGCCTGCATCCCTGATGGTATGGGGGCATTAGTGCCTATGGTGTTGGCAGCTTACACATCAGGAAAGGCTCCATCAATGCTGAAAAGTACAAAGAGGTTTTAGAGCAACATATGCTCCCATCCACACGTCTCTTTCAGGGAAGGCCTTGCATATTTCAGCAAGACAAGGCTAAACCACATATTGCATCCATCACAACAGCATGGCTTTGCAGGAGAAGAGTCTGGGTGCTGAACTGCTCTCCCTGAAGTCCACACCTTTCACCAATAGAAAACATTTGGCATATCATAAAACTGTGGCCACAAAGGCCCAGGATTGTTGAGCAGCTAGAATCCACCTTCAGACAAGAATGGGACAACGTTCATCACCTAAAACTCTAGCAACTGCTTTCGTCACTTTATAGACAGTTGTTAAAAGAAGAGGGGTTGGTCAACAATGGCCTGTTCAACTTTTTGAGATGTGTTGCTGCCATCAAATCCAAATTGAGCTAGTATTTTCCATAAAATGGTAAAATATTGTCAGTTTTGACATCTGATATGATGTTTATCTTCTATTATGAATAAAATATGGGTTGATAAGAGTTACAAATGATTGCATTCTTATTTTATTTATTGGCATAATAATAGGTCTTATATTTCTAGTGCCATCATTTTAAACTAAGATAATGAACATAATTAACATTATAACTGAGAGATATTAGCAAGTTAGTTATTGTGAGGATGTTAGTATGGTGAAACCATAGAGCTGCTCTCTATGGCAAGCAGTTTAACATTTTTGATATCCATAATAGCATTTCTCCCAGTCAAAATTGTACTCTCACTATAGTCATGATGGTAGTTAAAGATAACCACAATCACATATCTAGTCATAATTGTATATATCGGAAATTACTTTTGACTAGTCATATGTATTGTTGATTTTCAGATATTAAAAATTACATTATGGATAAATAGAATGTTTTTTATTTCAGATACATACAGTACATAATCTGAAAATTATCTGAAAATGACCAGAAGACCAGTACAATAAACGGAAGTACTGTATCCTAAATGATCTCGTAAAGGCAGTCGTCCACGGACCACAGGGTGAGTGGTTCGATCCCTGGCCCTGGCTATAAGTCGAAGTGTCCCTGGGCAAGACACTGAACCCTTAACAGCCCACCCCCAGCTGTGCAGTGCCGGTCCAAACCCGGTGGGGTTTGGGGAGGGTTGCATCAGGAAGGGCATCCGGCGTAAAAACTGTGCCAAATCAACATGCAGACAATGATCCGCTGTGGCGACAATATGCGTTTAAGATATCTATAATTTAATGGTAAATTAACCTTATGTGGATGCGTGTGCTTGGATTTGCGTTAGGATTTTTAAACTGAAACTGGATTTTCACTGATCACACACTTGTGATTGCCACTGTTGCCCTTTGGTGATGTACATAAGCCACTTTATCAATGAAAAGGTTAATATTTATAGCTCCATGTATTTCCTTTGCCCACAAACGGTCCAAAAGTAATGCAGATACTGCATGTCTAAATTTTAAGACATTTGATAATGTCATGATTGCAAATTAAAATCTAAAGTAAGTTTCAGATCTCATCGCAGGTTCACATCTCTGGCCGGCTGCAGCCTTTGTGTGTGGAGTTTGTAGCTCTTCCCTGTGCTTATGTGGGTTTCCTCCGAGTACTCCGGTTTCCTCCCACACTCCAAAGACATGCATGTTAGGTTAACTGGTGACTCTAAATTGCTCGTAGATGTGAATTGTTGTCTTTCTGTGCAGCTGAGATAGAGCCCCTCCGTGAAAGTAGTCAATTTCATAGACATTTCTTCACCGATTAGTTGAGCTAAGGTCTTGGGCATCAAACACGTCATCATTTCTGTCCAGGTAGTGCTTAAAGTAGCATAACCCAGTAGTTCTTTTAAGAACAGGGAGGCCTGTGGGTAAAGTAACACTATGTGCAAATTACTGTACTGTATACAGTACCATTTATCAGCCCTCACAAACTGGTAAGTTATAAGTCAGGTTAGACATTATAAAGGCCCAGGATACCTACATGTTCTCACTTGAAGGTGACCCCTGCTCATGGTCAGAGTTAGAATTGATGTACCCGTGAGCAAGGTATATCAGCACCCTAAAAACTAATGTTTTGACTCAACAACAAAAAAAAAAATTATGTAACGGTTTGCATCAAGCTTTTTGAGTTATGAAGATCTCTGGTGAAATAAAGCAGAACAAACTACATTGTTTAGAGGGAATTAGCATTTCTGCTAAAAATAAAAACATTTTTATTTACCATCTACTAAATTACTGGCATTATAAACAAATATTTTTTTAAATGGACTAATCATAAATACCAAGTTGCTCCAAATAGTTTTCCCAATTAGTTTTTCCAACCCTTCCATTGGTACAAATAAAATACATTTTACAAAGGGCACTCTGTTAATCTTATCCACTGACACAAAGCTAATGATGGTCAGTTTACAGATTCAAATAAAACCAGCACTATCTGTAGTAGGACAGAAGATTTTATCTATCTAAGTTTGTCAGCTAAAATCCTGCACTCAATCCTGCACCAAATTCAGTTTCCAAGTCCATTTTATTAAGTTACCATGACTTAAAGGTTATGCACCAATGAATGCAAACATTTGAGTTTATAGTACAGTGCAGTGTACAAAGGCACAGTATTTGGTTACATATATTTAGTTACTGTTTACCAAATCATAACTATCAAACATTAATTATGTTTCCGAATGAAGCTCTACAAAACGTGAAATCTTCCATATGTATACATCTGCAGTGTACCAGAATACCTGGAAAACAGTGTACTATTCATTAAACCGGTGACCAGGATAAACATGCATAGAGTCAAGTGTGCCACCATAAGTGTGCTTTTCAATGTTTTAATGTATGATTTTAATGGAATAAACCACATAAGACAAACATTCAAAATGTATAATGTTTGTCAACATATATCCGATTGGCATTTGTCACTTTTTACTGAAGATTTACAATCCAAACAATCAAGAGACTAATTCGGAGATTAGTCCACAATAACAATAAACATAACAATTTTTTATTCAGTGCAATAGTTTTACTTAATAATAATTAGTAATAATTGAGTATTTGTACTGTGTGCAATACTAGTGTCCTTATTTAAATAGGGAGGATAAGTCTCCCACCACTGTAGGCCTGATACATAGTTCACAATGTGCGTTTTGAGAGGCACCTAGTTGGAGGTAAAAGTATCATGGACCTTCATATGAAAAGATTAAAGTTTCCTAACTCTTAATTACAGTCTATGACACACAAATACAGTCACCTCCAAAAGCCTTTAAATGATTCGATTTAAATTAACTTGATTTGGCTGTACACTGAAGAATGAAGACGTTTGGGCTTAAAAGTTCAGAATTTTAGGTTTCATTTGATGATAATTTGATGAAAATTTGAAAATTAAAGCTTTAAAGTAAATGAAACAACATATTTGGTTGTAAATGCCTTGTTTACAACAACGACATCAAACCTGAGACTGAGATCACTATAAGTTGTTGTTTTTCATTTTGATTTGCTTTTCCTAAATTTTGCTGTAGCATCCTTTAATTGCTGTTTGAATTCATTCTCCTCTTTAGGAGGTGAAGTACATGTTTAGTTGTGTTAGAGTCTGGTGATTGATTTGTTCAGTCTAAAATCTCCCATTTTTTTTGAGTATTTTAGATCGATGATTTGCTGCAAGATGAAGCTCTTCCCAGTTACTTTTGATCTATAAATTTGCAGAAAAAATGTTTCTGTTTACCTGTGAATTCATTCTGCAGCTAGCATCATGAGTAATATCATCAAGATCAAATATAAGTGAGCCTCTCCAGACAGCAGGTTATGGCTATGACCAATGTTTGTGCTAAATGCCTAGGATGAGGTTCCCTCTTTTGTCTGATTCAGGATGGCTTGTTTTCCCCCATAGACAGCTCTCTAATTTGGATTCATCCTTATGATTTATCCTTTTTTCTAACAACAAATACAGTCTTCACAGGAAAAACCCAAGTCCCAACCAAGAGCAGGAATTTGGAACTATTTAGTGTTTGAACCTTAAACACAGGTTTCTCACAAGTTTGTAACTGAAGAGGTTAAATACGAGTTGTAATAATTGCTCATTAGAAAATATTCAGAAGAGAAGACTATAATATTCATAGGGTGTGTGGCATGAGTCTCTTAACACTCTGTGCATTAATGGGTAAATGAAACATGCATCTGTGTGCATATTGTTGTCTACTGTGCAAGAGACACGTCCAGGAAGTACAAAGGGGAGGGGTCGTAACACAGGACACACCTGGGTAACAAGAATCACTTGTCAGTCACATGTTCCAATACATTTGGAAGAAACAAAACGTAAGTCATCTGATAACAAAGGGGCTATCTTCTATGTTTTTAACAAATCAGGTTGTACATACCATCAAATACCAGACCAGAGTGCATGAGGATCCAGCCAGATCAAACCACCTTTGCTCAGCTTGA
Organism: Channa argus; assembly: GCF_033026475.1. NCBI lineage: Eukaryota > Metazoa > Chordata > Actinopteri > Anabantiformes > Channidae > Channa > Channa argus. The sequence continues at coordinate 9,570,503 of NC_090220.1, read as the reverse complement.
AATGCAGGACATTACTGAACCAACACACTCATACTGTACCACCATTTTACTTGCATTGCATATGAGAGAAATGACGAGATTTTGAACCAGCAGAGATAAGCCAGATTATTTAAGGTTTAAACCAACAGAAGAATCCTAGCTTCTGAAAGTTGTAAAAGAATTTATGGACTGGATTTTGTGCCATTACACCATCATTTCCTCTTTTCTATAAATGAATTTATGCAACTTCATGTTTTTCTGTCATTTGATCATTAACAGTTACCATCTTACCTCAAATATTTGTGTTTGCTGGATTATCTCACGTCACCTGTTTGCCATCTGTGGGTACATTTGGGAAATGATCAAAAAGGCCTACCTGATTCAGGTAGGCCATTTTAAGTTGTGCTAGTAAGAAAAGCAGTGCTAGTTATAATGTTTATTTTAGTTCTGTGGCTCAGGGGGTAGAGCAGTTGCCCTAGCTCCTCTGGTCAGTGTCCTTGAGCAAGAAAGACACTGAAACCCACCTGCCCCCAGTGAGTGCAGGCCAGCTGTATAGCAGCTCCCCCATCGATATGTTAGTGTGTGTGTGTGAATGAGAAGCAGTGTAAAGAGCTTTGGGTACCAGTAAAGTAGAAAAGAGCGATATAAGTACAAACCATTTACCAATCAGTCATGCAAGTGAGCCAGCATGCACAGCTTTCTTTAATGTATTGACTCACGCCTGTGCTTGTCATAGTGTATACTGTAGGACTGTATGGAGCCCCCTTGCAAACTGCAACAATCCACTGCCACAAACAAGTAGCCATATTTATAACTTAAGTAAAATAAAGGTGGAACAAAGGTAATCTACATCTATTGAAAAATATACAATGAAGACATATCACTTTTGCAAGACGATTAAAAGAGTCCAGAGCTCACAGCAAACATGTATAGCTGACAGTGGTCTAAATGTAGCGTTTTCATGTTTTATGAAACTGAGCAAAGCAATGTAACTCATTGGATCAGCTCATTAAGATCTGGGGTGAACTGTGGGGCAGGACGTACAGCAGTCGTCCACCATTTCCCCAGTTGTTGATTCGATCCCCAGCTCCTTTGGGCAAGAGATTGTTCCAATATTAGCCTCAGGTTGGCAGGTATGACCCTTTTAGTTCTTTTCCTGACTCAACATGACTATTTTCTTCTAGACAGGGCCCCTCTATTCTATGTCTTAATCGTCAAAGCTGCCAATTACTGACATATTTGAAATCATGTCTGTAAACATCTTTTTAAAAAACCTTTTATTTTTGTCCGCCATGTGTTTTTTGTCATACTTATTTGCATTAACATCACTGGCAGATTGCAGTGTGTTGTGTGTAAATTAAATTATACAACCTAAGTATCCAAGGTAAATGCTTTTACAAATCCTTTGGTTGTTACCACCCAGTCTTTTTGAGTTTCATGTGTTTAAGGTTCTGGTCTCCTCTTCCAGATTACCTGATATAATTAATCAATAAGCAGGCTGCAGCCCCCTTAACTTTCCATGTTTAAGAAAACCTACGACTCTATTATCTATTACATTATCACTATTTTGTATTATTTAGGCCTACATTTACCACACGTGACCTCAACATTAAGTTAGAGTACGTTACACTAATCTCAAAACGGTGGAATATAATGTCGATTCTTATTGGTTAAACCAACCTGTCCATCAAAAGCAGTAGCCACTCACATACAGCGTTACATGACGGGGTGGGTGTTATCAATGTGTACAGTAAGCTATGCTGCAAAACTGTTGATAATTTCACGGCTAAAGCCTTTTAAAAAGATTTAAGCAACCAGGTGTCCGTTCCCATCGCCGCTGCTGACCAGGTATGTACTGACAGGTAACTACTCTTACACATTTCCCTAACATTATTTGCGACTTAACACGCGCACAAACACCCAGGAAGCTTATAACAAGTACTCACTTAACTTAACTGAGGTACAATGTAAGCAGCGTTTAGTATGTCGTTATCGGGGTTTTGTGATGTAGCCCGTATCGTTTCGGCGACCCCTGTTAATCGGACAGTGCTGAGAGATAAAGTTAAGTCAGGGATGGTGTTAGCAAGTACAGGCCAGTCTGGGTCTGGGCACTTTGCAAACCGGGGGAGGGGAGGGATATAACTGAGATGAGAATTTTCTCCAACCTCGAAGAAAACGAAAGTGATTTCTGTTATATTATATGACTGAACAAGTGTGTATTTCCAACAGAATAAACGCAATATTGTGTTATATTTCACAGTTAAGGTCGTTTACTTTGTCGCCTTCGCCGACAGTAACATTCATCATCTAGTGAAGTGCTGCGTTTCGGTACCACTGTCAATTTACAATGAACAACAATGATGACTTCCGGTGTAAATTTTGAAAATAAAGTTCTGAATTAATGCTTGACGTATGATGGCAATTTCCTATAACTACTTTTGTGTTAACTGTATGTTTAATTTGTCCGTAATAATTCTGTACTGTTCGTGCAATAAGTTACATCGTGTGCATAAATACTACGCCTAAGGCTGAACTGCAAGACCAAGTAACAGTGATCACAACAGCCCTAGATTCACTGCTGTCTCATTTGTATTAATTGTTTAAAGCAAGTTGGACCTGGTAATAGTCTTTGAGCGTAGTCTTTGTCACTGGTAGCTGGGCATATAAACTATCGATTAACAGAGTTGGAATTCTCTGTAATGAACCAAGTTGTGCTCATTCGAGACGTACAGCTTTTAACATTATTTTTGGAGTCCCGTCCATCAAGAGCAGAAGTTTTTATTTTTGTGACAAGTGTCAGCTTTTCCGGAATGTGTTCGCCGTCTTTGTTCCGTCTTGACGCATTTGTATTTCGTACAGCTAGTGCTGAACTGTTATGATGTGTCAATAAGTTAAAAAGGTGGACGGCACCAATGATGAGAGGCCCCCTCCGATACTTGAGCAGGATATTAGAGGTATGTTGGGACATTTATGAAGATGTTCATGACAGAGAACTTGTGCTTTTATTGATTTTCTGTTCAAACTCAGTCCATTTTCTTTCTCAGTCAGTCACTCTGAAAAACTGTTATTATCGCTGCTCTGGACATGATGTCCGCCTGCTGGCTTCCTTTTGAATTTGTTTGTTTCCCATCGACATTTCATTGATAACAAGTCTAATAGACCTCACATTTTAGTCATTGTATTTGTGTTGCTTAAATATGTCTTTACTCCTGTTTGAAATCACCGTGTGAAATAAATGCCGAAGCAACTGTTTCTCAGTGAAGTGGTATGACTCCCCCCCCCCCCCCCCCCTTCCTATCCGCATCAAATACATAGCCACAAACCTGCGTTATACTAAACGAACAGTTGCGACAGCACAAACAAGTATTTTCACCACTGTTTAGTCAATGGGTTTAGTCAGCAGCTGTCCAAGAAGCTTAGACTGTTTAGAAACCATTGCATGTTAAAACCGTGACACGTCCAGTTAGCAGGCTGTAGAGCTAGCAAGCTAACTAGCTACTTTTATTCCTAGTATCAGTGCGAGGAAATGGAGCTACTGCTCAGCAAAACACTGGCCACAGATGCGTGTACCTGGATAGAAAATCCCCAGTTTAATTAATCATTGTGGATGTTTTTTATCGGAGTGGGAGACATGTCGACGACACCGCCATCGGAGAGTTTGACAGGAGTGATATATCCCCACTACTGTACTGTACTTAGGTTTTCTCCTCCAAACCAAAGCAAGATGGACTCTCATTCGGCTTGTCTGTCTTGACAGATCGGCATTTTGCGCGGCGATGAAAATGTGTGCTTAGAGGTAGGGGCGCATTAGGCATCGTTTATTATACCTGACCAAATTTAGTGCTGTTATTGTACACGAGAAGCTCGGTACAGTAGCTCGAGACTTCACTTCCAACACAGACAGTCCGATCGGGCATCAGCAGTTTCACCTGAGAACACAACTAACCCTTTGCGTAGCAAAATACTCAATGGAAATGTGCCTGTTTAATTGAGGCTAACGCTATACGTAATATTGTATGGAAAGCATCCAGTGGTCGCAGGGTTTTGGCCTACATGTTTTGGTTTTGGCCACAAGGGCGGATCGACTGCAAGATTGAAGTGATCACTGATCAGATCAGACAAAATGTCCCACTGTACTTTGACGCTGACGGGGTCTTGTGCTCTGCAGTGTCACTCACTAATGCTCTATTAAAGTTGTTTTCTTCAGCCAAGCTGATGTTGTAGGAAAACTGTTGTAAGATATGAAAGTATAACGCATGACTGAGAGCAGTGTTTTGTATTTTATAGGTCATCGTCATTGCATGACAAAGGCTGGTGCAGAATCATCTTCATCACTCATACAGCATTTCCATAGTTTTTTCTTAAGTAAGTATTCCCTGATTTCCACTTTCGTAGATACAAACACTTGCATCTAGCCTTGGCAATGTCGACAATAATGCAGTCATTAAATCATCTGTTCATTCATTGCAAAAATGCATTTGTGCCATGTTTAGTGTATGCAAACACTCTGTAAAAGAAACAAAGCAAAGTATTAATGTTCAGTAATTCAACTGACCTGTAAGTGTAACACCAAACTGTAATAGCCCTAATGATATGAGGGAATAAGGCTGCGATATTTTCTTTTACACCTATCTGTGGGTTTTACACCGTATTTACCCCAAAGTTGGAATGCTGTGTAATATGCAAATAATAACTGAATTTATGGCAACCCATGAAAACCTATATTTCATTGTAATTAGTACAACAACAAAATATCAAATGTTGAAAATTAAATATGTTATTGAGTTGTTGTTTCAAAAATCAGCCAGCAAAACCCTTTAAGAAAGCTGGGACAGCAACAAAAGAATGTAAAGATTGGTAATGATTTAGTATAACAAATAATTTGGAGATTTTATCAGCTATGGTTCATAAAATCTCTGTACACATGGGACATGTCAAAAAAACAATATTCAATGGCCGTGATCTTTGTGTTGTAAGGGGCACTGCGTTAAAAACAGACATGATTCTGTAGTGGTCAGGACATCTTTGAAACTGTATTTCAGAAAGCAAATTATAGAGTGAACTTACCTCAAAAAACCTTTATGCAGTAGGCAAATATATTCAGTGACGCATCAACAGCACCTTTCTATATAATAAGATGTGCTTTGGAGCATATTTTTACATAATAATGTAAAGGTTTTATATAGTTAGGTTTAATAAAAATGATGAAACCTGCAGTTGTATTTATAATCACAGTTTTACTAAACATCATCTGTGAAAAATGTGTTTATTTTTATTTTTATTTTTGCTGCTGAACGTTTTTATTCAGACATACATTAAGGACATGCAGTCCAGAGCAAAAATTATATTATTTCATTATTCATTAATCTACTAATCAGTTCAATCAAAAAACAAAAAAATACCCATTAGAACAAACAGACAGCCATGGAGATAGATTTAAAAAAAAAAAAAAATTTAATCAACAGGATTAAACCTTAAGATATCTGGTAGAAAAGCTTAAAAACATGATAGTTGAGAAGCTGGATCCAGTTAAAATCTTTGAAGAAAGAATGCAATATTCAATACACATCTTGATACGTAAATCACAATTCAAAACAAAAAGATTTTACTAAGTCCGTAACAATACAATACAGTACTATTCAGGGCTGTCTTGATTTGATATAATTCAGTTTTAACCAACTTTAATTTAACCTTTATTCCAACCACACATTACTCAAAGTGTTTGTGTTTTACAGTGATACATTTACTACATTCATTCAAGATCTGCACCTAACTACAGTTGTTGAAGTATTTTTAGTATTTTCTATTTTCCACAAAAATGCTATTTACTCCTCTAGTTATTGGACCGCTTCAGTTACATTTTAAATTCAGATAACTATACAAAATAAATACCCAATCAGCTAATAAATTAGGATTAATAATTTTATTATGATTATGGATTAATCACCTATCAGTATATTCAAAAAGTTTAAATCAGCTTCATCTTAACAGCTGAATCAGGGTTTTTTACACATAAATGCATCAATAATTATATTCCAGTAATGTCATATATTATCATTCTAAAATGGACAATTACACAATAAGGAACAGACTATTTTACTTTTATCAGCTTATTCTAAATTCAGTATGATGATGATACTATTTTTCTAAACGGTTATAGTTTTTTATTATTATATTTTATTATTTTTAATAAATAAATATTGATAAAACTTCAGTTGTTGGAGTTGTCTGCTAGTGTGCTCTAAAAGTAACTGCTAACACTTTTAAAATGTTAAAGTTAACTGCCTCTATCTGATCTGTTCTACTGTGACTGTTGGGCCTTTTTGGTCTGTTCCTATGTGAGTATCAGTGTTCATTACTCTTGGTAAAACTAATGCTACTCCTTTTTACACTGCTCTTGTTTTATCTCTTGTGGAGTTCAAAAAAACAAGAAGAGGAAAGTAGTGAATGCCTCATCTGGTCAGTCCGACTTAATATGTTTATTTATAAAAATGGAAAATATTCAATACGGTGCAGATTTTTTTTTTTTTTGCTTTTATCTTGGATTCTGCTCACAGTTTTCCTGTATTGTTCTGAGGTGCAGTAATGGAATATGAGTATAAGGCATTGAAGCTGTCAAGAATCTAGTTCCTAGTTAAATCAGCTGGTGGTTAATAACAACTGGTGGTTTTATTGTTGTGGTTGACGGGGGTAAGCGTGGGTACTCTGACCACTCTGCAGCTACACAACTCCATACGCCAAAGGACCTCCAAGTTTTCCCATGCTGATCTTTCTAAACCACAACATTAAAAACACCTACTGGTGATAAGTTATTATTATTGTGCAGAAAAATAAAGATTTGAATAAAGTAACTGTAATAACTTCTTTGCCATTCCAATTAGACACGCTGATCCACCTTGTAAACCTTGATGTGTGAATATCTATTCAATGGTAATCTTTATCAGTTCCTCTTATTTCTATTTCAATACCACTTTATAACCTTGTAAACCATGATAGCTTAGTTGGGGGGGTGGGGGGTCATCAAATTCAAAGTCTAAGTCACTCCCAGTAGCTATAAATGACCATCCTTTGCATCTCCTTTTCATGTTACTCATGGATCTCACAGTAGGGGCATCCTTCAAGGCAAGATAAGGTGAAACCTAGCATAGTAAATTAAGGCTAATGAATTGATGGTCAGTGGGGGATCATTTAGCTTCTTCACCCTGCTCCCATGCTCAAGTTAAATTAAAACCAAATATAGACAGAGGCTATAATTCAGATGTTTGAATCTTGAAACACAGGTAAATCTTTTACCTGTCTGGTAATAATCTTTTCTCCTATTATAGCAAAAAGCCAGCGATGTCATTTTAGTGGGTCCTTGTTAACTATTTTAAATTCTAAATTACTATTAAAATTAATCTTATTTTGCTTAATATTTATTATTATGTTGGCAGGACTAAAACATATGAATTTGTAGCAGGTCTATGTATTTGATTATTCATATATGATTGTTTGGAAACAAATGTCATTTTCATTAAATTTCTTTTTTTATATAATTGGTTATACATTTCTTTCAATTTTTCTATATAATCGTAGAATTCTGGCAGGCAGAAAGCATTAGGCTGTAATTTTTAGGTCACATAATCTTAAATGTATTATGTCAAAGATAATTTTTATAATATTTATTGCTGGTAAATATAATTTGCTGGTGTACCACTATAATTCCACTTTGGAAAATCTAGTCATCAGAGTTTTTACTTATTTTATGATCTTTAGAATTTCAAGATAATGGGTCAGATTGTGGTGGTATATTCATGTAAGAAAAAAACAATTAAATCACATGAACGAATAGCTTAAGGATCAAAAACCTTAATCACACTAGAATTAGTTAGCCTTTTTCAATAATTACTTGTCACAGATGTTAAATTTGTTTTGCAAGAGAGACCAGAAAACAAATTACATACACACTCATGGCTAAAAATATTGGCATATTTTGTTTGCACTTGAACAACACAAAAAACAGAAGAAAAGTAAAACTTGATAAACATTCAGACAGAACTCAAACATGGACTGGACAAAATTAATTAAGTATCTTATCAAAATAAGGCTTAATGTGAAAGACTTTGCAGTCCAGATAAAAGTATCTTTGAGTCCAAACCTGGAATTAAACAAGCTATTGACCACTAACCTAAAGAAACAGCATTGTAATTTTTTTTTTTTATTAATGCTTTTGTCTTTTCTATTGTGGTAAGTGAATTGCCCGGCAGCGTGTTTGGATAACAGTCAGAAGACTGAAAATCAAGAGTTGTTGACTTGCATGTAGCTGGAAAGGGTTACAGACTAATCTTAAAAACAGTTTGAGATATTGTCTATAATGAAACAGTGAGTGGGTTTATTTACATGTGTCTACACATGTAAATAAACCCACTCACTGTTTTAGTCACACCTTAGACATTATCCTTACGTATTGAATTGAAACGGATAATTTAGCAATATTTCCTCACAACTCTCTTCTATCTGACCATTTTCTTATAACATTTGAATTAACAATAATGGACTATACAACAATTAGGGAAAAATTCCACTATAGCAGATGCTGAAGTGAAAAAGCTGTCAACAAATTTAAAGAAATTATTCTTTCATCATTTGCTTCACCATATGCCAATACAACGGAAAGAGGTCCCCTTAATGTTACTCCTGCACAAGTTAATTATCTTGTTGACAATTCTGCAGCCTCTCTACGTAAAGTACTTAATAGTGTTGCCCCTCTGAAAAAGAAGGCAGTAAACCAGAAAAGGCGACCTCCGCGATGTAGTTCGGAAACATGCAACTTAAAACCGGCAACACGAAAGTTAGAAAGGAAGTGGCGTTCCAGAAATTTAGAAGAATCTCATTTAGCCTGGAAAAATAGTTTAATGTACAAAAAAGCTCTCCGTGATGCCAGAACAACATATTATTCATCATTAATAGAAGAAAACAAGAACAACCCCTGGTTTCTGTTCAGCACTGTATCCAGGCTGACTAAGAGCCATAGTTCTGTTGAGTCTAGTTTTCCCTTAACTCTGAGCAGCAATGACTTTCTTTATGAATAAAATTGTAACTATTAGAGAAATAATTCACCATCTTCATGTACAACAGTGCTAGAATCATCAATAAGGCCCCAAGCCCTCTTAGACTGCTTTTTACCCATATATCTCACTGAGCTAACTTCAATTATTACCTTTTACCACTTATTACCACTACTTAAAAAAACCCTGTCTTGACCCAGGTGTTTTGGCCAATTACAAATCCATATCTAATCTCCCCTTTATTTTTAAAATCCTTGGAGAACAGGAATAATTTGCATGAAGACTTTCAATCAGGATTTAGAGTTCGTCATAGTACAGAAACAGCACTGGTAAAAGTCACCAACGATCTACTCTTAATAATGGACTCGTCTCTATACTTGTTCTGTTAGATCTTAGGGCTGCGTTCGATACAATTGATCACAAGATTTTATTACGGAGACTGGAACATAGAATTGGGATTAAAAGAATTGAACTAGGTTGGTTTAAATCTTATCTATCTGATAGATTTCAATTTGTTCATGTTAATGATGAATCCTCCATGCACACAAAGGTTAGCTATGGAGTTCCACAAGGCTCTGTGTTAGGACCAATACTTTTTACTTTATATATGTCTCCTTTTGGCAACATTATTAGAAAACACTCCATAAATTTCCACTGTTATGCTGATGATACCCAGCTATATCTATCTATGGAACCAGATAAAAAGAAAATCAGTTAATTAAGCTTCAATCCTACAAGACATAAAGGCCTGGATGTCCCACAATCTTTAACTAATAAAGTCAGACATAACTGAAGTCATAGTATTTTGGCCCAAAAATCTCAGAAATTTGATGTCCAACCATATCATTACTGTTGATGGCATAAGTCTGGCCTCCATTACTACTGCAAGGATCCTTGGAGTTATTTTTGACCAGGATTTGTCCTTTATCTCACATATAAAACAGAACAGGCTTCTTCCACCTACAGAACATTGCCAAAATTAGGAGCATCTCGTCTCAAAGTGATGCCGAAAAACTAGTCCATGCATTTGTTACTTAAAAGGTTGGACTACTGTAATTCCCTACTTTCAGGATGCCCCAGTAACTCCCTAAAGAGCCTGCAATAAATCAAAAATGCTGCAGCAAGAGTGCTGACTGGAACTAGCAAGAGAGATCATATTTCACCTTCACTAGCTTCTCTTCCCATTAAATCTAGAATAGAATTTAAAACCCTGATTCTTACATATAAAGCTCGGTTAAGCTCCATCATATATAGAAGACCTCATAGTACCATATCATCCCGGTAGACCACTTGGATCTGAGAATGCAGGCTTACTTGTTGTTCCCAGAATTTCCAAAGGTAGAATGGGAGGCAGAGCCTTTACTTATCAAGGTCCTCTCCTGTGGAACCAGCTCCCAGTTCAGATTCAAGAAGCAGACAACCTCTGTACTTTTAAGTCCTTCCTCTTCCTTTTAAACCTTCCTCTTTAATAAAGCTTATAGTTAGATATAGTCATGCTGCTATAGGCTTTGGGACCCCCCCCCCCCCCCCGGATGCACTGAGCTCCTTTACCTCCTCTTTACCTTCTCTCCTCTCCTCTCACCCTCTCACCCCACATTTGTCACCACTGTATGACATTAACTCTCTGTGTTTTCTCCCGTAGTTGTCTTTCTCCTTCTCTGTCTCACTCTCTATGTCCCTTTCTGCAGGTATCCCTGGCTGTGGAGCTGTGTGTTTTCTAGCATGCAGCTACTGTTCCTACCAACCTGCCTTCTGCTTTTGTTGCAATTTTTCCTTTCTCTCTTCACTTTCCACTCACCCCAACCAGTCAAGGCAGATGGCTGCCCACCCTGAGCCTGGTTCAGCTGGAGGTTTCTTCCGTTAAAGGGAGTTTTTTCCCTCCACTGTTGCATAGGGCTTGCTCAAGGGGGAATTGTTGGGTTCTCACTATACATCTTTATAGTCTTGACTTTATTCTGTAAAGTGCCTTGAGATTACTTTGTTGTCAATTGGCACTATATAAAGTTGAATTGAATTGAATTATAGAAGTGGGTGCCCAACTAAGATCACACCAAAGACACAAATCAGAATACTAAAGTAAAAAAGAACCCTAGGGTAAGAGTGAAAACATATAAAAAACTTTTTAAATCTGGTTAGCAAAACTTTAAACAGGTATGGTTACATGGCAGTAGACCATGGGGGAAGCCTTTGCTCTCAAAAAACAATATTGCAGTACAGGTGAAATTTGCCAACTTTACATTCCAAGCATTACTGGGAAAGTATGGCCAACTGCAAGCTGAAGCTCAGAAGTTTGGTGATGCATAATGAACTTTTGATTATGATCCACAGTGGTGAGCATGATAACTGTGTGCAGACATAAATTAAATGGATCAGTGGTAATTGGTGTGAATTGGTTTAAGGGTAGTAGTAGCAACAGCATGGGATCTCCATACTCAAATGTACATCTTTGAGTTATTGTTATCAAACATCAAACACCTCTTTTTTTGGTATTAAAAAAACTTTTTTTGGTATTTTATCAAGGTTTCCAAGATGAGTTTTTTGACAATCTGTCTAACTATGTCTAACTAAAGTCTCCTTGATTTATAATGCTGGATTGTATCAATTACGTTCTTTTAGGGCATACACTGAACATTATTACCATCTAATGGTTTTAATAAAAATAATATAATTAATATAAATGTTTAATTAATACATGTTGGGGTATCATAAAGGGTTAATGACTTGTCAGCACATAAAGTTGTTAAAATCACCTCTGCCTATAGCAACCTTGACGTTTTATATCTTGTTCACTACTGTTTAAAATTGTTTTCTTAGGGGAGTACTTTTGCTTTTTTACTTTGTATGTGGGTAATCCTATTGTCTATTACTGCAGTAAAAGATCTGAAGTCTTACTTACAGTGGAGAATTTTCTAGGCACATGCTTGCACTCTTACTTGAATATTAAGTCTGTGTATTTCTACCACCTGTGCACACAGTTTTTTGCATTGCTGTGTTTGGCGCTCTGTGTTTTTTGCTATTAGAAAATGCACACATTTAGTCTTTTTGGAGTTTAGAACAAGCATTAAATTAAAAAGAGAAATCTGGATTAAGGCATAAAAGATATGCCATCTTTTATGCCTTAATCCAGATTTTTTCATCAGCATAAACATGTCCATTATAGAGCTGAGTTGGAAAATAAACTTGGCGTATAGAAAATAAAAAACTGGGGCCACAATGAAGCCTTGAGGAACAAGGAACTTTATTAGAAACTACAGTCAGAAAGAATAATTTGAACTCTACCAGTAAAATGATTTGAACTGGTTGTAAACTTTCAATTTTGAACTGTGGTTTAGGCAGCATTGGGCAAATTAAACAGTGCACATTTAAATTGTTTTTTTGTGTTATGAGGACTTGTTAGAAATGATACATTTATAAACATAGTTACATTATGGTGTTACACCAATCTGCCTTACAGTATGTGTTCATATAAATCTTTTCATAATTCATCAAATGCAATAACAGACAGTTTCTAAGTAATAAAAAGAATCTGAAGTTATTTTAAAGTGTGGAAGTCTGCCCGTACAGACGTAATCTGATGGGATGTCTATTTACTTTTAGGTGCGGTAGTACCATGAAGGGTGGAGGAAGGGGTAAGGAGCCACCTGTTGCTGGGGAGGTCACTGGTAAGCGCCCTAAACGCAAATGTCTTCAGTGGCACCCACTTCTCTCCAAAAAAGCTCTGGATTTCTCTGAGGAGGAGGAAGAAGAAGATGAAGAGGAGCCAGAAAAGGTGATTGTGTTTTATGATTTTAAAGGTCAATTAATCACCTTTGTCTATGAACAATAGAACTGTGGGTTTATCACATAGTCTGCATTCAGAAAGTATTCAGACCCCTTTTTTCAATTTTGTATTGTTGTGTCTGGATACTACAGTTGTTTAAATAAAATTTTTAAATAATTAATCTACACTCGCTAACCCATAATGGCAAAGTTAAAACAGAATTTTAGAAATGTTATTTAAAAAAACAATTGAAATACCACATGTACATGCATATACAGACCCTTTGCTCAATATTTTGAAGCACCTTTTGGCAGGAATTATTAACCTAAGTCTTTTTGTGAATGATGTGACAAGCTTTGCACACCTGGATTGGGGTATTTTCTGCCATTCTTCTTTGCAAATCCTTTCAAACTCAGTCAAGTTGGATGGTGACCCTCAGTGGATAGCAATTTTCAGGTCTTTCCAGAGATGTTCAATAGGGTTCAAATCAGGGCTGTGACCGGGACACTATAAGACATTGACATGATTGTCCCTAAGCCACTCCTGTGTTGTCTTTGTTTTGTTTCTAGGATTGTTGTCAAATTGGAAGGTAAACCTTTGGCCCAGTCTGAGGCCCTGGAAACCTGGAGTACCACAGAATTTTTAAGCATTCCCCAGAAATATGCCTTGCAATAATCTTGTATGTGAGCTCTGCTGGAAATTCCTTTGACCTTGTGGATTTTGCTCTGATACAGTATATTGTCACATGTGAGGCCTTCAATAGAGAGCTGTGTGACCTCCAAATCCTGTCCAATCAATTTAATGTTACCACAGTTGGTCTCAAGTCATTGTTTAGAAACATCTCACCAGTGATCACGAAAAATGGGTGACATCTGAGCTAATTTTTAAGTGTTGTTATAAAGGGTCTAATACCAATGTGATATTTAAATGATTCCTTTTTTCATTCATTTGCAAATAATTTCAAATTTCTGTTTTCACATTGTCATTATGGGGTACTGAGTGTAGAATATTAAGAAAAAAATGAATTTCAACAATTGTAGTATGAGGCAGTAGCATAACAAAAATTTAAATAACTGAAGGAGTTCTGAAAACTTTGTGTGAATGGGACAGAAAACATGGTGCACAATTAAGTAATAATTTATGAATTTGTTATCAGCAACCAGTGCTGTGTGAACAGGACCAGGGGTCGCAGATGCATTGCGGAAGCACAACAGAGGAAGTGGAAGAAGACTCAAATGAACAACGTGCACGGAGGCCAATGAATGCTTTCCTCCTCTTTTGCAAACGCCATCGTTCTCTGGTGCGGCAGGAACACCCTCGCCTGGACAACCGTGGGGCCACCAAGATCCTGGCGGACTGGTGGGCTGTGCTGGAGCCCAAAGAGAAACAGAAATACACTGATATGGCCAAGGAGGTGAGACTGCTCTCTGAGACTGCTCTCTTGTCTTACAGTAGTGCCAAGAGTTACTTTTGAATTTAGTATATCATTTTCAAATCTTTGAAGAACTGGTGTAATTGTGTTTGCTTTAAGCTCCTGAATTGTCATGTGAACTTGAAACTGAAACTTCCACTTTCCAGAAGTCTAAAAAGAAAAACAATTCAACTTATCCCATCTACATTACTGAGTATGCTATTAAATAATCATACAGGTATCAAACAAAGCCTTTGATAGTACTATGCTGTGCATCTTACTTAATATGTATAGATAAGGTCAATAGGTTATCTAACATTAATGCAGAATAAGGCAGTGATATTCTCTCACTTCAAATATTGTATTTTTTGTTGCTCACTGCCAAGTGAGACAACTTTAAAGCCAATTCAATTACTTTATAATCAAGCTATAAAGGTTCTGGATAGAAAACCAACAACTGTATGATCAGGGTCACATTTCACATGTCTTAAGTAAATAAAATATGTTGAATTTTGATAATTTAATATTATACTCTATTGTTGTAATATTATAGTATATTGTACTCTAGGAATGGAAAGATCTTCCTTTGAAAAAATGTACATCTTATTAGCTTTTCTTGTGATGCTAATACGGTTTTGGGATGTCTTGCCTTTGTGTACTTGCAAACTTCTGTGATACTGTGCCTGATATCACATTAACCTTCAAAGGTGGAGGTGATCAATTGTTTGTGCTTTAGAACTGTTTCAATATAATTGATAACCACAAAAATAAACCCTAATGCAAGCTCTGCTCTGCTAAGTTCTTAGAATCCACTTAATAAAGTATTAAAGTAATAAAGTAGGAGTTTTGGCAGTTTGGTAGTGTAAAATATTCAAGACAGTTTTTTTTCCAGGACTGGTAATCCAAATTGCACATTCTCAGTGAAATACAAAAAACATCTCACACCACACAGCCCTAACAGAGCATGTTAAATATTAAAGTCAATGACCACAAAATAGAAGAATACTGAACATAAAAACACATTTCAGGAGTAACAACTGAAACAAGCTGTCAAGCACAGCAGTACAGGGGTGATGATTTAGGCTTGTTTTTCAGCCGCTGGACCTGGGCACCTTGCAGTCATTGAGTTGTCTATGAACTCCTCTCTATACCAGAGTATTCTAGAAATAAATATGAGGCCATCTGTCCGACAACTAAAGCTTGGTTGAAATTGAGTCATGCAACAGGACAATAACTTGAAACATAAGTAAATCTACATCACAATAGGTGAAAACTAAAAGAATCAAGGTTTGGAATGACTTAGTCTGGATTTTATTTGACTTGATAATTCATCGCAAGATTAGTTCTTGCATCCTTAACCACCTTTCTGCAGTTAAAGTTTCTGCTACTTTTCATAATAAACACCCCTTTATGCCAAACAGTAATGTGGACTTTGAAGATCATACTTTTAGTAATGACTGCATTGCTGTGTTGATCAAGTTGCCTTATTAAAAATAGACTGGCCACTGCAATAACTCTTCTTCGTCAACTCATCAACCTGCTGTCCCATGTCCTTTTATCAGTTGATGACTTCAACGAGGGCTCTTTGTTAGTTCATAAGATAAATGACCTATGGAATAAAATATTATTTATTTTATTTATTATTTACAAATATTATTTCCTCTATTTCCACACAAATTCTGTCCTGCAAGACCCACATTAGTTTTTCTCTAATCTCATTGCAATACGTCCATATTTTCCTTCTAAAAATTAAAACCTTTTCTTGTCCCCTGGAAATTGTACCCACCTCTTTGTTCAAAAATATCTTTGTTTCTATTGGTCAACAAGTCATTAATATCTGGTAATGTCCCACTGTCCCCCAATGTTCAACCACTTCTGAAAACATCAAATCTTGGCCCTTTCAAATTAGTTTTTTATGCTTAGTGATGCAGGAGATGTTCTGTGTGGGTATTATGGGGTGTAAGTGCTGATTTTGATATGGTTGACCACCATATCCTGGTTGACTTGGACAGTGCGTTGGTATCTGTTTTAGCCCTGGATTGGTTCTTGTCTTACTTCTCAGACAGAAGTTCTACAGACAAAACAGTGTTTCATCAGCATAAACTTTGTGCTGTTGTATCGCTCAAGGGTTCTGTCTTGTTTTGTACATGCTTCCTGTTGGTAGATAATAAGGTAGTAAAAAGGTTACCATTTTTATGCAGATGATATTGAATTGAAGATGATTATCCATTTGACTACAAGACCTCTCTGGATAACTTAAAGGTTGGTTTGTTTTATTATGATCTTAGCTGCATTAAGATCATAATAAATTCATCCCACAGGTCTCATTTCAAAGTCTGGCCACAACAAAAAGAAGTATTATAGCAATTTGTAGCGTCTTCTCTTAAAGTTTGTGTGGTAATTTCCCACATTATAAGTACTAGATTAGCAGGAATCTCTGAAATTATGGACAGTTCTCGCAATCCCACAGTGAGATTCAGGACCAGAGTCGTGATGTGTAAATGAAATATAAACATTTTTAGTTTGACGCCATTGCAGACATGTAGACTATGAACATTACTTTTTAATTTCTGTTTTCTTTGTTATCATTTTGGAGGATTTTCTGTTATTTAATATTTCAATAAAGAAAATTGTGAATGGCAAATAATGTGTGTTAGTAAGTGTCCAAGCTCCCTGTTAAACACTACTGATTGTCTGAGTGGGTTGTTTGTTGCATGTTTACTCTTAAATATTTATTGCTGTGAAAAATTCCAGATATTGAATGGTTGAACACGAAGTTCTTTAAAGTTTAGCTTCTAACCAAATTAATATGGATTTCATTTCAGTACAAAGATGCTTTTATGAAGGCAAACCCAGGCTACAAGTGGTGTCCCACTACCAGCAAACCAGTTAAGAGCCCTACCTTTCAGCCAGTCAGCAACCCCCGCAAAAACGTTTGGTCCTTCTCTTCCAACTCATCGAAGGACTCCACTGCCAAAAAAGTGCCCAAAACTGACAGCATGCCACAGTTAAACTTTGCCATGGCAGGTGTGTAGAAAAAGTTGCAAAATTTATGTTCAGTTACTAAATGCGGTACTGTTTTGCTAACTACTGTCGTTCATTGTCAGATCCTACTAAGATGGGAGGCCTGAGCATGCTGCTGTTAGCTGGGGAACATGCCCTCACGAATAGGGAGGTAGGTTAATGTTCCAGTGATGATTCCTTGTAATACATTAGCTCTCCAGTAGATGGCTTTAAAGTTGTTGTATTTTTTATATTTTTCATCTTTAATGAAAAAATGTGTTATGTTTTTTGTACAATAATTTGGTAAACCTCACTATTTTGTTTTAACTTCTCTAGATCCCTTCCAGCACTAAACCTAGTTTACCTGACACAGCCAGTGAAGGGAACTCTTTTCCAGGGGATAAAGGAGAGGTGTGTATTCTGAGACCAAATGCCTGTATTTTAGACCAGAATTTTGAAGTTGTGCTGTTTCACAAAAAAAAATTGATGTGATCTACATGCACAATAAAAAACTAATGTAGCTAACAGAACCTGCTTAATAGAAATTACGATATATTTACATAATAACTGATGCTGCCCATAGTATGATGTGCAGAGAGTGGTGGAAACTAATTACATTTACAAGTAATTCACTGTGTGATTATCATTTTTATGTAACTTTGTACTTCTACTCCACTACAATTTTGAAGCCATTATTCAATCAGTGCATTCAAAAAAAGACAATGATATTAACAATGTCAGTAAAGTCTATTAGACATATCCTTATTAAGAAGTAGTTCTAAACCATCTGTGGTAAGCAAGAGTGGTGTCGTCAACATAGATGAAGGTAACTTGAGACAATGAAGCAGTTGATCTTTTTCAGCACTAGGTTCTAAGATGTAGCCTTGGTATGTCATATCCTTTATTACTAGTTACTTTACAGATTCAGATTATGAATTCAAAATGTAGAAAGGAATTAATATTATAGCTAAACAGCTGTTTAAACAATATTTTTATTTAACTCCACTTTTACACCTGCAATATTGAGAATTTCTTAAACATTAATGTGTCAATCTTTAAAATCCTATAAAGTATCTTGTGACTTGTGATAGGCTGAACCACTTAACATTTTAAAGCAGAAACTGACTTGATCCAAATTTACAGATGTTGTCTGGGACAATACCGAACAGAGTGCCTGACATTACTGAAAGCAGGGTCAAGTCTGGCTTTTCCCCACTGCCAGAGGTAAGTCTTACTGGCACTTCATGAATGATTCATTTGATTCAATTAAACTTTCTTCATATAGCGCCACAACAAAATCATCTCAAGGCACTTTACACAATAAGTCAAGACTAAACAGATTTAAACAGATGAAAACATTAACTGGGAGAGAAAAAACACCCTTTTGTGGAGGAAACCTCTGATAGAACCAGGCTCAGAGTGAGACATCTGCTTTGAACAGTTGGTATGAGTAGAAAGCAGAAAAAATAAGAAGGTTGGTAGGGTCAGTTACTGCACATGGAAAACACACAGCTCTAAATCCAAGGATACCTGCAGCAAGGTACAGAGAGAAGGAGAGAAAGGGAGAAGCACAAGTATGGAAGAAAGAATAGATAGGGTTAATGTCATGCAATGGTGACACATTATTTTGAGAAGAGAGGGAGGGGGAGGAAATGGGAGGGGTGGAGTTAAGAGCATCATGGGGTACCCCAGCATTTTAAGTCTATAGCAGCCTCAGAGTCACCGATGTTTCCATTCGCAATGCAACTATGTTGTAAGAAATGAGAGCCATGCTGTCTTTGCTCCATCTAAATATGCACTTCAAAGTTTACCTGAGACTCATAAAAATTCAGCTGTCACACTGCACATTATTGGGTATGTATCTATTTAACTTACACCATTTCGAAGAAAAATTTTAGTCTTTTCTTTTCTCTTGAATTCTGGCAGAGGGATATGATCTAGCATATCTTTTTTTTTAGTCGTGGAGACAAAATCCTCTTTCACACATGCACTGGAACCCTGAACTTCTCCGGACATCATCCATAGGTGGTGTTTGTGAGAATGAATGAAATGCTCCCAAGATTATCCAGAGTTTATCCTGCGAACCCCCTAGTACAAAGTCTGAATTATGTGTGTGAGCCCATGTGTGAAGCACACTGCTCTGTCCTGAATTATCAGAAGGATTTAAAGCCTTTGCTTTAAATCCTTCCTAAATGGGTGTGCTGATGAAATTTGTTTTTAGATTTTTCTGTCATGTTGTGCTTCCTGAATTCTCTGACCCCTCACTGAGTTTTTTTTTCCCGTGAGACACTTCTAAATGTGACAATCTCCTCCTGCTGTGTGTTACATTGAAACACACAGCACAAATCTGCTCTGCTCATATGAACTCTGAGTTCTGAATGCTATAATATGCACCCAGGATATTACCCAGACATACACTAACATTTGTTTCTAAAGAAATGAGTGAAAATCAACAGAGATCACATCCTGTTCTTGCCAGCATGGTATACGTTGGTAGGAACAATTCCATGATGCTTCGATGACGACTGAAGAAGCTCTGCAGTGTATCATATACATGCAAATATATTGAAAATTTAGACTGGGAGTGAGTTCTTTCTTATTTGTGTCCCCAAATCTCAAACTGCAAAAATACTACAGCTGTTGACTGTGCAAAATTACAAATATGCTTCCGAGTTTACGCTGTTAATAACTCGTGAAGTAAGATTGTCCCAACAACAAGCCGAGGTGCAACTTTTTTATTCTTGCACCATAGCAGTAAAGGGTTTATCGAGGAGAATAAAAGAGTGAAATTTGTTATTAAAATACTGAAAGACCTCAATTCAATTTAGCTTATGGTCTGCTTAGATTTAGGACTTTCTAGTGAATTTAAAACTGCATTTTTTTCAACAATGGCTGTAAAACATTAAAATCAATTCAATTCAACTATATTTATATAGCACCAATTCACAACAAAGTCATGACAAGGCACTTTACATAATAAAGTCAAGACTATACAAATATGTAGAGGGAACACAACAAATGGTTGGGGGTTAGTAGAAAGTGGAGAGAGAAAAGAAAAGAGCAACGAAAGCAACAACAAAACATTGGGCAGGTTGGTTTGACCAGTAGCTGCACACTGGAAAACACACATCTCCAAAGCCGGGGACACCTGCAGAAAGGGACAGAGAGAGGGAGACAGAGAAGGAGAAGCACAACTACGGGAGAGAGAAGACACAAAGTTAATGTCATACAGTGGTGGCATATAAATTTGTAGAGAGGAGAGGAGTTCATTGCACTTGAGGGGGTCCCCCAACAGTCCAAGGCTATAGC
Organism: Channa argus; assembly: GCF_033026475.1. Taxonomy (NCBI): domain Eukaryota; kingdom Metazoa; phylum Chordata; class Actinopteri; order Anabantiformes; family Channidae; genus Channa; species Channa argus. The sequence goes on along the minus strand of NC_090220.1, from coordinate 9,549,994 downwards.
ATCATAACTAGGTGCTCAGACTATCAGACTATCTATATTTTTAATTAAATAAATATTTTCTAGATTTTATGGGAAGCCAATGAAGTTATTAGGCCACACCAATAGTAGGAATTTACAATAGTCCAATCTAGAACCAGTAAATGCGTGGACTAGTTTTTCAGTTTTAGTAATTTACTAATTTAGAAATGTTACATAGGTGGAAGAACACTGTTCTAGAGTTTTGTCCACGCTCCCTCAAAGTAGTACTTCAGGCCAAAGTTATGCCGCCTAAAGTAACTATATTGTTAGACAGCATATTTGTCATATTTTAGGCCCAAATACATTAATTATAGTTTTAACTGAATTTAGAAGTAAGAAAATATATATCTGTCCCTCATTTGTTAAAGTGTTGTTGTGTTGTAGTTGTGTAAAAAAGTATTTAGGGAGCATGTGTAAAGCAGGAGAACTTTTAACAACCCACAGCCTGTACCATGTGCGTAAATAGTCAAGTTTCCAGGTATAAAAAAAAATCCTGTCTTTTTCCTTTAAGCTCAGTCTTAATAGTAGCAATGGTCCAGTCATAATGCCTAAGTGAATCCATGGGATACTGTTTGTCAGTGGTCTTAGTTAAAGTTAAAAGTCCTTGACTTTTCCTCAGTTATGCAGAAACATTTTGAAGTTTAAAATGAGAATCCTTGCTAATAAAGCTTCCTCTCTCAAATAAAGACTCACACTCAATGTTTGACACTTTGTGTCAACTTTCCTGAATAAGACATCTTTATCTTTCACTTACTGTGTTGTTTTTTTATGGTTAGTCTTAGATCCCAAGACAAAGGAGTAGCTTTGATGAAAGCTAAGGGAATTGTTAAATCGGCCTTCTGAGTTTCAGAATACATTCACTGTAACATTGCTAGTTTGTCTTGACGTTTCTGCTCCATGGTGTTCTTTTCTGCACAGGGTCAGAAATACCCAAGCAAATTCTGCTAGGTCCACACCTGAATGACTAAAGAGCATTAGGAAAATTATAACTTACGCCAAGCTTTGCTAAGAGGAGAAGCAGACAAGCTTTAACAAGAGAGCCATATTAACATTAAGTGAAGCTACTGTTCAGTGCGACTGACCTAGATAAGAACTAGATGTTGGTCAATGGTGTTAAAGAGCTGGAGGTGGTAGGAAATGTGACCATGTCCAAATTGTCTATGCAGTTAAAACCCTGAATGTCGCAAGTACAAAAACTGAAGCAATGCAGTCATGTAAAGAAACTACCAGGTAACTAATATTGTTACTGTATGTTCACAGTCATCTCTGTCTGCTGCACCTGAAGGAAAACAGTCCGCTCTCTTTCAGCTTGCTGAGGTAATGTGTTGACAGTTTGCACATACTACATGTAAAGTAACACTGAAAAGAATGTTATCTATATAAAACAATTGAGTGGATTGGACTGAAAGAGCCATCATCACTCATGTTAGACACTAAAAGATAATGTGAAAGTGTTTAAGCTAAAAAACTCTTTGATATTTTGTTATTGTCAAGAATTAATTAGTCATTGCATTAGTTTGCTTTATTTTAGTACTATCAATATAATCAATGGTAAATCCAATGTGTGGTGACCAAGAAAAGGTATACACAGACAAAAGTTTATTTAAAACAATGTGTTTTGATAACTTGCATAAAACTGATGCTATCAGTAGATTTACATCTTGTGAGAATCTATATAAAAGAGGTTAAAAAGATTTAGCTGCTTTTTGATTTACCGTTTCTTTGTAATTTTGTTATGATGATGCAGAGATTGGTGTTAATTAACGTGGGGTTTTTGTTGTGTTTTGGAAGATGTGCTTGGCATCTGAAGCTAGAAAGATAGACAGAGTTTCGCCACTGGAGGACAGCTTCTCTACCACCTCTTTGCAGCAAACTACAGTCAAGGCAGAGATCAAGGAGGAGAAAGCAGACACTGACTGTCCTTCCTCATCTCACACATTAGCCGTCTCACCTTTGTTGTCCTCGGGCACTTCTACCTCCACTGATGCCATTCCCCCACCACTTAGCAGCCAAAATGCATGTGTCAAAAAGAAGAGCAAAAAAAAAGAGCCGGCCAAGTCAAATGATAACAGTGAGATCCCTGTCTCAGCAAAGAAGATCATTGAGAAGTGTAACGATTCAGAATCAAACATGGACACTGTTTTTAGTACGATTGAGGCAGTGGCCAAAGGGACCTGGAATGACAGTGGGGAGAAGCACACGAAGAAGATGCAGAGTGGTCCTAGTGGTGGCAATTCTGGTTTGCCTAAAAAAAAGACTAAGCCCAAAGGCAAAGACAAAGAGGATGACATGGTTGAAGACAGTGGTCAGTGTGGGCATTACAGTTCTTCTGAGGTGGAGATGAAGGAAGATGTGACTGAAGTTAGCCCCAAGACAGAAGCAGAGGAAGCAAGTAGAGAAAGCACAGACCTTCAGGGCAGCCTTGCGGAACCTCAGCTCTCCCCCTGTACCCATTCACTTACTCCATATAAAGAGGAAGACAAGGGCAAAGAGCAGCAGAGTGAAGTGAGCTGCGAGTACAACACAGAGAACCGTGGCTCCAGGAAATCAGAACGGAGCTGTAAAGGAGCCTTGTATAAAACCCTTGTTTCTGAGGGAATGCTGACTTCACTTAGAGCCAATATTGACCGAGGTATCTAGTTTGATTGTAGAGCAAACTAATTACTTTAATGTTGCAGATTTAATCTAGTCTGCAAGTTTTGTTAATTTTGATCGTTTGGCATTTCTCAACATTTTGGTAAATGTACAGGTAAACGAGGGGCTTTCCGTGCTTCCGATCATGCTCATGATGCAAATTGGAGTGATGACAGCTGGACAGTTCCACAGATCGGTCCTAATAATCCCAAGAAGCTGAAAAAGTCCAAGTCCAAAGATGAATCTTCACAGGGGTAAGCAATGTGGCTTAGATTACAGATGTGTGTTGTTTTTGGCTTACCTGTTTTAGAGGCTTATTGAGCATCCGAAAAAAAAAGGAGCCGGGGTTTAGATATTCAAAGTGAATTCTATATGAATGTACACATGAGCCAGTCAGCCAGTTAATCAAACTAGTTTCTTATTTGTCCTTTTGGCTTATCCTGAAAGTTCAGGGGCTCCACTGCAGATCAGTTATTTGCATTTTGATTTGGCACAGTTTTTAATGCAACCCTCTCCAATTTCTTGCGACCAGCACTGCCACAACTCAGACGAACATCCAGATTAAAAAATACTTGTATGTAACTACTAAATGCAATGATTAGTTATTTATTTCCCATCTGCAGGGCACCTGTTCACATTATTCAAGTAGAATTATGTCACCAGTAAGCTGCTGTTTCTTAGTTCACTCATTGGTCCCATCTAGAGAGACCCGAAAGTGAATTGATTTTGTAATGCTGAGTTTCCCTTGATGTTTTATGTATTTATTTATTTATTTTTTCGATTTTAGTTGTTCAGCTAAAAGAAAAACAAATTTTCCTAATCTGTTCGCCAATCTCAGTTTATAAGTACCAAGTTGCAGTCCATTCATGTGATACCCTAAATGATCATTTTTCCTTGATCTTCCCACCATTTGCTAGTGTGTGTCTAAATAACCCAATGTATTAATATTCATATTAATATAGCCACTGGTGATAAATGTTTCTTTGTAATATAATAGTGGCTAAAATACTGCTCAGAATGATGTACGGTAAGGCACGGCAACGGAAATCAATTATATGTTAACGCTGAACTTCACTTGTCAGCCTAGGGAAACTGGAGGAGGAGTTTGAAAAGAAATTTAACAGCCTGCCACAGTATAGCCCAATGACATTTGATAAGAAGGGGGCTGCTGTCACAAAGAAGAAGAAGACTGATGGCTCCACTGTCCAGGAGGAAACCTGCAAACTCGGAAAAGGTGGGAACACCATCAAATGTTTCTTCACTGAATAAACACAGTAAATGTTTTTTAATCTTATCGCATCACATCCATAGCCCAGTCTGTGCCTTTTTTAGAGTCATGTTCTCCACACCTGTGGTGTTCAAGATCAGTTCTCTGTGTTCAAACAAAAACATTTGGACTTCATAACACAACATTTCCATGCTCTTTTTTTCTTTTTTTGCTATATCAGGGCCATCTCCATCTCAGAAAAAGACCTCATTCCACAAGATTGTTAGGAAGCACAAACACAAAAAGGAGAAACCAGGTGCAGTGGACAAAGGTGATCTAGAATATTGATGTTTGTGCATTATGTAGCAGGGAATAATGGTATATTTCCAAGTTACTTATGCTCTAAATTCCAGCTAAATATTACAGGTGAACATTTTGGAACAAATAAAATAAAAATATTCCCTACAGACAACCGTCTTAATATTTTGTTGTTTAAAATCCAATTTGTTTAAAGAACAATCTGAATTTCCAAATTTACCTTCACAAAAGTGTTCAGTGAGATTTAAACTTCCTACAATGTACATTATTTATTAATAGTATTCATTACATATTAGCTGTTGAGGCCTGCGTTCAAACAATCATTTTGATCTGGTTAAATCACAATGATAATGAACAAATGAAGAACTTCAAACCTTATGTCCTTGTTAAAGCATTAAAACATATCTGTGCAATTGATTTTATTACTGCCTCTGTGAAAAGGACTAAAATCTGTTCAAATTAATATTTTTTCCATAGCAGTGATACAGAATGATTCCACCATGCTGGATTCAACTTCAAAAGCCAAATCATGTGCCCCTGTTGCCATAATGTGCCCAGATGTCCAGGGCACCAATAGCGTGGAAATGCTAGTTGGTAGCCAGAAGAGGAAGGCTAGGAAGACAAAGATCACACACTTAGTGCGCATAGCTGATGGCAGTGTATCTCCAGCAGAAGGTAAGTTACAAATCCTCAATCCTTTAGTGACATACGTACCTCTGATAATGTTTTGATTGAGGTTTTGCCATTTTGACAGTCAGAAAAGGGAAACTTTGTTTTTGTTTTTTTTTTTTCAGTTCCAAAGACTTGACCATGGGTAACAAATGAAATGCTCTGATAACAGCATTTCTAATAGTCTTCCTAAAAACTGTATTTCACTTTGCTTTTCAGAGGACAAAAATAGGGACCTGAACCAGGAACAGGATAAGAAGCCATTACCCCAACAAAATTTATGCAATGAAAAAGGGTGCTCCAGCAGTCCCACATCAGAGGAGGCAGAGAGGAGCACTGTACCGCAAGAGCTACCTGCTTTCTTCAGCTTGGCGGCCCTTGCTGAGGTAGCCGCCATGGAAAACGTTCACAGGTAGAGCCTAGTATATACACAACACTGTTGTGCTAAATTGTTCTATGTATGTTATGTGATAGCTTTACCAGTCAGCTAAACTCTGATGGTTTACCTTTAGGGAACTGTACAGCATGATGCATTTGAATAGTTAAAGACAAAATACCTAAACATAGTAAAAAAAAAAAAGGGGGGGGGGGGGGGGGGGTTGTTATATATATGCTGTTATATTAACAGCTGCTTCAACAATTAGCTGAACCTAAATCTGATTACTTATTTGCTGTTTGCCTCTGTCTACTTGTAACCAACATCCATTGTTACCCACTGTAAAATATATGTGATGAATATAAATTTAAAAAAAAAAACTAACTGGCATTACTTCTCATTATGGTAGAAAAACTGGGCAGAGCGTTATGTGCCACCCACTTCTGCTATAGGCATAAGAAAAAGTCTACTTCCTGTCTCATAGGAAGGTATGAACTGCACTACAAAAATATATCACTAGAGGGAGTTAAATTAACTACCACTGCTTGTAGTTTCATTTGTGGACCATCTACCCAAGTGTAGCTGTTAATCTTTGATTTAGCATGTCAGTATTCAAGACATATTTTGTCTTTGTGACATCTCAACCAAAAAATGCCTTCCCCAAATGTGTTAAAATGACCCTTACTCTGTGTTTCTGTCACAATGGGCTCTGTGACCACCCAGAGTGGGAAGCTGTTGTGTTTTAACATCCCCTAATTAGACTACTGACAAAGGCAAACAGTGTGAGTTCAGGCCCTCCGCTTTGACCTGCCAATAAAACCTGCCAACATTTGTACCAGAACAGCCTTGAATGTATTGTGAGATTTGAGCTTTGACATCGGGCGACTACGGCGCAGGAAGGTAGAGCGGTTGTCCACCAATCTCACAGTTGTGTTGAGCAAGACACTGAACCCCAAGTTGCTCCCGGTGAGTGAAGAAGCAGTGTAAAGCGCTTTGAGTGCCAATAGGTAGAAAGAAAATTCACATAATCAAATGCCTCTGCAACTTACCTCTGCAGGGTCTGTACCAAAGCTCTATATGCTACTATTTCCAGAAGACACTGGGTACTTAAAGAAAATTGTAAACACACTCTTAAATGTATTGTTACAGAGGCCAGAGAGGCTTAGCTGAAAGTCAGAAGAAAGAGCTCGCCCAGACTCCAGTCCTCATCTCCTGTGCTGATCAGTGAAGCTCTACTGCTACTGCTGCTTCTACAATGAGAAGCCACAACATGGACATTGGAAGTGGATCTCTATTTTCCTTAGTGGTAACTCTGTGCTGAAGGGAGATCTGATCAGGAAGCTCTGGAGACACTCCACATTCCCACTTGTGGTGAATTTGCTTGAGCACAGGTTCATGGTGGGGGAAAGATCTCCTCCTCTTCCTCCTTCCTGATCCTCACTATCTCAGTGCTCCCGCCCCCCAAGCCTTCCTTTGGTTTGAGGCAGGATTCCTTTCTGAACCCATCACCCCCATCCCTTAGATGCTCCTTTAGGTCCTGTGGAAAAATGAAGCTGTTCCCCAGTGCATGGGCTCCCTTATAGAGGTGGTTGTCATGGGTTTACTGTACACCGTTTTCCCAATAGAGTCCATTATCAAGGTCAAGTCTTGCAATTTACAAACCACATTTTAGGTAGGGTAAAAAAAACAACAACAATGCATTTGTTTTTATAGACAAACACAACTTTTCACCACCTTTTTACCTCACACGCCTACTGAAAAGTTCCCTCCAATTCTGGTAGAGTACCTCTGTATCTGAATAGCTCTTGTCCCTTCCATTCCTTTCAGCTTCAGCCCAAAATCACTTTAACCAGGGTAAATATACGTGATAGATAGACTTCCAATACCAACTACTTACTTTGTGTTTCTCTGTAGTACACTAATGAGGTGTACGGAAATCTATGATGAAACATGGTTGAGTATTTGTACGTTAAGATGATGCTACTGTAAAATGGTATGTGGTAGCTACAAATAATTATGTTAGACTGAATGTGTAAGAGTACTCCTGTGCATACCCTTGCATCTGAAGTAGACTTGACTATACCTGAGGGTGTCCTGTTTTTCATTTAGTAGTAGATTTATAGTGTTTCAGGCTTATGAGACAGTAGGTTGGCTTAAAAACTGCTTATTGTAAAGGGAGCCTGTGTGAAAGTGATATAAATATAGCCTTAACCCTCCCTCTAGATCCTCTTCGCCACCACACAGCTCTCAACCAGCGTCTTGCTCAATGCCATCACAGTCTTAAAGTCAGTGTAAACATTTTTGGAAAGTGAAATGCAGTTTTCTGTCAATACTTGATCTTATGGCAGTATCCGTAGCATTTAGTAAGTTTAATTTCTTGTGTGCATTGTATTTCATGAAATAGGGTTTTGTATGTCAACACTGCACAAATCTGTAGCTAAAATTTGAGTTGCTCTCAGCAGGGTAATTAAATGCCTTGTCCTCACCAGTCACAGTCTTTTAACACTGTAGTCTCTTTCTGTAGTGTCTTCAGTACAGGACCTGGCTAAAAACAATCACAAGCTCCAGTGTAACACATTGGGAGTTTGTCAAGCTGAATGGATTATTGTATTCTACACTTCTCATAAAATGAGCATTTTGAATAAAGAAAAACGCAATGTGGAATTTTATTAGATTTTAGCCATTTTTAACAATGTGTCAAAAACTAAGGTTACTGTTAAAGCAAACTAAGACAAGGCATTTAATAATAACTTCCCCATGTTTCCTGTTGACCTTTTGAGATTTTATTGCCAGGTAATGGTCTACTCAGAGGTTACATATAATCAACCTTTTGATGTTTAGATGTATTTATATTTACATGTAGCTTTTACGGTTTTTATTTTCTAGCTTGTTGTATTGTTCAGTCAAAATCATTCCATTTCCATGGCTGTATCAGCAATAGGAGTGAGGGGAAACAAAATGTCAGATGCAGCTGGGTTGCTGGTTTGTTGTCTTCCCTAAAAGAGCTGCCACAGACATATTGGGGTTAGTTGAGAGCTATACAGACCCCACAGCAATACCCCTCACCTCTCCATCTAGCAGCTTTTTTTCCCTCTGTGTAGACCAATACTTAGTTGATCATCTTTTAGATTAAATCAAGTTTATAGCTTTTATAGCTTTTGCTATTGATTGGATTGTTGTTTTGTCAGAGTGTGCATTTATGATGCTCTTTTAACCAAGTCCCCTATCAATTTCAGTGTTTTTTTTTTTTTCCTGAGGTCAAGTTTACTGGATTAAGACTGTTGTCAAAAAAGATAATGCTCATAGAAAATTAGTGCATCAATTCTTAGCTGCTAAGTCAATGTGCGCTGGGAGGAAATGCATTGTCTCTAGACAATGAGCTTGGCCGTTCACCTCTGGAGGAGTGTATTGGACTGCGATTGCATCACAATTTCTTACACGTGATAAATGTGTTAAGAGTGCTTTCAGACACTTAATGGCAGGACTGATTAATAAGAAATGAACGAGTCTTAGAGAACGCTTGTATTTTTCCTAAATCAAGGCATTGTTACATGAAAATAATGTTTTTGCTTAAATAGGCCCTTGTGTGCAAATATTGCAGTGTGTGCAACAAATCTATAATTCCTCTCTAAAGTTGTCCTTAAAATCTATCAAACTAACTGCAAGTGTTTCCCAGTTAAACTTATGGGAATCACAGTGTGCTTTATGATAATCCTAATAGTAAACAGTGTATATATATATTTTCAGATATAAGAGAAATTTACAAATATGGATGATATTGTCCAACCACTAAACTGGATAGTTCCACTGGTGGATATCAGTGTAGTTCTTTGCAAGGAGAAAGAAATTGTCTTCCCCCAAACTAGAGATATATTTGCTTATAGCAAGTGAGTTTATTGACATTTGCCAAAGAATAAGGGAAAGGTATATTCAAATGGAATCCTGTTTAAAAAAAGACTAATAGCCTAACTGTTGCACTGCATTTTCTAAGTATGTAAATCTTCAGGTAACAATTTTAGCACAATTCATCCTGTGTATTTAATGGGACCCAGAGTTGGAATGAAGTGCAACAAAAGGGCATCACTCAATGCCTCTTTGTATAGACTACAGTATTTGCACCTTAGACCCAAACCAAAATCATCATGGTCTTTGAAAAAAACTATTTTTACCCACACTCTGGAAATTATGCATTTTGAATATTATAAATCAGAGAATCAGTGAAAAGCAAATCCACACATCTACAAAATAGCCATAATACTGTCATTTCCCCATTCCCTCACCTTTTCTATCTAGAAAATGCTTCTATAAAGTTGAAATTCTTATATTAGTTACCTAAATGACTATAATATCCTTTGTGCTAGTACTGTCTTGAATGTAATCATTTTGTACCTGTATTTTTCTAATTCAGTCTTGATTGTACTGTATGTATGCTATAATGGTATACTGTTCCCTAGGTGCACAGTTTCGTTACAAACAAAAGTTCTTACGACAGGATTGCTGCTGCGCTGCAAAGTCAATGGATAAGTGTGGAAGTTTTAAGTCCAAAGGACTTATTGTACTGTGTACCATGTGAGCATACATGAAACTGATAAGTGAGAGATTGTTGCATTTTGAGTTGTGGGACAATAGCTTTCCCTGGTTTGCTACTTCTTTTCCTTTGCAGTAAAAATTTAATCTGTTCAGGACAGTTTATAAAACAGGGACGCTCCTGCAATCATAACAATTGAATGCTTGAGTTTCAACTTATTTATTACTGTTCCTTTTTATAGGTTTAGTCAAATAAAAAAACAATGAAATATACAACTGAATATGCATCCATTTATACATGAACGTGTATAAGAATATCTGCCCTTTACTGGAATGTAGATCATGGCTTCCTTTTGATTTTTGTGAAGAGGAGGTTATGCCAGATTTTTCAAACATATTTCCTCTCATAGTTTGTACAACATGCGTTATCTAATTTATGTTATTGGTAATAATCTTGAAAAATGTGTTTATTTGATTGTTACAGCTCAGTTGTTAAATGCAGCCTTGCCTTACTGGAACCCCTGCTTAGTGAGGGATCCCGCCACCCACCTTCCCTTCCCCAACCACAACTCCTATGTCATAACACTGTTTGCTGATGCAACTATTATTCCTTTCAAACTTTTCTGCTGACGCAACTATTACTTCTTGACCACCTATTAAAATAACATCTATTACATCTGTGTGACAAGATTTTGTTGATTATACATTTTTGTTTGAAGACACTGTTCTGCAGTTGGACTAGGTATGGGTCATCGTTCCCTCACTGCATTTTGCTATTGAGCCCTCCAATGGTAGAACAAGGTTTCCACAAATACCTCACACAAATTGTAACACTGTTTAAAAATAATGATTTTTGACCTAACATGCAATGTGAATTTTTGGACTTTATATACTCAGGTCTTTACCTTTTATAAAATCCCTCCATTCTAATTTCCCATAGGTGGACTCCAGTCAAGTTATGGACCTAACGTTTTTATATTAATGTTTTGGGTTTTTTTTTTTTTTTTAGAACTAAAAAAAATTACTTTTTCATTTTGGGATACTGGGTGTAGACTGATTAAGAGCAAAATTTACTACACAGAATGCAATAGGTTTCAAAACCACTGTATACTGTGTTTAAAATAGTTACTTGTTATATTGCAATAAGGCAGTCAGTTGGATTTTTTTGTGTATCACTCAGTTATCACACTCTACAAAAACAGTAAAATTGTTTGAACTATGGACACTTACCCAGTGCTCATGTTGTGTATTTCAGTTACTGAACAACAATTTTTGTTGCAGAAACCTATGTTATACATTTAAGTCAGGAAATTGGGCGTTGACTTGTGCTGCAATAAATAGATTTAATGTATAATCTGGTAAATATTACTCAGACCTTGAGCCGCAGCCCTGGTTGTTTTCAAATTATACATGCAAATCTCACAGCTGGTAAACTGGATCAGGTGTGTTTAATCAATCAAAGGATGGAGGATAAGGGTTGTGCAGGGGACAACTCGAGGCCGGAGTTAGATGCCCATGCATTAGGATATAGTTAACCTATTTCCACATGGTGGCAAAATACTTTGACAGAACAGCGGTTTGTGCCAGTTGCACGTGGTTTCTGCAAACAGAAGATGATAAACATAATCTCTATGTGGTAGCACTTAAGACAAACGCAAGATATTTGAATAGAAATATTATGTTTAGCTTCACATTTAAACATTGACCCTTGTGTATTATCAGAATGAAATAAAAGGCCAAAATAAGGTTACAAATTGATATGGTGTTGGTCTAGTGATATTTAGAACTACTTAATAAAAATTATTTTTTATCTTTAGCCTTTGTATAATTCAAAAGCAAACACATGCTTAACAAGGACTGGTACCATTACTTAAAGGATGACTTCCCAATTCTGAACTTGCTTTCTATGGTTTTATTTTAGTGTGGAAATGTGCAATAATGCATTTAAACTTTCCTCTGACTTCCCTGTAATAAAATATCTCTCTGCTTCTAGTGAAAAATTCCTCCAGATGACATCACTCAGAGGACTTTTTCATCATTAGGAGTTGAGATGATTTCATCTGTGGGAGCTCTAGAAAAGCAGGTTGACTATGATCAAAAACTCTATAGTGTGAGCAACAACATTACATAATCTGAACCGAAGGTTCCTCCAAGTGATGTTATCCGGTGCTATTTTTCTGCTTGAAATAGAGAGTTATTTTCATGTGGGGTGGTGCCATTTATGTGCATGCACATGTACAACCCAAACTACAACCAAAATGAGCAAGGTCATAATCAGTGAAGGCGTCCTTTAAGTTATCATCAATTGTTGAAGATCATCCTCGTATCAGCCGCCTAATGAGACGTATGCCCTCCAATTGAGAGTTTTTTTCACTCCCCCGCCGATAGTAACAGGCGGCATACCGGCGTGATCAAATTGAGTGCACCGGCTAACTTGGTGCAGTTGTCATGTGACATTAATCACACGTGATTAATGTCACATGACAACGCCCCGTCAAAAGCTACTTTGCTAACGCTAACAAAATGGCAGCGTTTTTACAATGGAGAAAATTTGTCTTTTTTGATAAAGATGTAGTAAAAGATCCCGTGGATAATGGGAAGAACTTTGCACTTCCAAGCGGAATGTCGGCTTGTGACTCGGGCCGGGGTCATATCGTTCTTGGAGATATCCTTTAACAGCATTGGCACAGACTAGCACGGGTTAGCTCACGTAATGATATGTTAGCTTACGGGCAGCCGATGCAAGTCTCAACTCAGCAAAGATAAAAGTAACTCTCCAAGGTAATTTGGTACCTTTTTCTGTAATGAAAAGCTTTCACGTTAAAGGTAAATCGATTTAATGAGTTTGAAGCTAACGACGTTAGAGCCAGGCCATATGTTTCATTATTTGCCATTAGAAACAGTGGAACAGAAAACTCTTTAAAATCTAGTTACTAATTGTTCAGCTGTTATATACATGTAACACATACATACACATACACATGCATACATACGTACACGAACGTTAGACGTTTTAGGTCGTCTGTCTACTTTCAACACTGACCAACAATGCAACGACGTCACACGAGTAATAATTTTTGTACTCCCACAAATGTCATACATATCCAGCCTACTGTATCGTTTGCTGGTGCTGTCTGTAATTGTCCTTGACCTTCAGAACGATACATATGGATGGCAAGATCTGGCTTTTGATGCGCTCCCTACAGTTGACATCTTTTCAGGCCTACAAGTTGCGGGTAACACATCTGTTCCAATTAAAGCAGCACAGTATCCTTGTATCAGTGGGGCAAGATGAACATGGAATAAACCCTCTGGTAAGTGAGCTCTACTTGAGAGAAACGTCAAACACAGAACAACTGGATTATTGACTGTAATGGCCTACTTTGAAACTCAAACAGCTGCTTTAACACCCATTTCACAGGTGAAGGTCTGGAACCTTGATAAGAGAGACAGTGGGAATCCTCTGTGCACTAGGATTTTCCCTGCAATTCCTGGCAACAAACCGACTGAAGTGTCCTGCCTCAGCGTACATGAAAACCTTAACTTCATGGCCATTGGTAAGAAACCGAGAAAGCTTCTGCTTTCTGCCTGTCAACCCATTAATGACTCGTCTCACTTTACAATGGCTGTTGGGTTTTTTGGCAGGCTTCACAGATGGCAGCGTGGTTTTGACCAAAGGCGACATCACGAGAGACCGTCACAGTAAAACTCTGACTCTGCATGAGGGAACAAGCCCAGTCACGGGTCTCGCCTTCCGCCAAGTAGCCAAGGTCACACATCTGTTTGTTGCTACTCTAGAGAAAGTCTATGTAAGTCTGGTAACTTCCAAAACATAATTGTGTCATAAACCCTCTTAACCATTTTTCACTGTGATTCTGATATTTTATAGATAAATATTTTAGTGTTTTAATTGCCCTGATTTAGAGACTGGCATTCTGAGCTCTTGTCCACTGCCTTCTCCTCCCCCATGCTCAGTGCTACACTCTGTCCATCAAGGAGTATCCCAAGATAGAGCTGGATACCCATGGCTGTGCACTGCGTTGCTCCTCCCTGGCAGATCCCTCCCAGGATTCCCAGTTCATTGTGGCTGGTGATGAATGTGTTTACCTGTACCAATCAGATGAACGCGGGCCCTGCTTTGCCTTTGATGGACAAAAGCTGTTGGCCCACTGGCACCGTGGATATCTGTTTTTAGTCATGAGGGATGCAAAATCACCCAGCAAGTAATGAAAGCTTTTTTTATTAACTTGTATTGATTAGTGTTCCGTGTTAGTTCACCTTGATATATTCAGTTAAATGTAAAATACATACTGGAAAATATCCCACAAAGGGAGTACTTGGGGACTTCTGGCCCTTCTTTAGCTTAATGAGCTATTTACTAAGGGACTGGACCTAAAAATAACATGCTGAGCTACTGAAAATTCTGTGCTAAGTGTACTGGGGCAAACTTTTCAAGTAGCATACTGACTGTATTGTAGGTATCACATGTGATCCCACAAACCCAACAAGCATAATGGGAAGCTGAGAAAAGCTACCTTTTATATTCCACGAAATAGATGCATAAGTTAACTTTTACTGCAAGCTCAACATTTATTAAATATTTCTGGTGTAAACTTTGTTATCCTCAGGTACATCCTGCTTGAATATGTAAGTTTTATAATGGAAGCTGCCACGTGAATACATAAAGCTTTACATTTCACCCCATTTCGTACAGTGTAACTGGTGCAGCTGTGCAAGTAATAAAAACACATTTGCCTTTCTGACTTTTCTCCCAGGTTTTAGTTAATCAGTTAATCGACATGTTACTGTTTCATTCAGGACAGGGTTTGGTAGCAGGGAGAGCTCTCCTACAGACAAACAGCTTCTGACCATCTATGACCTGGACAACAAATTCATCGCCTACAACACCTCTTTTGATGATGTTGTTGATGTAGTAGCAGAGTGGGGCTCCTTCTACATCCTAACAAGAGATGGAAAGATGTTTGTTCTTCAGGAGAAAGACACCCAAACCAAACTGGAGGTGAGTCCAGTGATCTGTGATCGATGAGTCCAGACTTTTTTTTTTTTTAAAGAACTGTAATAAAGAGTTGGAGGAGACACCGACTAATGAGCTCTGGTAGCATGGTCATCACCCCATTGTTTTCTTTTAAGATGCTGTTTAAGAAGAACCTGTTTGTGATGGCAATAAATCTGGCTAAGAGTCAACACCTGGACAGTGATGGCTTGTCAGAAATCTTTAGGCAATATGGCGATCACCTCTACCTTAAGGGGGACCACGATGGTGCCATCCAGCAGTACATTCGGTAATTTGTACCACTAAACATTACTGGGTAATAAACCTGTTTTTATTGTAGATTACTACAGTGAATCTATTGCAGATTTATTGTAGTAACCTTTAAGCATTTTATTAGATATCACCCTGTTTGAAAATATGACAGATAAATGGTGATGTTGATTGTGTGGTCTCAGTTGTTAGTGTAGCACTTAGACTCGTACGACTATAATTATTCAGTGAATTTCGTGTTCTCATAGATAAAGCAGTGCTAAAGCATAGTTGCATTTCCCACAGCACCATTGGAAAATTGGAGCCATCATACGTCATCAGAAAATTCCTGGATGCACAGAGGATCCACAACCTGACAGCATATCTGCAAGCCCTGCACAGACGGTCACTGGCTAATGCTGACCACACCACACTGCTACTAAATTGTTACACCAAGCTGAAAGACAGCTCCAAGCTGGAAGAGTTTATTAAGGTGAGTGGATCAGTGGAGGGCATCACTATACGGTTTTAGTGATAAATTCAAATATCTGAAGCAACTGATGCAGTCAGATCTAAAGTCAAACCTTTCTCTGGTTTCCACTCAAGAAAAGATATCTCAATATACTTATCAATGGTTGCCATATAAATCTGTAATATTACTATCTTCCTGCACTATTTTTCCACAGAATAATGAAAGTGAGGTCCACTTTGATGTTGAAATTGCCATCAAGGTTCTGAGGCAGGCTGGCTACCACAGCCATGCTGTTTTTCTGGCTGAGAAGCACATGCACCATGAGTGGTACCTGAAGATCCAGCTGGAAGATCTGAAGGTAGAACAAAAAACAATCAAGCAGATGTAAAACCCTTTAGAACATACTAAGATGTCTTGGACCTGCAGAGAACCATTTGTCTGTCCTTGAATGTACTCTAAAAAGTTAAAATGAGTTACTGTTGCTCTCCCTGTGTATTGGCCCCACCAGCCCAGGCACTGCAGCTTAAGAGAGCACATGCTAGTTGACAGGAAGCAAATTTGCAGCTTTTTCTAAATTTTTTTTTATAAATGTTATAAGTAATTTAGTTTACAGCTTTATTGTCATTCTCATAAGCAACAGAAAACTGTTTTGAAATTAACGTTTTAATGCAATTCAACTCACACATGTAATATCACAACCACTTTTTCAACTAAAAATATGGACAGTAAGATGTATAGACGGGCTGGCGATCAAACCACATTCCAGGATTGGTGGACGCTTTACCAGCTGAACCACAGCCTTTTCCAGACTGCCTTCACTAGGTTTCTCAATGTATTGGACTGTATACGATATCTGATAGGACAGGATATTTGAAAGGATGAACATAACGTTGGTGCTGCCAAAGTCTACATGGTACATGATGAACATGTACCATATTGATAACAAAAATGCTAAAAATACATAAGTGTAAATTATTTGACGTGTAATATTAATACATTTCATCTGGACCTCCTAAACACAAATGAATTGGCCTTGTGGCAATACCTTTAACCATAAGAGTGTGCTTTGTGTTATACAATGAGAAACCAATACAGCTTTTGGTGGGCTTAGTAACTCAGTTATCTTATTTTGATGCCCCCCCAAAAATTCAGAACTATCAGGAAGGTCTACGTTACATAGGACGTCTGCCGTTTGAGCAAGCTGAGTGCAACATGAAGCGTTATGGCAAAACACTGATGCACCATGTTCCTGAAGGCACTACACGGCTCCTGAAGGGCTTATGTACCAACTACAAGCCCAGTGCAGACACCGCTGAAAAAGATGGTGTGGAGAGGAGTACAGTTAATAAGGTCAGTCTTCACTTCTGTCCCTCTCTATTCCGTCAGTTGTCATGTTCATTTGAGCTTTATCACCAAAGTTATTAACAGAAATGTCTATTTGTTTTGCTTTAAGGCCAATTCTGAGGAATTCATCCCAATTTTTGCCAACAACCCTCGAGAGCTGAAAGCCTTCCTAGAGCACATGATTGAGGTGGACCCTTTCTCTCCCCAGGGTGTGTATGACACACTGCTGGAGCTCCGGCTTCAAGATTGGGCACACGAACAAGACCCAGAGGTCAGTACAAACCACTCGCACTATGCATTTTCAATAAAAGCTGTAGTGGACTGAGTTTGTGTGATTATGTCATTCCAGAAAATTAGCCTTCCACAAGTAATGTTTGACAAGTGTTTTCTTTTTGAATTTGTGTGGCAGAGAAAAAAGGTCCTTCAGGGTGAAGCTGTCTCATTATTGAGGAGTGACCACACAGTGTTTGATAAGGCCCTGGTCCTTTGCCAGATGCACAACTTTAAAGAGGGTGTCCTGTATCTTTATGAGAAGGGCAAATTGTAAGTCAGAGCAACATCTCCATATGAAGTTTGATTTTGAGGCACATAAAACTTAAACAGTAATTTTGGCATGTGTAATAGCTTAGACGCCTAACTAAGTACAACCTCCCTGAGCGATGCCACTGCTAACTCACTCTTTTCTTTGTTCTTTTCAATATGTACTAATATGCAAGTTCTGTCTCTCCCTCAAAAACACAGTTTTTGCAGTGTTGCATTGAGTAGACAAAGACAATATTAGTAAGTGCAATAAGCCCAATTTAAATACAGTAAATACAAAGCAATAGTACCCTGCAGTTATAGATTTTTATGAATTTTTTTCCCCCTGCCCCTCTCGGTACTGATACCAGACCAATAACATGTTTTTGGTACACATTGTTACCTACCTGTCAAGCCATAAGAGCACAGGTTACTGTTTCCTTTCACACAACCCAAAAGCAAAAGAAGTCCTCTCCATATTTAGAGATGCAGTAGGAAAAAAAAACCGTGCTGGCTCTTTAAATTACAAACAGGGAAGTGATTCAGACTAGGTAATTGCAGCCAGTCTACACATTACCAGAGGGCCTCTATAAAATTAGTGTTTTTATTTTTTTGGCATTTGGCCCCTGTACACCACCACACTGAATTTGAAATGAAACACTCAAGATCTGAGAGAAGTACCATGTGTTATAGTGCTTTGTTGCATCTATGTGCAGATACCAGCAGATTATGCACTACCACATGCAAAATGAGGAGTATGGAAAAGTAGTAGAGGCCTGCAAGCGCTATGGGGACCAAGAAGGTTGCCTTTGGGAACAGGCACTGGGATACTTTGCAAGAAAAGAAGAGGACTGCAAGGCCTACATCAGCGAGGTCCTACATCACATTGACCAAAACAGCCTGATGCCTCCATTACTTGGTAAGCTGGGGAACACAGGATTATGGAGGAGGATGATGTCCCGTTTTGATTCAGGTGAAGATTGATTAAGATGTTGCTTCTATTTTTGTGTGACTATTCTAGTGGTGCAGACACTGGCACATAACTCGACAGCTACTCTCTCTGTCATCAAGGACTACCTTATCAACAAGCTCCAGAGAGAGAACCAACAGATAGAGGAAGATGAACGCAAAATCCACCAGTACCGTGAGGAAACTGCTCACCTCCGCTCTGAGATCCAGGAGCTCAAAACAAGGTGGGCCACATGAAGTATTGGATGTTAGAGAAACTTTACTCTTACAGCCAATGTGCATATTTTTCATTCTAAAAACTTGTCATGTTGTGGCTCCTGTGTGTGCTGATTTTTTTCTCCTGTGAGGACGCTTCTCACTTGTGTGATCTCCTGCTGTGTTTTAGTCGCGTATGAAACACGACTCCAGACCTTATTTCAAACAGGATTTTACAAATGTCAAAGTTTCAAATAAATATTTTTCCCAAATATTTCCCCGCAGTGCCAAGATTTTCCAGAAGACAAAGTGTAACCTGTGCAACAGCCCCTTGGAGCTTCCATCTGTGCATTTTCTGTGCAGCCACTCTTTTCATCAACACTGCTTCGAAAGCTATGCTGATAGTGATGCTGAGTGCCCAACATGCACTCCAGAGAACCGCAAAGTCATGGACATGCTGCGTGCCCAGGACCAGAAACGTGACTTGCATGACCACTTCAACAGACAGGTATGGAATGTTGAAGAATGTTAATCAACCGTATATGTTAAGTTCTTTACCTCTTTTCAAATTATTACAGTTATAAATTAAGAGGTTCAATTGAACTAGTTAATAAGATTTAATCTCATCTTATTTTAATAGTCTGTTGTGTAAACTTCAGTCTTGTTTTAATTTATTTAATGTAATGTATTTATTAAACATTCTTAGTATTTTTAGTACATACTGTTCACTACTGTTAAGTACAGTGAACAGTATGTAGAAAATATACCTAACTGTGAGGGAGGCACTTCTTTCTGATCAGTCTGAGAAAAGCAACAGTTTCAGAGCAGGGAGAGTTAGACAGAACAGAAACTCTGAGTCTCAAACTAGAGCTAGTAACTAGAGCTAGCATTCCACAGTAAGAATGTGCCAATTCTAATATCATGTATCAGGTCCGATACTGCCTTTGTGTACTACTCATAAAACTTCTGTGAAGAGTCTGCACCAGTACACATTTCTTTGTTGACACCCTGATTATTTACTACTACTCTGAATGAAATGGTTGGAGCATTCAGTACAATACATCTCCACCTTGTGGACAGAGCTTCCACTGGAGTGTACTGTGCTTATAATAAGTGAGGATGGTTGTGTGAGGTGGCTGGGCCAATTATTTGTGTCTGCAAACTTAAATAGACTGTTTGTTGCTTTAGTGTACATAGATGGGGACTAAATTTAGGACTACCCTTCCACGTGGTTCACACCATTTTCATTATTCTAAAAATAAACTATTATGACCTAATTAAACATGTATTAAAGACAGCATGTTTTCTTTAAATTTCAAAAAGAACAATATGCAAAAGAACAAAATTTAGCATATTAGTTTAGCTCTCTGGTTTTTTACAAACTTTGAGTTGAGTTAACTCTCCAGAGAATTCCTCAATGAAACTATGCAGTGCATAATCAGTTTTAAAGGAATGGTTTGGGAGCTTTCAACCTGGTCCTTTTAAGTATATTCTACACTTTCATCAGTTTGTTTCTTTCACGACAAGATGAAAACAAACATCATCCATGTTGGTAGGAACAAATCCACACATGCAAATCCAAATCCACATCTGGATTGGCAGCTGAAGTAAATTTTACATACACAAATGTAATTCAAACACAGAGTGGGAGTTAGGTAAATTTTCCAACTAACCCTTCCTTATCCACTGCTAATTACCTGGATCACATGTGTTTCACTGCTTTTAATTTTATTAATCTGCTTTACTCAATCCCAAAGGGGCTAATGAAACTTTCCTATTATTGTTTTATAGCAGAGTAGATTGCAGTCCAGTCTATCTGCCTAAGTAAAGAATAATTTCTTGTGTTTGTTTCAGTTGCGCAGCTCTAATGATGGTTTCTCGGTTGTGGCTGACTATTTTGGTCGAGGAGTGTTTAACAAACTGACTCTGATCACTGACCCACCCGGCAGTAAAACTGTGGGGAACCTAGAAGTCAACCTGCAGAGAGACCTTCTCATCCACACCAAGAGAACCTGCTAGATGCCGCAGCTTGTGTATTCATTCTGAATCCTACTAGAGCATTAGGCACAATATGTAGAGCTTCAACCACATATGCTTTGTTGTATGGAATGCAACTTAATTTAACAGTGAAAGGAGCTGTCTGCTTTTATTAACTGTGGTGGAACTATTTGCATATTTGTTTCTTGTATGATTCAAAATTCACTGAGGATTGTATAAATGTACTGTACTTTAAAACATTAAAACCTATTATGCTGTCTTAAACTTTGCTGAAGTTTGGGAGATTTTGGCTTTGTGTTTCATTATTTGGAATATGTATACTTGGCACATAACATTCAGATATAGTTTGTCAAGAATATAATGAAATCTGACACTGACTTTAGGATTAATGTGTGAATAAAGTCAAAATGTTATCTGAACTGGTATCAAGTGTCATCTGCCAGTGCAGTCCTCTAAAACACATTTCACTATTTGTATTGTAGAAAGCTGAAGTCAGTATATCGCCCCTAAAGGGGCTGTGCCGTTTAATATCGACCACAATAACGACCTGAAAATTGCTCCCTGTAACAAGAATTGTTATTGTCAGTACTACAGTATTGATAATGTAGCTCTGAGAGTTTTCATACATGGTTATCTCACAGCAGCCTCCAAACAGAGTGCTGGAAAGTAAACAGCTATGCTGTGTTTTTATGGTAGCCCTTGTAAGTGCATAGCTCCCCTTTATTTGGATGAGAAATAATTTTTATTCTTTTTGAAAAGCTATATAACATGTATATTTCTCCTATCCAATAACATCCTAAGACATCTTATATGCAATCATAGTATTATATCATGCAGTAAATCACCGATCTATCACCGATTTATTTAATTATATACAATACTAATAGTAGTTTGGCTTGTTAATAAAGAAATGAGTTGGTTTTTACTAGCACATGATTTATTTCTTTAGCTCACTCCAATTGATAATTATATCAATTCCAAACAGGCATGGGTGCTGAGACTTTACCTGGAAATGTCGTCATTCTAATTGACGCCCACTGTCCGGACGTGGCCCAATTGGATATAGCCAGAAATCTATTTTCGACGTCACTCAACTCACGTGGACCAATCACGATGTAGTGCGTGGAGCGAGTTGGGCGGGTTTAAGAGCTTGGGTCATTTCTTCTTGTTGTACCAGGCGTAAAGACCGACGGAGTTAACTACCGGAGGAAAGAAGGATTCCTTATAGAACAAGAGCACATTAATGACCTCTTATTTTAAGGTATCACTAGCCTTTGATATCTTACACAGCTAGTTCGCGGTTATTATGAAAGCGCTTAAACAGCGCAGTATTTATATCCAACTAATGTCTGTATTTATTTGGATATGTAATGTGATGAAATTTTACTTTGAAAATATAATTGACATCAATTTTATTTGTTAATTTTATTTGTTAACGCATAGTTATTAGAATCCTTATTGGCATTTTTTGTAAGCGTTAAGAAGACACGGGTGTTAAAAAGAAGCAAAACGAATTGAAGCGTTTTTATGCGCTTACACCGTGAGGTCTGTTTTGTTGTGAAACTGTCACCGGAAACGGTATGTTTGGTTACAGTTAGCTTGATCCTATTCTTTGTCCTCCCAGCAGTTGCTCGTGCGGATCCAATGAGGTGACGCCGCGTTCCGGGCTCGACAACCGACAGCAAGCCGGTGATAAGAGAAACTAAAAACTACGACTAGGAGGCTCTAAATCAAGGGAAAGCCGGTTCATTTTTGTTTAGGAACCGGCCTATAAACAGCAGTGTGTTGGTAGCCCGTCCACGCTTTGACTAGTGCTGTCTGAGGAAAGGTGAGTTCATGCCACAGCAGCGTGTCAATCATGTTAAGTCACTGATGGTTGTTAGACAGTCCGTTAGCAAGAGTAGCTGTCAACTTATGGCAGTGCTGTTTCTTCCTAATTAATATTGCGAGCTTTGTAGTTGGAAAGGACATGATGCATATTACTTAGATGGGTTTGAATTGGTTGGTAAATTGTTATGGTCAAAATTAAATAGCGATTGAAGATCTATCTTAGACAGCCATAGAACACACGAGCAACGTATGCTGTGACTAGCTAGTTTGTAGAAGCTAAAGAAAATTATTCTTTTACGTAAAT
This sequence comes from Channa argus, assembly GCF_033026475.1. Lineage (NCBI taxonomy): Eukaryota > Metazoa > Chordata > Actinopteri > Anabantiformes > Channidae > Channa > Channa argus. The sequence goes on along the minus strand of NC_090220.1, from coordinate 9,527,351 downwards.
TGAGTTGTGCATCCGTTTTGCGTTCATGCGTCACTGCCTCACCGTCTGGACGTTTCTAACATGTTATTTCGTGTCTGAATATTAAACTCTGACTATACATTTTGCACCAATAAAAAATATACATGTAATTTCCCTTCAGTGCCAAGTTCTTCATGTATATTTATAAGCTCTAGCCAACATCAGACAATGTTACAGCTTGTTTGGAAAGAGTCTGTGCCAATGTAGGTGGGATTTGGTGGATACCACGCGTGGCATATCCTTTGGTAGAGATTATAGATATACCTGGTAGTAGTACACAGTTGATTACATATACATTAGTGCCAAAGAACCAAAGGGGAATTATTGGATTTATTTTGCAGTCTTCACGATTCAACTATTCCTGTTTCTACTTACGACAAAGTCCTTGCGAAAAAATATATTTTAAAAATTTCTTTTGAGACTACTAATGTGATTTTTTTTAAAAAACAAAAAGGGGTGGGAGATCAGCTTGTTGCTTGTAAAGATTTCACCTGAGTGAAAAGGTCAGACAGTAGCACTGAATTAAGCATTTATACACAGATGGATAAAAAGTTGTTGGTATTGATGGTGGTGTTGTAGTTCCTTTGAAAGAAATTTAATAGCTGATGCTGTGACACACTGTGCAAATATAGACAAGGTTAGGACAAGCAAGGACAAGATAGTCCATTCAGCCGATTCTTTTGTTTCCATATAAATGTTTGATCTTTTCATCTTTACAGCTTATCATGGCGGGGAAGACTCTGCCCGTTGTTACTCTTTTCTGCCTTGTTTTGGCAATGCTACCTTCTGACACAGGTAATGTGGTCCATAAAGTTATGCAGACATGCATTTTTTTTCTTTCTCTTTTTTTAAAACATGAAGCATAATTCTAGTCTTGGGCAGTGCTATCAACCGAGAGAGATTAGCCAGTGTGTACTGGCTGAATATTGCACCTCTCCCTCTCCTCAGGAAGTGCTGTTCTTCAGGTGTTACCAGTCTGTCTTACCAGATTTATGTAACATGTATTGTATTTTTTTTTTTTTTGCAGTGAGTGTAGCTGTCATGTCAATTGACTTGGGCAGTGAGTGGATGAAGATTGCGATAGTTAAACCTGGGGTGCCGATGGAGATTGTTCTCAACAAGTGAGTATCACTGTCTTTTGTTGTAGCACAATCAGTGCATACACACCTGCTCTTAATGTGAAAAGAAATGTAGCTGGGTGATGCCCTCATCAACTTTCTTTTAAGGGCTTACTAAATTAAACGGTATGTTAATAGTTTAGTTAGACCTAAAATATCAGTCAGGTAAAACTTTTGCTTGCAGTAATTATTCTTCCTGTTAATGCAGGACTTGAAGAAATCCCTTCAAAAGATGCTTCCTATAGAAGTGATGGGGGCAACATCCACAGTCCTTCCTATTTTAAGAAAAGTATTTCAAAGTTTACCTGAAGATCCTAAAGCTTCTGGAGACTGGGTTTATTTAAGCTTGGAGTATAGTATACAGACACAGCTTGATAGCACAGATTCTGTCAGAGCCAACAGATTTTGTAATGGGGAATCTGTCTGCTTAAGCCCCTTATTATTTATAAATACAAATGTAAAATTTTTTGCTAACAACTGTGGATGTTTGTTTTCATATAAACAAGAAAATAATTACAACTTTAGAACTTTTTTTGTGTTTATTGGCATCTAACCTTTCTTTTAAGACACACTTCAAAAATTGTAAACTGCTCATTTATTGATAGAATTCCTAGCTGCTTTTGATCTTTATCTATTTCTGTGCTGAGATGTCTGCTCTCTTTTCTTCAGGGAGTCTAGAAGGAAAACACCCGTGGTTGTATGTCTCAAGGAAAATGAGAGACTTTTTGGAGACAATGCACTAGGAATGGTATGATGATGGGTTTATTATGATCAATATTTACAGTCATATCCATTGTTCAAACATGAAAATAATATGGATCTTAAATATTTTGTATGTTTCAGTCCGTCAAGAACCCCAAAACTGTTTATAGACGCCTCCAAAGGCTCCTGGGCAAAAAGCACAATAACCCCCAGGTGGCACTCTATCAGAAACAATTCCCTGAGCACCAGATGCAGGAGGACCCAGTGAGAGCGACGGTTTACTTTAAAAGCTCAGAGTGAGTCTATCTATTTATCTCCTGCTTCACATTGAAATTTCCCATCAGAGTTAATGAATACATGTAATGTTGTGACAACTCTGTTGTCATATTGAGTCTTAACCTACCTTTCTCCATTCTTTGTGTCAGAGAAATGCAGTACACACCTGAAGAGCTACTTGGGATGATGCTCAATTATTCTCGTGGACTGGCTCAGGATTTTGCAGGTCAGTTAGCTTGAGAAAGAAGATAAATCATTGTTTCATTTTAGATTATGTCAATTAACCAAATTTTTTTGATGTTTACTTTGTTTTTGTTTTTTTGTCCTAATCTACCCAACTCACAGAGCAACCAATTAAAGATGCTGTGATCACAGTCCCAGCCTTCTTCAACCAGGCAGAACGCAGGGCAGTCCTGCAGGCTGCGCAGATAGCAGGTCTAAAAGTCCTTCAGCTGATCAATGACAACACAGCTGTCGCCTTGAACTACGGGGTGTTCAGGAGGAAGGATATTGACAGCACAGCTAAGGTGCACTTTTTATTGTATTTTGTTATTTTCACTTTTTTTTTTTTTTTTACAAAAATTTTACATTATTGTAAGACTGTTACTAAGTAAAAAAAACTATCTCAGTTGACTACAAGGGACTACAGAATTGCTGAATGTCTGATCTGTTTTTTTTATTTTTTTCAGAACGTGATGTTTTATGATATGGGCTCAGGTAGCACTACTGCCACCATTGTCACTTATCAGACCATCAAAACCAAGGAGTCTGGCACCCAGCCACAGTTACAGATCCGAGGTGTTGGGTGAGTCTACTGATCTTAAATGTGGCATTTCCAATGTGAATACTTGTATCAGAAACCTGTCAATTTAGTCTAATGGGACAGCGAGAGCACTTTATCACTATCTCACTTTTTTTAATTATCAATGTGAAAACTGAAAAGATGATTAAATGCTTGGCCAAAAGCATGATGTGTGTGTGGTGCTTTCTAAGCAATCAGTTTTAGGGACTACTCACTACACACCTTCAGTACCTTTCTTTCCTTATTAATTCCTCTGACAGTAGGAATGCTGAAGTGATGTATAGGATGGCCGACAGTCAATTTAAGATTTGAAAATGCTATGAACAGAGCCAGCGGTAGATTAACAAAAATATCAAGGAAGTGGCCTAATGGCAGGATAAAAATTAGAGCTTTGACTAAAATTTTTCACTATAATTGCTAGCTCAGTTTTTGAACAATCAGCATACACTTGCGTCCCTCATGGGCCTTATTTGGCTGAAAAGGTAAATACTCTGAAGCTAAAAGCTTTCTAAAAAGGGCATCCTAGGAACTAAACACGAAATAGAGTTCTTATGTAACCGACTGTGGAAAAAGGTCGAACTGCTAACAGAAGTACAAAACTGTCTAACAGAGTTACCAAAAAGAGGTGTGTGTAGTCTGTGTTTTTTAATTTGTGGAAAAATAAGAAGTTTAAGCTTTTTGATTGGAAAAAACTGCGGATGGTTGTTGTAGTTAGTATGTGTAGTATGTGGTGGTAATGACTGAGTGACCGACTCTTCTAGGAAAAGAAAATGGAGCAGGGGTCAGATTTTACCATGGTCTCAGTTTGGTTGACATGACTTTTCTGAACACCGTTCACTATTGTTAATGTAGAATAATTAAACCAGAGGAAGTTTGTAATCTACACAGTGCAGGTGATGTAGCTAAGGTCTTAGCTAGCTAAGGAGTTATGTCTAAATTGAGCAGACCAAAACCTAAACAAGATGTCTGAAGACTGGTGTTCATGGATCACAGATCATAAGACTTCAAGATGATGTTTTTCTCTCTTGCCCCCCTTGTTTTTTGTAAGATACAACAAAGCTGAGTATGCTGCTTAGTGTTACTAATGCTAAGCAATTACAAATCCTATTCATTTAAAGTTTTTTTGTTTTTTTATTTTTTTTGTTTTTTTAATTCTCTTTGGCAGAGATGGAGGTGTTCTGAAATCTTAGTTATACCTATTACCTCATGCAGACAATCTTTGGAACACTCATATGTGCTGTAACCTGGTTTTTCATTAATGCGCAGGGGTTACACATGCAATCAAGACTTTTAGTTTGTCCTGTCATCAGTTTAAATCATGGTATTAATGTTACTGACAGTTGTTCAGCAATTTGAAGACTGAAAAAAGTGAACTATTCCTTGATTATCCACAAATTAGACAAATGCCCAGTGTGGGTGTTTTTTAATAGAAACCCAGAGAGTTTCTCTTTTTGTTAATTAACAGTTGAATGAAAAAATAAGCACATATTGTAATGTTTAACTTTTCTTGAACACTTCATAAGGATTGAAACAGACTCGTGTGCTTCTCATATTGTGGCTCTAGGTTTGACCGTGGGTTGGGGGGCTTTGAGATGGATCTGCGACTCAGAGACCACCTGGCCAAATTGTTTAATGGGCAGAAGAAGAGCAAAAATGATGTGAGGGAGAATTATCGGGCCATGGCCAAACTCCTCAAAGAGGCCCAGAGGCTTAAAACTGTGCTCAGTGCAAATGCAGACTTTATGGCCCAGGTGAGTCCAGTGATGTGAACCCTCAACTGTCAGTGGATATTGGTGATAACACTTAACACAATAATGCTGTATGTTAGAATTTGCAATACCTCGCAGTACAACCCCAATTCCATACATAAACAACATATCAGATGTTAAAACTGAGACATTTTTACCATTTCATGGAAAATATTAGCTCATTTTTTAATTTTTTTTTTTAACTTTTTTGGCATTGGGGTTGTAACTTAAATCTAGTTATGAAAAGTTGTCAGAATACATGAAGATTCTAAATTGAAAATTTGCTTAAGTTCTTGGAAATATTGGCCTTTCTTGTCCAGATCATTTGGACAAAGTACAGTTTCAGTTACCAAGATGTTTTATTTTTATTTTATTTTTTTTCTTTTCCTTTTCCCAGGTGGAAAGTTTGATGGATGACATTGACTTCAAAGCCAAGGTGACCAGGGCTGAGTTTGAAGAGCTGTGCGCTGATCTTTTTGAAAGAGTGCCTCACCCTGTACAGGATGCCCTTACTGCTGCAGAAATGAAGCTGGTTGGTATTCTCACTGCATGCATCCACAAATCCGTTCAAGTGCAAGCAGCTAGCTCTTAGATAACAGAATCACATGAAACTTGAATGACCACTGTGGGGAAGTTTGTTTGTTTTTTCGTTGCTAAAAATATAATGTACATAAAAGACAGATACAGTACTGTACTTTATTAGGGGTGCGGGCTGATTAAATTTTGTTGTAGGGCAAACATTTTTATTTTTTTATTATGCAGTAAATCTGAATTCTTGCGTTTATACCAACAGGAGGAAATTGAGCAGGTGATTTTAGTAGGTGGCACCACCCGTGTTCCTAAGGTTCAGGAAGTGCTTCTCAAAGCTGTGGGGAAGTAAGTGTCAACCACAAAAATAATCAGTTTGTATGGCTGTCAGAAATCACATTCTATTATCCTTTTTATCTGTAGTTGTAATTGCATATTTTTCTTTGCAGAGAGGAGCTGGGAAAGAACATCAATGCAGATGAGGCAGCAGCCATGGGTGCTGTTTACCAGGCTGCTGCCCTCAGCAAGGCCTTCAAGGTCAAACCCTTTTTGGTTCGAGACGCAGCAGTCTTCCCCATTCAGGTCAGGGCAGCTCCCTCATTGATTTATGCAGCTCATACCTCTAGGAAAAAAATAGTGGCATTGCTAATCTATATCAAAAATGTATACGTTGTGTTTTGTTTTTTTTTTAAATACACTGCACTAAAGAATTTTTGATCGCAACTCAAAGTCCGATCCTAAGCATTGTTTACAGTTGCAAGATCTGATAAACCCTGAGCATAAGCCTTGTTAACACTAACCACGTTTTTTCCTTCTATCAGGTGGAGTTCACGCGTGAAATGGAGGAAGAGGGGATCAAAAGCTTGAAACAAAATAAACGTATCCTCTTCCAGAGGATGGCACCCTACCCCCAGCGCAAGGTCATTACATTCAACCGCTACAATGATGACTTTGCATTCGACATCAACTATGGCGACCTCAGCTTCCTCAGTCAGGATGACCTCAGGTTGGATAGCTGCTTAATTTAGGACTGTTTGCCTGTTGCCGCTTTGGGAAAAGTGTCAGAGAAATCACTTTACAGAAAACTTATGTTATGAAAGCTGACTTACTTTGATGGGTTTCAAACACTGTTAAATGATGTTGGTTTGACCCATCAGATTATTCCCTAATAATTTGAATCTAAGGTCCATTTTACGCTCTCCCTGTTGCTGTGTGTCGCAGTGTGTTTGGCTCTCTGAATCTGACGACAGTCAAACTGTCTGGAGTGGGCAGCAGCTTTCAGAAGCATGCAGATGCAGAGCCAAAAGGAATCAAAGCCCATTTCAACATGGATGAGAGTGGAGTGCTCCTGTTGGATCGGGTCAGTTCTTAATTGAGCATTTCAAACTGGTTAAACCAACCATTAAACCAATAACTCACATTTAAGTCTCTGAAAAGCTGTTCAAGTAGTGTCACTTGCCACATCTATTAAAGCAAACTATAATAATTATGTACATAAAAGGTAAAAACAATGTGTGTATCTATCTCTATCTAAATTGTGTTTGTTTGTTTTCCTCCCCCCTCTCAGGTGGAATCTGTTTTTGAAACCATTGTGGAGGAGAAAGAAGAGGAATCAACCTTAACTAGTAGGTTTTACAAATGCATGTCTGTAATCTGAGTTTATGTTTAGTGTTTTGAGGAGCTGCAAGTGTATTTTCCTGAAATTCACTTGTCTTCTCACCAGTTGACAGGTGAGAAGAGAGAGGTGGCACAGAATTTACATTCTTTACAAAAAGTCACTGTCAAAATAAAAAAACAAATTTCCCAAACTATTACAGAGTGAAAGTGTGAATTATCCAGGCCATGTTTTTAAATCGACACAAAACATAACTAACAAGTCTACTTTCTTCTACATAATATTGACAGTATAATGAATAACACTAGGAACAGCTTTGTACCAATAACAAAAGTAACACAGACCTAAAGTAATTAAATATTGTTCCCTAAATGGCCCCAAAACAGAAAAAGCATCACAGTAAAACGAGGACATATATGAGTCACGAGAAAGTAAACTGCCATATCTGTTTAAGGGTGCACCCAACATTGCTGCACGTAAAAGTCAGGGAAAATACACCTGTGAAGGAGAGGTGGTCTGTGGATGGTGATGAACAGGCAGTGATTAGCGGATTTGTGAACAGCAGACGTGAACCAGACATGAAACATTGTCATTTAGCTGTGCTGCCAGGATCCAAGAATGCATACTTTGTTGCCCTTTTTGCCTTCATTTGGACAGGAACTATGGAAGGAATGCCCTTGGTGTTCCCGGGCCCAGTATCCTAATACAGATTACATCTGGTGTTCACAAATCCGTCAATCACTGCCTGTTCATAGGCAGTGATCTCAGACCGCGTTTCTTTAACAGTTGTGTTTTCCCTGACTTTTATGTGCAGCAATGTGGGGTGCACCCTTGAGCAAATCCGGCAGTCCACTGTCTCCTGACAGAGCCCACTCATATTTCCTGTTTTCAGACATAAGGAAGTCAGGTCCAGATACCCACAGACACAATAGTGTCCTCCAATGGTAGCTCCAACTCCTTCCTTAGCATTCTGTCCCTACGTGCTGCCAAGGTCGTTGCAGTAAGCTCCAAACAAGGGATAGTCATACGTTGCTGACTGCTTGCAGTACATCTTCTATTAAGGGCATGGTGCTCTATTGTACATGATTTGCGGTCGTCGGGGAGACGAATTCAATATCTACGACACTCCTAAAAGTTTTGGGAGAGGTGGTTAGGTCTGGCATTTTGATATTACATTTACATATACAACATTACTACCTTTCTTTGGTATCATTTCATTGTAATTAGCAGCAGTGCCCATCGTTACTCAAGCTTGAGTGGCATAGCTCAAATGCACAGGGATCTCCAAGAAAACTGACAGCTTCAATTTCTGTTTGTTTTTTTTGTTTGGTATTGTTCAGAACAAGCAAATATATTGGATGTGACATCCAGCCCTAGTTCTAACATAAGCAATAGACTGTCTATCTCAATGAAATCTTCAGAAAACTAACACCAGAGTACAAAATAAATCACCTGCATTTGTGCACACGTTGGTTGGTTGGAGCACATTGTCATTCCTTTTCTTGTTACATTCTTAATATTTCATGCAACACTTAAACTTGCAGTATACTGTAACCTATTCCATTCATCATTACATAATTGAGCCAACACATATTTGTCTTTCAGAACTGGGCAACACAATTTCAACCTTGTTTGGGGGAGGAACCTCAGAGCCTACCCCAAATGTAACTGAACCTGTTCAGGTAGGTTCAGAAAATAAAGTAAAGCTTCTATAAACTCTTTAAAGGTAACTTATGAAACTCGGTGTACACCAGCATTGAATCGCATTGCTAAGGTAATTATCTTTGTTCATTGATATGTTGTGTCCAGGATGAGGAGGAAGTGCTACCAGAGTCTGGAAAAGAAGACCAATCTGAGACCAAAAAGGATGAGGTTGCCAAGGAGGCACAGGATGATTCAGAGAAAAGTGCAGATGAAGAGAAAAGTAACGAGAAGACAGAGGAGGCAGGAAGCAAGACAAATACCAAAGTAACTATAATCTTTCTGACAGACACTGTGGTCTGAGCTCAGCTAATTTAAACAGTCAGTGTTTGTTTTAAATTGTGCACAGCACTTGGTGAATCTCTCTGTTTAAAAGAGTCTAGCCTTAGCAAATTTGGTATTGAATGTATCCTGATTTCTGCTGGTGAAGGAGGAAAAGGAAACCGTGAAATCTGAGAAAGCTGAAGCAGAGAAGGAAGAAAACAAGGCAAAACCTCAGAAAAAAAGCAAGATCTCTGAAGACATCACAGTGGAACTCGTGATCAAGGACATCCTCATTCCCACTGCTGATGATGTTGCGTCCTCAAAAAAGAAGTAAAGCACAAATTTATTTTAATTTGCTTTTCTTTCGGTTCTGTTTCATAAGCTAAATCTATACCTAAATCTATATCTTTGTCTTTTCAGGCTGCAAGATTTGACAGACAGAGACCTGGCCAAACAGGAAAGGGAAAAGGCTCTCAACAGTCTGGAAGCTTTTATTTTTGAGACACAGGTAAACAGCAGAAGCTTTCTGAGATGTTTGTCGTTTTTTTATATTTTTATTTTTTTGCGTAAGCACTTGTTTCTTGCCAGAACAGCTTAGAGTAGGGGTCACCAACATGGTGCCTGTGGGCAAGGACCACATGAGCGGCACTTACCAATGCGCTGCATCTAATTTTTTTTGTTGGTATTCTTTTTTAAATCACATTTGATAGTTATTGTGAGAAATCATTAACATGATCCGTGTCTTCACATAGATGAATATCATTATTTTAATTAATTATTAATAATAACATATAATTAACGGTAAATTGAGCAAAGTTGTTGTTTCAAAAGTGGGTATTAATCTGGTAGCCCTTCGCATTAATCGGTACCCAAGAAGTAGCTCTCAGTTTCGAAAAGGTTGGTGACCCCTGGCTTAGAGGGTGTGCAAACACTATTTCAGAAAAGGTGGTTGAGGATGTGATCACAGTGATGTGGCACCATATCACTAATAGCTTCTGCCAAAAACACACAATATGTTGTTTTACAGGACAAACTGTACCAGGACGATTACCAACTGGTTCTGTCAGAGGATGATAAGGGACACATCTCCACCAAGCTGAAAGAGGCATCTGAATGGATGGATGAGGATGGCTACGCAGCCACCACCAAACAGCTCAAAGAGAAGCTGTCTCAGCTGAAGAACCTATGCAAGGAAATGTTTTTCAGGGTGGACGAGCGACGCAAGTGGCCAGACCACCTAACTGCCCTGGACAGTATGCTTAACACTTCCAGCTTCTTCCTGAGGTCAGTACCAAGGAAAGTTGTGAGGAGGATGTAAGGATTTTGTCTTGTGTCTATGTCCATATTAAGCAGATTGAATTTCTAAATGAATCGTTTTCCTACATTTTCCTACTGGTCTTAAAATGGTGAACTGTGGAATGAGCTGCCCTTACACATTAGGCCACATCCTGATTTTAAAATCCCTTCTTAAAACTCACTTGTTTTCACTAGCCTTTGACACAGTTTGAGTTTTTGAAATTATTTTATCTGTCTGTAATTTAGTATCTGTTTTAATTGGTTTTTATTCTATTCTTTTTGTGCTTTTGTTTTCTTTTTCTTACAATTTGAACCTGTACAGCACTTTGGTCAACCTAGTTGTCTCAAAGTGCTTAACAAATTAAGTTACAAGTTAAAACAGCAGCTAGGTATTTTGTTATGTTTGATATTTGGCCAGACTGAGCTGGCAAAGTTTAAAAAATAAAGACTCTTCTGTCACTTCACTTCTTTAAAGGAGTGCCAAACTGATTCCAGAGGATGACCAGATCTTCACAGAAGTTGAACTGAATATGTTAGAGAAAGTCATCAATGAAACAACGGTAAGTCAGCTGCTGTTGTGGGGACTTGAGGAGAAGATATTCTGACTTTCATGTTCAACAGGACTAATTTTGTATAATGAAACTCAGTAGCTTCTTTAGAGTTATGGGTGGAGGTTTACCTCCATTTGGCAAATAAACGTTTTTTATATATATATATATATATATATATATATATATATATATATATATATATATATATATATATATATATATATATATATATATATATATATATATATATATATATATATATATATATATATATATATATATATATATATATATATATATATATATATATATATATATATATATATATATATATATATAGTTAGGTCCTGCTACTTCCCTTAATTCTGAAAGCCCAACGCATTTTTCTTATAAATTTGGACTCTTTAAGCTTAACCTCTGTGACATCACAAAGATGCATTTTGTATCATAGATAGATCGATCGATCTTCATGTGTTTAAATCCTGTCTTCTCTAGGCCTGGAAGAATGAGACGGTAGCAGAGCAGGAGAAACGCTCTCCAATAGAGCGACCCGTCCTGCTGTCAAAAGACATAGAGTCCAAGCTGGCTCTGCTGGATCGGGAGGTTAACTATCTGCTTAACAAGGCCAAATTTGCCAAGCCAAAGGCTAAAGCCAAAGCCAAGAACAGCACCAGCTCTGAAAAAAGCAGCAAGGCCAACAGCACGGTCGAAGAGAAGGTCATTCCTCCCACAGAGGAAGGCACAGATACAAAGAGTGGTAGGTCTTTCACACACGGCAACTCTTCCGGTGGGAATGTGGTAAGACTGAAAATAACATGTTTGGGTGTGTGGATATACAGAGACCCCAGAGGAGGTGCCACAGGCTGAGGCCCCACCCACTGAGGAGAGCACTGGCCACACTGACACAGACAGCCAATCACAGCCCACCGAAGAAACAACAACTACAGGTCAGTCTGCCTTCCTGTTGTAGATGAGACCAGACACTTAAAGAACTAAATTATGACTATAGATCTGCAATTCTTTGGTAATGCACTGCAACACAGTAACCAATACCTAATTAACTTAATTAAAATTTTTCTTTTTTCCTTTTTTCTTTCTTTCCCCAATAGCTTCTACGTTTTAGTAGTTAAGTCAGAGAAAAAGTAGGAAACTTGTGTCCCTCCTGTCTTGCCACAATGTTTGTACATGTCTGTGTCTTAGGTGATGTTAGCTGAAATATTCCGATTTTTTTATGGGCAGTGATTATGCTAGGCGGCTGTAGCTCAGTTGGTAAAGGCAGTCGTCCACGGTCAGTGGTTCGATCCCCAGCCCTGTTATATGTCGAGGGGTCTCTGGGCAAGACACTGAACCCCTAACAGCCCATTACCCTCCCCAGCTGTGCAGTGCCGGTCCAAGCCCGGTAGAAATTGAGGAGGGTTGCGTCAGGAAGAGCATCCAGCAATAAAAACTGCCAAATCAACATGCGGAAAATGATCTGCTGTGGCGACCCTGAACTCACAGGGGGAAGCCGAAAGGACAAAAAATAAATAAAAAAATACAGCTCTAACTCAGGAAAGTTACGCAAGAAATTCATAAAAAAGCATATTTAAGAGCATATACAAAAAGTATATTTGCAGTACTTTAAACGAGTCAGTTTGCAGTCTTAGCCATAACGTTTTGGAAATGATCACATGGGACATACTGAGCCTTTTAACTCCAAGAAAGCTGATACGGTGACAAACCAGGTCTGTATTTTCCCTCTGCCTCCACTGTCAGTGATACAGTCTCAGCTTATTGCTTTATTGAAGCAAGAGTTTTTTTGGGGGGGTGGGGGTGGTCTAATTAAATCAGATCGTGGACATGCTTATAAGAGAACGGTGTCGGGTTTTTTTTGTTTGTTTTTTGTCGAAGAAACTGACTTAACTTCACAGACACTCACTATTTATGTTTCTATCTCTGTCACCATTTGCAGGACCAGTGGAGCAGGGCCAACCAGAAAACCACATAGAGGATGAATTATAACAGCTGGAACTGGAAAGAGAATTCACTATATTTATTGACAGTGTATAAATGTTCAAGTTCCCTTCATTTCTGTTTTTTTGATCAGCTGGAAACTACACAAGGACTAGAGACTACTCCTTTTGTTCCCTCTTCGCCTCCTGCAATGTTCATGACTCTTCTGTCTTTCACGGATTAACAAAAATAAAGCCCAAGACTGCGTCTGTGTTGTGATAGAGACAGGGTCCAGACAAAATTCGCTCTCACAACCAACACATGATCTTATGTGTGTTCCTACACATGATACTGTGGTTGTCAATGTTGAATTATCTGTAGAAATTTCAAGGATTGGAGGATGAGTGCTGTTAGATTCTTGTTTATGATTTTAGAACTGTCCATTTCCTCCTTTTGTCCTCTGCACTGTGTGCAACCGTTTGTTTGTAAGCTTAGTTTTGACCTAATGTTTCGACCTTTATTGACCTTTCATTGTCAATGAGTAAGTGCAGCACCTGTTGTGGGTCACGGTGTGGGGGAAGGGCAGTTTGGAAGATTCAATATTTATAATTTTATTGTTGCTCCAAGTCCAACAGGAGGTGTGTTCAGTTGGTTTGAATTGAATTATATGGTATTATACATTAATGGAGGTATAAATTATCATAACTACTGATGGGGCAGCATACTAGGGAATGGGAAGTTATACTAGAATAACAAGGGTTATAGAACCAGCAACTCCAAAGTGGCTAAACTCTCCTGAATCATGTACATCTGGAGATGTCATCTATTTATCATATGTCCATGTGCAGCGAGTTCGATTCCATGCTTTCTAAACAGAGCTACTGACAGTTTTACTTTCAGTGTTGAGTCACATTTAAATTCTTTTAATATTCTTTCTCGGCTTGTTTACTGGTCAACATCTAACATTACACACTCTGATAACAATCACCAGCGGTTTGACTTTCTAAACTATTGGCTCATGATGACCTGAGAAAGAAGAAGGTTTGAGTTAATTATGTACAAACCTAATTCTAAAAAAAGTTAGGAAAAGAAGTAAAACATACATTAAAAACAGATTGCAATGATTTGCATATCTCATCCCATATTTTCTAACCCAGCACCATATGCTAAAACTAAGACATTTTGCCATTTCATGGAAAATATTAGCTCATTTTGAATTTGATTAAAGCAACAAATCTCAAATGTTTGAACAGGTTGATGTATACTATTGTGTAACATACCCTCTTTTAACAACTAAATGCCTAAGAAGTGAGGAGGCCAGTTGCTGGATTTTAGGAGAAGAAAGTTGTCCCATTCTTGTCTGATGCAGGATTCTACCTGCTCAACAGTCCTGGGCATTTCTTGCTGGATCTTTTGTTTTAAGATGAACCAAATGTGTTTTTATTGATGAAAGGTCTGGACTGCGGACAGGCCAGTTCACCACCTAGACTCTTTTCCTGCGAAGCCGTGCTGTTATGATGGTTCCAGTATGTGGTTTAGGATTGTCTTGCAAAAATATGCAAGCCCTTCCCTAAAAGAGATGTTATCTGGATGGAAGCATATATTACTCTAAAACCTCTACTGTTCAGCATCAAAGGTGCCTTTCCAGATGTGTAAGCTGCCCATGGCATAGGCACTGATGCACCTCCATACCATCACGGATGCAGGCTTTTGAACTGTGTGCTGACAAGTTGGATTGTCCCTCTTCTCTTACCTCCGCAGAACATGACGTCAATGTTTTCCAAAAAGAATTTTAAATTTTGATTTATCTGACCACAGAACATGCACCTTCATTTGTGTTTGATTAGGGGTACTTCCACTTTTCCAGCCTTTTGTTGCCCCTCTTCAAACTTTTTTTGAGATGTGTTGCTGCCACCAAGTTCAAAATGAGCTAATATTTTCCATGAAATGGTAAAATTTCATTTTCAACATCTGTTGTAAATATTGAGTTAATGAGATTTGCAAATCATTGCATTTTGATTTTCTTTACGTTTTACACATCCTAACTTCTTTAGAATTGGGGTTGTAGCAGTGTCAACTGCTCAGATGCTCTTAAATGTACAGACTGAAAACTACTTATTAAATTGATTGCCAAATAGATTTAAAGTAATATCGAAACTGCTTCTCCCTATATCTGCTTCCTATAGTTCCCTAATCCAACTGGATAAACTAAAATATCTCATGAATGAGTGTGTACGTTGACGGCAGTACAACTTCGAAGTGCTTGAATGTGTTTCAGTAGCATGTTTTCAAAGTCTCGTAAGCTGCTAAATATCATAAAGATGTGGTCTGCTAGCATTGTCACTGTTCTTTATCTCAACATGCCCTCATTTTTACCTGTTCGAACATAAGGGGGGTTGGGGGACTTTGCATCATTCTGGATTGTTTCCAGGTTGGACTGAACTGTTGTTTTTAAACCGTTAATAAAAACTCTTTTGTTTTTAATTTGACATTTTATTAATGAGCAAGCATGAAGCAGAAGCTCAGGTGTAAGAACCAGCACACATCCATCTTGACACTATTCTTGCAGATGGAGCTGCTGGTCATTGACCAAAGAAGTCAAATGGGAGCTGTTTAGCTTTTACTGTCGTGCTCAACTATTCTCAACTAATCAAATTGGTTAAAAAAAAAAAACCAAAAGCTCATTCTGCAGCTAATGACACAAATAACTAACCATGTTTTTTTTTTTTTTTTTTTGTATGACTATATGATGATAGATAAGAAAAAAAACATTCCTACACATCTAATAATCAGTGTGACTGGAGGAGCCAGGGATTGAACCAACAACTGCCAGATTGGTGGACAACTGCTCTACCTTCCTGCGACACAGTCACACTGAAGAAGTCTGGAGTACACTTATACTAACTGCTTCTACTGGTGCAAACAGTTTTGACCATCATTAGTCCAGATTATTAGCACCAGTAAGTGTTAGCAATGATGAATGAAGACGAAGAAGAAGAGGAGGAAGGTGTGTTCGTAGGCAGAGAGAGAAGAGGAAAGCTAAGAATGTAGGACTGACAGTAGGTACTTTGAATGTTGGTACTATGACAGAGAAGGCTAGGGAGTTGATCGACATAATGCAGAGAAGGAAGGTGGACATACTGTGTTGTCTAGGAGACCAGGTGAACAGGTAGCAAGGCTATGAGCTTAGGAGCAGGGTTCAAGTTGTTCTACCATGGGTCAGATAGGAAGAGAAATGGAGTAGGAGTTATATTGAAAGAGGATTTTGTGAGGAATGTTCTAGAGGTGAAAAGAGTATCAGACAGGTTGATGAGTCTGAAGCTGGAAGTGGAAGGGGTGATGTTCAATGTTGTGAGTGGTTATGCCCCACAGGTAGGATGTGAGTTAGAAGAGAAGGAGAAATTCTGGAGCGAGTTAGATGAAGTGATGCAGATCATCCCCAGAGGTGAGAGAGTGGTCATTGGTGCAGATTTCAATGGGCATGTAGATGAAGGGAACAGATGTGATGAGACTGTTTTGGGCAGGTTTGGTGTTCAGGACAGGAACGCAGAAGGTCAGATGGTGGTTGACTTTGCAAAGAGGATGGAAATGGCTGTAGTAAACACTTTCTTTCAGAAGAGGCAGGAACATAGGGTGACGTACAAGAGCGGAGGTAGAAGCCCTCAGGTAGACTACATCTTATGTAGACGTTGTAATCTGAAAGAGATCAGTGACTGTAAAGCATTGGTAGGGGAGAATATAGCCAGACAACACAGGATGGTGGTGTGTAAAATGACACTGGTGGTGAAGAAGATGAAGAGGAATAAGGCAGAGCAGAGGACGAAGTGGTGGAAGTTGAAAAAGGAAGAATGTTGTGTAGTTTCCAGGGAGGAGCTGAGACAGAATCTGGGTGGTTTGGAGGTGCTTCCAGATGACTGGACTACTACAGCTAATTTGATCAGGGAGACAGGTAGGAGGGTACTCGGTGTGTCATCTGGAAAGAGGAAAGCGGACAAGGAGACTTGGTGGTGGAACGAGGAAGTTCAGGAGTGTATACAGAGAAAGAGGTTAGCTAAGAAGAAGTGGGACACTGAGAGGACTGAAGAGAGTAGACAGGAGTACAGGGAGATGCAGCGTAAGGTGAAGATAGAGGTGGCAAAGGCCAAACAAAGAGCATATGAGGACTTGTATGTTAGGTTGGACACTAAAGAGGGAGAGGTGGATTTGTACAGGTTGGCCAGACAAAGAGATAGAGATGGGAAGGATGTGCAGCAGGTTAGTGTGATTAAAGATAAGGATCGAAATGTATTGACAGGTGCCAGGAGTGTGATGGGAAGATGGAAGGAGAACTTTGAAGAGTTAAGGAACGAGGAAAATGAAAGGGAACAAAGAGTAGAAGAGGTGACTGGTGTGGAGCAGGAAGTAGCAAAGATTAGTAAGAATGAAGTTAGGAGAACATTGAAGAGGATGAACAGTTGAAAGGCAGTTGGTCCTGATGACATACCTGTGGAGGTATGGAAGTGTCTAGGAGAGGTGGGAGTAGAGTTTCTGACTAGTTTGTTTAACAAGATCTTGGAAAGTGATAGGATGCCAGAGGACTGGAGGAGAAGTGTACTGGTACCAATCTTTAAGAACAAGGGAGATGTGCAGAGCTGTGGCAACTACAGAGGAATAAAGCTGATGAGTCACACAATGAAGTTGTGGGAAAGAGTAGTGGAAGCTCGGCTTAGGGCAGAGGTGAACATTTGTGAGCAGCAATATGGTTTCATGCCTAGAAAGAGTACAACAGATGCAGTATTTGCTTTGAGGATGCTGATGGAGAAGTACAGAGAGGGTCATAGGGAGTTGCATTGTGTCTCCGTAGATTTAGAAAAAGTGTATGACAGGGTGCCGAGAGAGGAGCTGTGGTATTGTATGAGGACGTCTGGAGCGGCAGAGAAGTATGTTAGAGTGGTGCAGGACATGTATGAGAGCTGTAAGACAGTGGTGAGGTGCTGTAGGTGTGACAGAGGAGTTCAAGGTGGAGGTGGGTCTGCATCAAGGATCGGCTTTGAGCCCCTTCTTGTTTGCTCTGGTGATGGACAGGCTGACAGATGAGGTTAGACAGGAATCTCCATGGACTATGATGTTTGCAGATGACATTGTGATTTGTAGTGAAAGCAGGGAGCAGGTGGAGGAAAATCTAGAGAGGTGGAGGTCTGCTCTGGAAAACAGAGGAATGAAGCTTAGCCGCAGTAAGACAGAATACATGTGTGTCAATGAGAGGGACCCAAGTGGAATGGTGAGGTTACATGGAGCAGAGGTGAAGAAGGTGCAGGACTTTAAGTACTTAGGGTCAACGGTTCAGAGCAACGGTGAGTGTGGAAAAGAGGTGAAGAGGCGAGTGCAGGCAGGTTGGAACGGGTGGAGAAAAGTGTCAGATGTGTTGTGTGATAAAAGAGTATCAGCGAGAATGAAAGGAAAGACGTGGTGAGACCAGCGATGTTGTTCAGCTTAGAGAGAATGGCACTGAAGAAAAGACAGGAGGCAGAGCTGGAGGTAGCAGAGCTTAAGATGTTGAGGTTCTCTTTGGGAGTGACGAGGATGGACAGGATCAGGAATGAGGACATCAGAGGGACAGCTCCTGTTTGATGTTTAGGAGTCAGAGAGGCCAGATTGAGGTGGTTTGGACATGTTCAGAGGAGAAACTGAGAATATATCAGTAAAAGGATGCTGAGGTTGGAGCTGCCAGGCAGGAGGTCTAGAGGAAGAGCAAAGAGGAGATTTATGGATGTAGTGAGAGAGGACATGAAGTTAGTTGGTGTGAGAGAAGTGGATGCAGAGGACAGGGTTAGATGGAGGCATATGATTCGCTGTGGCGACCCCTGAAAGGGAACAGCCGAAAGGAAAAGAAGAAGAAGTGTTAGCAATGATTAACGACTGTGGAAGAGCTTCAAATTAAACCTTATGAGAAATTCAGAGGATATTATGTATAACGCTGATGCTGCTTTTTTAAAACACGAGATAAAAAGCATGAAAACATCTGGTCTAATACTTTAATGTGCTGTATTTTATGAGCTCACACTGTTTTAAAAGGTCTTAAAGTAAAATTTTCGCTGTAGTACTGTATTTGAGTACAATGTACTTAACAGTACACTGAGTACAGTGCTTTTCACACTGGACAAATGCATTTGCACTGAGAATGAATCAAACCTCATTCTGTGACATTCAGCCAAAGGTGAACTATATAACATACTGCCCTGCTTTAGCTGCACAGATAAAGCTGCACATTCCATTGCCCAAGATCAGAATACAAAGAGAGGACGAGCAGTGGTTATAAAAGTCCTCACCACCAAAGGTATTTTTTTTCAACAATGAATTCTTGAAAGTTACAATTTTAACGGTAAAGAGCATAGACAGTTCATTGGCAATGGACTCATAATAGTTAACTCAATTCTATGCCAACAGTGGAACAGCCAAGAACCCCACTGCCTAAATGACCTGTCATCTACCTTTCACCTGGAAAGATATGCTATGAAGGACCTTTGGGGACATTTGGTCCACATTCCACTTCTCCAGGGTTGTAGTTATAGTCTCCACATTTAACCCAAAGTCCCACCCACTCCCTCTCTTTAAACTAATTTATACAGACTCTCTCTCTCCTGCTAACATTCATTTTACAATTTTTAACAGTGTTTTGGTGGTTCTATCATATTATCCGTTGACTTTGGCTCTCACTTATTTGTCACAGCGTGATATTATAAAACATACTGTCTGAACAAATGAATGTGTTTACTGTTCGTTATTCCTGTGAGGACAGAACTTTCTCCTTGAAACTTATACACTTGTATACTTAGGAAATAATGAAGGCCACCACAGTAAAGCACATGGCTCCCATTATTCCATCTTTTAGATGAACAGTCACCACCACACTGTCCATATCAGTGTGATCAGGGCCTGGGAAAGAAAGAAGCACAAAGCATTAAAACCATAGAGAGTAGACCCTCTGCACTCTCTGTGCAGTTTATGCAGAGTTTTCTTCACCATGTGCCAACTGCTTATTGTTAGTCCACTATTCACTTTCTTTGTCCTCTGTTTTTGGTCTCTATCAAGTTTTTTCTCCTGTTTGAACTGTCAAATGTCTCAGCGTATGCTGCTGTGCTTTTATGACTGATCCATGGAGACCATTCTGACTCATGGCATCCTGTGTGGTACAGTAGCAGTTCTGCAGCTGATAGGAAGGCTCTCCAGAGAATAATCAGATCTGCACAGTCAATTATAAAAACGAAAGTACCAGTGCTTGAGGTCATTTTCACTTGCCGAAGGACTCATGCTACCAATCACACCATGTGTTTGAACTCCTGCGCCCAGGCAGGTGTTACAGTACAGTTTAAATTAGAACAACCAGACTGTTAAATAGCTTTTACTCAAAAGCTAAATAGCTTTTACTCAAAAGCTATCATTTTACTGAACGCCAGTCTCAAATTGGTTCCATAACTATTATAACTTATGTTTCAATAGGTGCAATAATTATCATTATGTGTGTTTACAGGGACAGGTGGCACTATGTATGTGTGGTGTTTCTCTTCATCTTTGCCTTTATTATTACTTTTTTACTCTCCTATTTATTACTATTTTATTACCATCGTTTTACCTTGTGCCTCAATTTTGTTGTGCTTAATCAATAAGAATAAAAGGAATCTGAATCTGAATCTGAATCAAGGGGCATCTATCAGACAATTCATAGTTATTATTATCATGTGATCACTTTTAATTAGAGTTGCGTTCTCATGGGATAAATAACAATTTAGTAATCTCTTATTCACAATACTCACAGACACCTCTCTGCCTTTTTGTTTCACTGAGGGTCTGTGTGTTGTGCATGTCCTTCAGTGTCCTCTGCCCCAGTGTGCATATGGCAGGAGTGTGATAGTGAAAGGAAGGTTTCGATTCCTCACCCTCTCATCCACCACTGTCTCTTAAACCAAGCTGAAGAAGACATCTCAGACTCTGAGGTCTGACTGGTTGCTGTGTTACTTTCAAAGAATGTCATCAGTCCAGTGTGTTGTGATATGATAACACTTAGTGAAAAAGACTTTTAAATGCTTTTTATTAGACACATTATACTGTTCACTGACAATTGGCTCGGTTGCTGGTCTAAGAAATAATTCTTCTTTTTTCTTTCATACAGTTTAATACAGGCCCTTTTCATGTTAGCACCATTGTAATAAATAAATAAGTAAATTAATAAATAAATGAATGAATGAATGAAAAGTAAACATAAAATATTATAAACAAAAGCCATGCTGAAAAGGTGGATTTGAAGTTTGCTCTCTGTTTTGATCTGGAAACTATCCCGGCTCGGTTAGGTTGTCACATTTCTGCCCTTTTAGTCAGGCTTTGCCCTGGTACTTCCAAGTTCTCTAAGCTCAGTCCTTGCTGCTTGTCTCACCTGGCTCACTCCTTAGTCACCTAGCTGCTGTCTTCCAGCTCCCTCTTTGCCCTCACAACTGCCCATAAATTGGAAACAGGCTTGTGCTTATAAAAGCTGCCAGCTCATTTGTTTAACTTGTTGCTAGTTTTATAGTTTACTTACTTTGGGCTCTGTTCATTTACTTTGACTTTTGCTTAAATGTTTTTTCGCACACTTCTTTTATGACAGGTTTATGTTTGTTTGCTTCCCCTTACATTTAATAGAAGTATGTAAACTTAACTGTAAACCTCACATAATAACAATGCACACTTAGAACAAATGTTTTTTTATTATCAAAAGTAAGAAAAATTGTCAAACGGTGTTTAAAATAGTTATAGTAAAATGATGAAAATAAAAGGAATTCAAAAAATGGCACCAGTCTTGATAAACTGACAAAACCTAAAATTTAATTTCTAAAAAAGGACATAATTTTCTACATTACTGATGTTTATTGTTCACATACAATAAGAAAGAGGAGTGAACAAGTGGTGAGGTGGTGAGCCTAAGAGAACTGATGTGCCTTCATATGACTCAAAAGGATTTGTTAGGCTCAATTCTGGCTTAAAAGTGCACTAAAATTAAACTGAAGAGAAACAGTTCACGTGAGAAAATCTTAATTCTAATTTAAGTTAGAAAAAAATCAACTGAGACATTTCTCTAAAAGCCACAAATGTGCAAAAGTCCTTCCTACCTTTGGTGGATGGCCCATCTCATTCCCTCTGTAAGCCCACTGCCAAAAATGTGGAGCAACACAAGCTGGTTGGATCCAACACCGGGGCTACTATTCTTTGTTGAGACAGAAATGAGGACTCATATACACCATCACAGAGAGCTCTGGATAAACTTTCTCAACAAAACCTCTTACATCACCTGAACCCATAGATCTCCCTAGATCCCCTCCAGGAATGATGTGACTTACACTGAACAATGGAGATGAGCTTCCAAAGAAGCAAACATCAGATAGTATCTTTTGATAGTGGTCTGTTGTTTTCCCCATTTTTGTAACCTCTGAGATCATCTCTCTCTGAATCTTTGGTTCTTTTCCTTGACAGGAGGACACAGATCTTTCTGTGTGACATGCAAGATTCGAGATTCAAACTACTTTATTGATCCCATAGGGATATTGTGTTGACTTGTTATAGCTGCTCTCGTCCTAAAAAGTAGAAAAGAGAGGGAAAAACTTTCACCAAACCAAGACAATAAAAGACAAATCCCATATAGAGAAGTTAACATGAATGAAATAACAACAATACTCCATTTTGACCATTCTGTCCCCCTCCTTTTTACAGAAGTGGGGTCAGTTGAACAGTGTAATGGCCTCTGGGAGACAGGATCTCCTTTGGTGTTCTGTGGAGCAATTGGCTGTGATCAGTCTCTGAAAGTGCTGCTATGTGCAGCCAGCACCCAGTGGGTGGGAGGGATTGTCCTGAATTGAGAGGAGTTTGGACAAAATTCTCCTCTTAGTCACAAAATGCAGAGGGTCCAGCTCCTCTTCCAGATCAGAACGAACCCCATTATTAGTTTGTCTAGTCTGTTTGTCCAGTGACATGAGATGGAATAAGTCATAATTGTATTTCAATTCAATTACATTCAACTTTATTTATTTAGCGTCATTTCACAACAGTCATCTCAAGGCACTTGCAGAATAAAGCCAAGACTATAAATATGTATAGAGAGAACCCAACAATTCCCCCTTGAGCAAGTTGTAGGCAACAGTGCTGTCAAAAGCATTTCTCTTCAGTGTCTGTTCTCATTGCTATAAGCCAAATAACCTTAAATGTCTTGTTTGGACGAGCTTAGTTGAGAGACCCAAAAATAATAAACAACCTAAAACTACCAAAAATATGCATGAAATAACAAAAAACTTTTAAAAATCCTACATTGAATATAGAGAATTGGGTTATCTGACCCATTTTTTCATAATCCGTCCATGGAGTAAAGGTGCTTTTCTTGCTGCACATATATCTCCTCCTTATCATAACTACATTTTCATTATAACCATTCAGTCCATTGGTAGTTTACTGGATCATCAAATCCCCACATTCAACATTTTGATCCTAATTGCCCTCATCCTCATTATGAATTATTCTTTTACAGCATGATGTTCACTGGACACTTTACCTTTAATCTTTTGTGTGGATATATAATATATCCACACAAAGTGGATATGTCAATATATCTGCTGATAGAAAGTACTTGTATACACTTACTGGCCACTTTAATAGATACACCTGTAGCCATCTTTGACTACTTTTCAAGGGAAAAGAACTTTCACAGCTTTCCGATAAAGAGACAGGGTGAGATTTTACATGCAAAACATACAGATGAAGCGGCTTTTCTGGATGTTGACATGAGGGAGCAGATACTCTGCTGTATAATGACCAACAGATGGACTGGAAGCAGCATGTGTTAACTGAATTGGAATCAAGTCTAATCTAATAGAAGTGTATTGGTGGGATGTTTTTCTGTTGGGTCGTTCATTCTTCACATTATCCAAGTTAAGTATGGAAGATATAAACCACAGGCGTGTTGAATCCTACTGGACTGAATGAGATTAGAATTTAATGGGCCAGCCTGTGACAGGTACGTGCCAACACAAACCCCAGTGAGCGCCCCTTCCTCAGTAATTCCACCTTCCATTTGGTGTCGCTGGATTCCAGCCTTAGACATGATGCACAGTAGAAAGCACAGGACCCCTCCAACCTGCCCATTTTCTTCCACTGTAAGTAGGCTGGTGGTTTATTAAGGCGCGTGTGTGAATCAGTGGCTTATTAAAATGGTGTGAAGCAAAGGAGACTTTCACAGCTTAAGATCACAGACTTACAATCGATCTGAATTTATTCAATGATTAGTTAAAAAGATCACACGACTCAGAAATAAAAAGAAACAGTGATTTAAAAGCAGACGGTGGGCTACAGTCCCACTAAACCCCCAGAAATTCAGGAGATTCTCTTCCAATGGTGCAAAATCACCAACGCAGCTTTCCGACACTGTGAGGGGGTGGGGGGGTTCATTTTTCATCTTGGTGATTTGGTGACTGTTGCCCCCCTCATGCCCAGCTTCTGTCCACCTCTATTTGGAGCTCGTGTACTTGGTCACGGCCTTGGTTCCCTCGGAAACGGCGTGCTTGGCCAGCTCCCCGGGCAGCAGCAGGCGGACGGCGGTCTGAATCTCCCTTGAGGTGATGGTGGATCTCTTGTTGTAGTGCGCCAGTCGCGACGCTTCTCCTGCGATGCGTTCGAAGATGTCGTTGACAAACGAGTTCATGATGCCCATGGCCTTGGAGGAGATCCCCGTGTCTGGGTGCACCTGCTTTAACACCTTGTAAACATAAATGGCATAGCTTTCTTTCCTAGTCTTGCGACGCTTTTTGTCTCCTTTCTTCTGGGTTTTAGTTACGGCCTTTTTTGAACCCTTCTTAGGCGCAGGGGCTGATTTTGCAGGATCAGGCATTTTCTCTTCCGTAACGTCAGTATAACAGTAGGAAGAAACTAGGTGCGGGATACCGCCCCATGTCTAGTCCCCTATTTATAAGATGGCTGTGCAAATCCGTGTGTGCCATTCCTTACTCACGATTGGTGCATCCTTCAGCAGAGGACAGGCTTCACCGTAGGATGTGCTGTGCCATTGGTTCGTGTGTTTCACTTTTAGTCGACCAATCATAGAAGCCGTTGCGGTTTATATGTCCTCCCCCCTCTCACCGAGCCATTACGTAGAGGATCAAGTCGGTCTATCGGGTGTGGTGTTTGTGTCTGTCTGATTGCTAACTACATTTGCGTCAATATGTCTGGAAGAGGAAAAACTGGTGGCAAAGCGCGGGCAAAGGCTAAATCTCGCTCGTCCCGTGCGGGACTCCAGTTCCCAGTGGGTCGAGTCCACAGGCTACTGCGCAAGGGCAACTATGCGGAGCGCGTCGGTGCCGGGGCTCCAGTGTATCTGGCGGCCGTGCTGGAATATCTGACGGCTGAAATCCTGGAGTTAGCAGGCAACGCGGCCAGGGACAATAAGAAGACCAGGATCATCCCGCGGCATCTTCAGCTGGCTGTGCGCAATGACGAGGAGCTCAACAAACTGCTAGGAGGTGTGACCATCGCTCAGGGAGGAGTGCTGCCCAACATCCAGGCTGTTCTGCTTCCAAAGAAGACGGAGAAACCGGCCAAGAGCAAGTGAAAGACTTGTGTCGGGACAAAGGGCTGATCTGAGAGCCGGCCACCTTTTCGTATCAGTGTTGTTTTCGGGATTAACTTTAAAATGGGGGACAATGTTTAGTGTTGCTGTTTGTACGTTGCAAATTTCATTCTTCATGCTTCTCATCGGGACTCTTCATAGACTGCACTGCCGCCACTGGCTCTTAGCTCTGGAAAATGGAGGCGCTTTCTGAAGGCCGGAGATGATGAAGGCCGTGGGAGGAAAAACCCGAAATTAATGTGGACCAAATCTGTAGGGAGGGGGTGTTTTAGTTTGCAAGACTGCTGCAAAACGTCCAAAATTGTTGTTTAATGTCATGATGTTTAAATAAATGTCCTGCAGCCTGTTGGCACAGGCGAATATTTCCCGTCTTTATTTTTGTTGTTGTCATCCGGGTACTTTGCTGTTTTCCTTTGTGAGCGCACAAAGTACGCAGCGGCTCCTCTGACTCATAAAGTGCTACAGCTACATATGTGTATATGTTGAGTTTAACTGAACGGCCGAGGTTCGTTTGAGCCGCATTCAAACGGTTCTTTTCTCAGGGACCAGCGTTTGGTCTTAAATTTTCATAATCTGCTGTTTTTGATGGTGACAAGGGTGTTAAGGATCTTATTTCTTTTCTGTGGCTTAGAACATAGTATGTACTGTAGTTGGGATCAAATGTGCAGTTTGGGGTCAATCATGAAATGGGGTGAAAAACTATTTTAATTCATGGAGCAATATTAGAGTGCTGGATGTTTGTTTGTCCCGACTCATATCTTCACTTCATGGGAGGATGGTGCTCTGCGTTGGCGCCTTTAGCGTCTTAGTTTTTTTTTTTTTTTCTAATGTGATTAATATCCAAGTTCTTATAACCTGCCTGGATCTGGTGTCAAAACTATTTCACTTCCATTAGTTTTGTTGCAGCCTGGTTTTGCTCTTTGCTGACCTTTTACACCAAATGACTTTTTTTTTTTTTTTTTTAATCCCTTGTTCCAATTGTTCCCTTTGATTATATTAATACCTAATAGATGCTTTGAAATATTTATACAGTAACAGTTCTGGTGCACACAGACTTCTTAGATTGTATCTCATAGACCAGAGCTGCAGGGTTAAAAACACATCACTTAGATGTGGTTTGATAATACTTTCTGTACTGAATACTGATATACTATCAAATACTACTTTGATAATACTTACATCAGTAATGGTGGCTAGACTGGAGTTTAATGTGGGTTTTTACTGTATTTGATACAATACACATTGCTAAAGACATACTACACACTATGAGTTCTTCTGATTCATCTAGCAATATGTTGTTCTGGCCCAAATCACACTTGATTAAGAAAAAAATGTGTAATTATATAGTCTTTATATTTATGTATATATTTATAACTTTCTTAACTTCTTTTCTAATTATCAACTTTAAAAATCATTCCAAACCCTTTCTTCAGCCTAAAATGTAGCCCACTGCTGCTGCTTGGATGTTCATTGTAAATTCAGTTAAATAACAGTGCACGTTATGCAGTATGTGGATAAGGCAGAATGGGGAAAGTAAAAACACATCAGGGCACATGCATCAGTAATCATTTATTTTTCTGTGCTCAAACATCTTCATGTATTCACTGAGCAAACATCACCTATCATGTGTCTGATTTTATTTATTAGGCCTCTGGGAATGTTCAAGTTTGGTTGTTACTGAATGAAGGGGCCCCCGACTCTGATTAATCAACGTCCTCAATGGTTTGCCACAAGCTTTTACAGTTTGGCGATGACGGAGTTTTACACCTTCTCCAGTTCCTGTTGTTGATGTTCATGTTCATCCTTCTCTAGTGCAAGAAGAATCAAATTACAGATTCTCATAATCAGTTTGGAATAATTCACAATATAAATGTTGAGTTCTTATAGAAAGGTGTCAAACGGCATCAGTTTGTTGCATATGGAGCTGCATAGCAACAGACCAGTCAAGGTGCCCACGCTGACCCTTTTTACCCACCAAAAGTTCGAATACAAATGTACAACTGTTCGTCTAGGGAGGAGATAGGACCATGGTGCACCGTGTAAGTCAGATCTATGGAGGCTCCACCTTATAGCTTAGAGGACTAAAAGAATCTGCAGTTGACTTCTTTGGTGTCAGATACCAGAGGACACTTTTAGAAGTTCTGTGGGGTCCATTTTCTAATAGGTCAGAGCGGTTTTGGCAGCAAAAGGGGAGCAAACTCTGTATTAGGCAGGTGGTCATAATGTTATTGCTGGTCTTTCTATTTTCGGTATAACAACACACAACCATGGATGTATGTTACAGAAAATAATATACATACCAATAAGCCAGTGGTGTCTTAAGAAATGTGAGGAAAAAATGATCTTAGTCATATTCTCACCTGGCTTAGTCAAGCCAGCTGACGACCTCATTGCACTTGTCCAAGATCTTCTGCTTGTCCTCATCACTGATCTTGCCAGAAAGCTTCTCATCCTTCATAGTTGACTTCATGTTGAAAGCGTGTGACTCCAGGCCATTTTTAGCAGACACCTTGTCACACTGGACATCATCCCCTGTCTTGTACGTCTCATCTTGCTGCACTTTACATTCCTCTTTGCAAAAATGTCTTAAAATAAATGTCTTAAATATAGCAAATATATGAGATTAGCATTTAATTGCCCACCATAGTTGTATTAGGTTCTAGCAGCATTTTCCTCCTTTTTGTACCTTTGTCACTGGTGATTGTGATCTTGTTCTCCTTGCCAGGGCTCTTGTCAACAGCAGAGACATTAAGAATTCCATTGGCATCAATATCAAATGTCACATTAATCTGGGGAACACCACAAGGAGCAGCTCAAATTTGCCCAGCAGGTTTTTGTCCTTGGTCTCAGCATGCTCTTCCTCGTAAACCTGGTGGTCAAATAGTATGCTGTGTCACGTTAGCCACAGAAACATCCCAGACCGAGACTAGGTGGGACAAATTATAGAACTATGAAATGGACAAACAACTGAATGGCAGCACACTAGGCTGGTTATCAGAGTAGGTGGTAAAGGTCTGGGTCTGCTTGGCAGGAATAGTTGTGATTATTCATTTAATCAAGACAGTCATGACACCTCCAGGGAAAGAGGAGTGACATCCAGAAGGAGCAAGTCCTGCACCACACAGGATGCCACCTTCAACAGCTGTAAAAAATGAAGAGCTGACTGAGTTAGATGAACAGAACATTCTTCAGTGGACATTGTTCATGTGAAGCATTCAAGAAAAGAATTTTGTCTGATGATAATTATCTATAGACACTCACCAGCTCTGTAGGCCATGGCTTCAGCTGGGTTGATGCTCTTATTGAGCTCCATTCCATTGAAGAAATCTTGGCGCTATTTCTGGTTCTTGGGCATATGGGTGGAGCAATCAACCAACACAATGTAATGAATCTGTCCTTTATCCGTTTTGGCATCACAGACCAACTTCTCCACTTGGTCCAATGTTTCGGGCCTTGAGCTCCTCAAAGCGAGCCCTGGTGATGGAGGTGAAGTCAAGCCTGTGTGCTGGAAGACAGGTTGCACATTTCCTTCTTGTATTTGCACTTGTCATGGGTGCGATGACATGGTTAAACATGGGGTTGTTGAAATCTTCCCCACCAAGATGAATGTCTCCCGCTGTAGACTTGACCTCAAAATTTCCATCCTCTATGGTCAGGATACACACGTCAAAAGTGCCACCACCAAGATCAAAGATGAGTAAAGTTGTAAAAGTGTTGGACATAAATCATGGCAGATCTACAGTACTGCTGATATGAATCTCACCTTCTTGTCCAAACCATATGCAATAGCTGCAAGTTGGCTTTCTAAACACCATTGAAGAGATCTCCTCTGGGTAGAAGGTTTTGGTTTTGGCTTTGTATTCAACCTCCACTTTGGGGGTGTCCACTATCAATAATTATATTGAATGGCCAGTATTTCATGTCAGATTGGACCACCGGAAACTCAAAACTTCTGCCAATCAAATGTTTTGCATCTGCAATTCCCAGAAAAAAGACAAACTGTGCCTGTTGTCTGTTCTGAAACCAGATCACCAGTGATCTGGTCATGAAAGAATGAGCTCAGTAGGATAAATTTATATTTCTTAACAGTACCACTTTATCCTGCTCTAACCTTACCGAAGACTGTTGGGGGGGTTCATGGCAACCTGATTCTCCAACACTCCAACACATGAGTAGGTGGTCTCAAGATTGATGCCAACTGCTGCGCCTTTGGACATAATTGCTCTGAGAATGCAAAACAATTTATAGTTAAAGTCATTCCAGCAGGGGGCACTGACACTCAGAGAACCAGGATGTAACTGTAATGATGCTTTTATTCCACATCAAGTCTGTATAGTAACTTGTTTGTTTTAATGATTTATTCATTACTAGAATTTATCCCTTTTACATTTGGACTAGACTTGTACAGTCCAGTTAGCAACACAAACTTACTACCTCGACTTGAATAAATCATTGATATAATAAATAATTAATGTACCTATAATTGTAGTGGTGTTTTTAGGCAAGACCGTGTACTTTTCTTTAAGTACTGAGTATTGTTACAATAGCAGACTTTGTGATGCTGTAATAGCAATTTTTGTTGTAAGAATGTTATTTTTATATAAAGCTGTTATAAGGGAATTGACTGAGACCTACCTTCTGACGTCTTCTGTGTTCTACCTTCCTGACAACTACAGAAACAGCCTACTGCAGCCTACTGTCATAGAATAGCCTGATGTTCTGCAGCGATGAGATGTCAGTGGAAGACCTCCATCTTAGGCTCTGGATACTCAATTCCAAAATGAAGAAGGAGGACAGTGGAGCCAAAGAAATTGTTCAAATCACTATTTAGTAGATGGACCTTGGGCAGTAGTTTCAGCATTAAGCCTGTGTGGATAGACCTCAATCAAGTGTGAGCACCGAGTTTTCCCCCTATTCCCCATGAACATCTGAGCACTGCAATTTTACCCTTATAAACTGCTCAAGTTCTGTCTGAGAGTACTGAGATCATGGGTGACCAACCCTTTTCTATTCAGAAACTCTTGAGGTCTGGCTGTGCTACCCCAAAACCTTTACCTTGCTGTTTCTGCATCATTTGTGTGGAGCCTTGTATACTTGGGGACATTGTTTTGAGGAAAAAAACAAATCTTTGCTATCTTTCTTCTCTTTATTTTTCTGCATTCTATATTTAGAAGCCTTACATGACCTGCTGCAGATACATGCATGGTTTGTAAGGATGTGCATTGTTTCATTACCATAGTGTCTACTGTGATTGTCAAAAAGCTGGATTTTGGTCTCATCAGATCTAAAAACCTTCTTCCAGATAACAGAGTGTCCCACGTCCCTTCTGACAAGCTGAGATTTAAAGCTACATTGGGCCCACTGTAGCTTTAAATGTGAGATGATGTGAGACTAATGTGAGACTAATGTGAGACTTGGTATCAGTGGTCGCTGCACTATCCAGTCTTTCCTCTCTGATACAGCTTTACACTCTGTACACTTCACCATGCTCTGCACAGCCCTTCAGGTAGCTGTAGTTATCATGAAAATATTAAAATAGGGGATGTGATATTTGCTTAAGTAACGATGATGCTCAGTGAGTCTGTGTGAGTGTGAGGCTTCCATCGAACCTCTCTAAGTGTTGGAGTATATTTCTATAAAAAATATGGGACAAATGTTGTTATTATGTCCACTTGTGTCTTAATGATGGCCTACTTTAGGCAGATTCACTGTGTACCTGTGCCACATTCCTTAACATTTCTTAATAATGGATTTAGCTGTTCAAGAGATTTTCAGTGACTTACACATATTTTTGTATTCATCCCATGACTTTTCAATAACTTCACAGAGTGGATTGCAGAGCTCTTTTGTTTTCGGTTTTTGGGCAGGAAGCTAATTCATATGTAACCGGACTTACAAATACAAATGTACTGGTTTAATTTTAATGCTTTATGTATTATCTATTAGTATCAGTTTTTATCAGTATCAGTTTTAATCCCAACTTTCTCTTTTAACGCACACAAGACACATTTAGTCATATTGTTTATGATCAGGTGGGGGTGGGGAGTGTATGTTTGTGGGAAGACAATCAAAGAATAACATCATCAATGACGACTGTGGTTTCAGCAACATAAAGGTCATATTTTATTTTAAGTGTGCTTCATGCGACTCGTCTCTCATAAGGCTGAATTGAGTCCATGCTGCTAGTTGGGTCCAGATTTTAACAAAGAAACTGCTTTGTATGAAAACAATGACATTTTGAGGTGTTGGGTGCACTAGATAAAGAGCTAAGTAAGAAATTTTGTGACACTCCATAGTATTGCTAGAGGAAAAGTCAGAGAGTTGACAAATTAATCCTTTGGCCACGTCTTCATGTGTCCACGTGGACCAAAAGGAGTTGACTGACACTTGCTTATCAAAAAATTGTGTAATATAATAATCAGTAACATATGATTATACTGGAGCTGTGACCTTTTAAGCTTCGCTACAATTGAAAGTGAAGGTTGGATTTTTCTTTAGTTTCCCTTTTTGTTAACTTACAGCTTTTCTCTAAGCTTCTGTGTACAGTACACTGAATACGTACTGTCAAACGTACCCCTGTTGCAACTCGCAGTGTAACAATCCACTGTTTATCCTCATTAAGCTCATTAAGTGCTTTCACTTTCCTTTAAAACCCTTTGCTCTTAAACCTTTTTTCAGCACACACAGGTGGGATATTATTAAGTAAACCTCTTCTTAGGAACTACAGTATAAACTTGAGCAGTTGACCTCAGTGACATGATGGTTAGAATTACTACACCTCCTTCCTACATAATGCTCAGCAGCTCACACCCACTAAGGCCAAAATTCACTACTGTCTAGTTAATGAACTTTCTCAAGTGGCATTTATCAAAGGCCCTGAACTTATTTAATTGAGCCCTTTAGGTTGTTTGATAGGCACTAGAGTAAGACAATTGGGCTAAATAAAGCACCTATTCTTGTTAAGAACTTAACTCAACTGAAAACCTGGTGACATAAGCAGAAAAAGTACAAATGAACTAATAACTGTGTTGAAGTGTCTCCTCCACTTAACTTTTAAATACAGTCTCCTGAAAGCTGTTAAAATTTGTGTTACACTTTTTTTTTTACTGTTTTTACTGTTGGTATCACATGAGAATCCCTTGAATTAAAAAGTTTGTGGAAACCACAGCTCTGTGATGTCACGGAAGGTCCCTTTCAGCAGAGTACAAATACATGAAGCGATGAGGAAATGCAGAAGAGTCGAAGTGTGATTATTTGTGAGTGACAGAGATGGAACTGAAGCCTCAGCTGTGTGTCTTTACACTACTCATACATGGTGAGTCATTTTATTTTCAGTACTTGTCAACTGGTGTTCTTCGATACGAAAAAGTAGAAAATGTTAATACGATGTGATAAACTGAATTTGATAGTTTAAAATGACAGATGGCAAACTAGAAATAATGACTTTACCTATGAATTCTTGATGCTAATGTTCTCTTTCTATGGCAAACTATTATTTTAAATTCTGAATGTTACCTGGGGACATTTAGTGGGGGGGTTATACATTAGAATGCCTTTACATAACAAATGATTACACTTGTCTACAGTTAATAACGTTGTTGACTGAGCTTATGGTTTTTAAGGCAGATTTTTAAAAACTATTGTCTTATATTTGCATGTTTCAGCATACGTGTGAACATTTTGATTTAGTCATCAGTGCAGTGACTCTCAGACAGTTGTTTTATTCTGTTGCATTTAATGATCTTGCATGTCTCATTCTGCAATACTCTAGTACTAAATGTATATTTATGAATGCATATTTATATACACATGTATACTGTATATTGGATAATTTCCTTCTGTGTGATGCAGTCCTACATGTTTTACTATGCATTTAATAATACCTGCAGAATGAAATGTTCTTTATAAGTCAGGCTTAAAAAAACAATTTTCAAACCCGAGGACTGAAGGTCCTCTAAAGTAAAATTTTTATGTGGTTATCACACATTTTTTCCAAATTTCAAACTTGCAAGTAATATCAAACACACAGCCCATGCATGTGAAAGTATGTTGATGGTCTCACAAACCCACTGTCCCAGCTACTAATGGTATTTTCCGCACACATCACCACGTAGGAAAGAAAAAAATCACCCAAAGCCCCCATCAACAACCTACAGCAAGTGTATATTTTCTCTCACACCTGCCCCTACTTTCTCTTTCACCATGAAAGCACTGACCACATTACTTCCTGTCACAACAGAATTTAGATAAAATGTGTGAGAGGGGGCCTGTGTCTTTTGTATCTGCGCTATGGTGATGAATTTTTTTTTCCTGTTACCACCTACACACACACAATCACACACACACACACCAACATACACAGTGTAGGGTCAGGGACACAGAGAGGAATAGATGAGTCAAACTGGTTCAAACTTTGGACACCTCTGTATGTGAGGGAGGGAAACACAACTTTTAAATTCCACATGGCAGTTTGCTCTTCTTTTTGTGAAGCACAGAGGGGCAGCTGCCTGGAAATAATGTACCTTTATGAAATGTTACATTTATTATTAATAAATGATTTTCCTTCTTATGTGCTTGCAGTTTCACATGCAGCGTGGCAGCATATAACTGTGACAAAAGGTCAGACAGTCCATTTACGTTGCCCTATTACCAAAGCTCACGAAACCAATGTGGAGTGGAAGAATCCACAGGGATTTGTCATGTTCTTCAATGACAATAAAGGTAAAGATGACAGAAGCAGTAACATAAACAAAAGTTTTCTGAGCTTTTTATCAGGAGATATTAAACATCTTTTATTTCACTTGTCTCACTTGTTTCCAGCTTTAAAGGACAAGCGCTACAGTATCGTCAAACTGTCTGAAACTGAATTCACTGTCAGTATAGCCAGTGTCACCTTCACAGATGGAGGCAACTACACATGCCTTCATTACGGCAACCCAAACATAACAGAGAAGAATGTGGAGGTCACAGTGTTGGGTGAGTATATTGCTGCTGTTATATCAAATAATATTAAGGCACTAATGGAGGGACTTTGATGATGAATTGATAATGGTACTACCAGACCTTCACAATTCCTCATTACACTGTAAAACAACAAATGAATGTTATCTTAATTTAAATTTCACATGTTCTGTTTTGCCTTAGTTGATTTGGATTTGTTAATTATTGAACTATTTAGGTAGTTGTTTGAAATTGCATAAATGTCGAATCAGTTTAATCAGAATAGTCTAATTTGTTAATTTGTAAAACCTCCTTAAAGGATGAAAATTGTCTCAGTTAATATGACGAAATACCTCATCACACTGAGCCATCATTCTGCAGTAAACAATACGAACCTGCTCCAGTTGATGGCACTTTGTAGTCAGTCAAAAAAAAAAATCTGTTGAGAGCTTTAACGCTTCAACATTACATGCTTGGAAGCCTGGTAATACGCCATTTTTTTCTGTAAGATTTAATTTTATTGTTTTTACGCGAACTCACAGAGGTTTATTCATTGTAGAGATGAGTTAAAAATAAAAGACTTTGAGTCACAATTACCACCATTCGACAAAAAACAAAAACATTTTGACCGATTTAGATTAAAAAAGCATCTTATATATCAAAATATAAAGCTTATATATATAATTTAGGTAATTGAAAAAGAAAGGTAATTCCACAAAATTCCTGAAAAATGTCTTACAGTGTACTATTGCATTGTTTGTAACAACATTCATTTGGTTCTTTTTTAGGTCGGCCCAGAATGAGTATAGCAAAGCATGAGGAGAAGTTCATCATAAAATGTTCTGCTGAGGCAAACCACTATCCTCCTCAGATCTCCTTTCAAATGGACAATTCACCTGAAATTTTTTGTAAGTTTGCAAATTGTTGGCTAAGAATAAATTAGCAAAAACTACTGTACATTATAATTAGTGAACCAAAGTTAACCACTGAGGGTCACATGGCATGAATGTGACTCCCAAACACACATGTCCTGCCAACTTTCGCTGCATGTTTGTGGTGCAGTATTTTGTGCACTGCTACAGGACAAACACCTGTGAACTGCTTGAGAATATTTTGGTCATGTAGCACTAGGCAGAGCTGTTTGAGAGAGATCCAATAACTGATGTGAATCGGATTGATTTTATCTAAATGTTTATGGCAATGTGTGCACTGCAACCCCCATTATGTGAACAAAAATAGCAGGCATGTAGGCTTAAACACCTCACTGTCTATTGTAAAAAGACCCAGTAACCACAGAGTGGTTTCTTGATGACACTACCTGCCATAGATGAAGCAATTGTTATCCGTATTTGGTGGGTTGTCAGCTCTTTTTCCGAGACCTGATAATGATCAGAACCTTTAACTTAAGCGTACATACCTTTGTCTTTGTCCTTTGATGGTGAAGCTCAAAATTGACAAACAATTAAATCTAAACCTAACCATCTTTTTTGTTTTAATTATGAATCTAAGTATAAATCTCATCTCAGCTCTGTCATATTTAAATGTCTTTGTCCACTGAAGTGCACCTGCTTGATTACTTAATGAGAAGTAATAGTATCTGTCTCATTCCACAGCTCCTGATCAATTTCAACGGGAGAAAAAAAAATATGTTTCCGAGAGTACATTAGAAGTTAAGGCAGTTAAGAAGAGAGTCACTGTGAAATGTCTTGTTCGTCATCCAGCTTTGCACTCACATCTGATAAACTTTGTCAAAATCGGAAAAAATGGTGAGCACACTTCATTTTATGTGACATTTACATGACTTTAGAGAAAAACATTGTACTTAAATTCTTCAGCAGAAAAGGAAATGACTACAAATGACCCTGCATGAAGCAGGACTTGTTTACTTTAAAGTACTTCTTCAGAAAATTTTTATATTTGAGGAACTGTAAAAGCGTAGCTGTGTCGTAAGCAAGCAGGGAAAGCACTGGAGAGCGTTTCATTCTCATGAATTGCTCCATGACACTGTCCCCAGTACCAGACTGCCCCATATCACTTCCCATTTTCATGTTTTCTAAAAAGTCTGATTTTCTGTACTCTAATAAGTTTGAATATGATTTTCCATGAATTGACTGTGAATCTAATAATAAATATAAATTCCCTCTCTGCTACAGAAATAAAGCCCTGGCACACAATTACGACCAGTCCACCCACAACTCAGACCACAGGGTCAATAAATGGCAGAACAACAGACTTCACAACCACAGATGTAACTGGAACATCACAGAGCTCGGCAACATTAACAGTTGTTCCTACAAAGAAGCCAGAAACATTTCCATCTCCCTCAAATCATGTTACATCCACAGACTCACATCCCACCACCAATAGTAAGTAATTACTTATTTGTTTATGATTTTTTATCACAATTTCTAAATACAGAATACCAGATGACAAATGCAGAGATGAAGGGAAGAACACACATTAAAATAAGTTATTTTAATATTACATTGCAGACTACATAAATGTAAATTGTGTGGTACCTTGAAGATTCAATATCCATAAAACATACAGCAATGCACTATATATAAAAGTATGTAAAGAAAATAACCTCTACACTGTGAATAGTTGTATGGAAATATAAACCTTGAATGGATTTACTTTATAACTATAGGCTACATGCTTTATTTATTGCTCTATATGTGTTCACACAAGTGTCAGCCTGTGGGTTGGAAACTACAGATATCTCACCTTTCATAATGTGCTTAGACGGGTCGCTCAACCACCACAGTAGGGGTGCGATCACTAGATCTGTTTCCTGTGACGGAAGTCTTATTCTATATTGTGAAACTGAGTTATGCTAAATGCATTCATACATTCTGAGGATGGAAATATGAGTCTCCATGTACAATAGGTTAAAGTCTTTTTAGAGATATATAGCAGAGCAGCATGAAATATCAGATTTTTTGGGAACTGCTGATATAACATTCAGTTATTTATCTGTTTTTATTCTTGCAAATAATTGACTATAATGTAACTTTAGTGTATCTGACACAAAAATGTCTGATTTGTTGACAGGCTCTATCAAAGGGGGAAATGACAGCATCAGTAATGGCTCAAGCACAACAGGTATGTTGTCCAAATAAAAAAAATTCAAAAAATCAAAAACAATAAACAAAAAAAAACCCAGGTATGATGTCCACTTGACCTTATGATAAGATTCCATGTAGAATTTGCAATTGTCAACTGATGTCATCTAGTGGTGAATCTGAACAACTACAGTATGCTTGTTGCATTCAGAAGTCTGTGTCAGTCTAAATTACTATCTTGCTTCTTTTTCAATTCTCACAGGCTGGACATCTCTTTCTGCAACAACAGAGGAAACCACATCTTTTAACATCACAGATAGAAACACAACAGGTAAATAATCCATAGTGTTAATATTGTGTGCTAAACTAAATTTCAGTTTCACTGACATGGAAATGAGATAACAAAGTAAGGTGTAAAATAGGAATGTGTGTGTAGAAGGATATTGTGAAGTAACCACCGGCATCCTGTCCATGCCCAGGAAACATTGATGGCACGTGGAAACAGATCAAAGGTGAAGGAAGTGCATCGTTACTGGTTTTCCTTGTGACATGTCTGATCTTCTGTCTTCTGGTGGTGGTCATTTTCTTTGCCATCAAACTGAGGAGAGCACACATCATATGGAAGAGAGGTATGGAGATTATTACACTGTAGTTTCTGGCATCTCACTGATAGTATCAGAATAAAGCTGCTACTTGTCTCAGGGCCATAAATGCAGGAAGCATTTTTTTTATGGTTTTTGCTTTATGTGTGTCCATAAAAAAAAGAAAATAATAAAAGTCATTCTTAGGTATATATTAGAAACATAAAGGCTTTTTTTGTTGTTGACTCTTTGAAATGTATTTAAAAAAAAATCATATGACAGTTTTTATTGTTACAGAGAATGAAGAGTCTGATCCATCAGAGGAGAGCAGTAAATCCAAATCAAGCCAGGAAGAGAAGAACTCCCAAGCTCAAAGGCGAAGAGGTGTGTAGATTATCCACCATTACTTGTAAAGGTTGTGAGCAAAAAGAATGTGGAAATTTACTGAAGAACATTTGTGCTATAAATAGATTACAGCGTCTGTATAAAATATTTGTAGTTCCTACTGCTTCCTTAGTTAATATATAGATCATTTACAGACATTTCTACATATATTATTGTACTTAATATTGATTGTAACCTTTAGCTGCAGTAAGTGTGAGAAGCACATAAACAATAGCTAAAAAGAGTGTGTTAGCCCACATGGGAAAAGACTTGTGCTTTCCACATGTCACTCGGGAATAAAGGTTTATTTATATAGATGTATGTAGGCAATTAGAAGGCTGAATAAAGAAAAAACAAATACAAAGCAAACTTTGCAGGAGACACTGACTTCTAATCAAAAATATAAACTTATACCTGACCCACTACATGCCAAGCACATGCCATACTTTGGGGAAAAATAAAGTCTTTATTAGGTTTAACCTGGTTTAGAATCAGAATGACCAATCCAACTTGATGGCGTTACGCAGTCTTTTGTGACACTCTTTCTGCACTATTGTACAATAATGAAACCTGCATCTGTAAGTGATTAATGCTCCCTCCCTCTCTCACACATGCAGGGCTTTTCAATACAGCATTCACAAAGTATGTTGTTGAAGAACCAACAATGGTAACCTCAGTGATCAACACTGGCGCGATGGCATCAACCGGAAGTGTAAATAAAGGACAAACTTCCCAACCTGAAACCACATCACAAATTACAGCCAAATGTCAAGTCCAACATATAAAGGAGACTGAGCTATAATAACATGTAAAATAAAGCAGATATGGTATCATCAGATTAAGATCAGATTAAGCTTATTAGGTTTTTCATAAAGTATGTAACGTAAAATGTGTTTACACAAAAGAGTACTACATGTATGCTCTACTGTACAATTTGTTGTTTTGCTGTTTTGTTTGCTTGTACCAATAAATGTTATTTTTCTAGAATATACTTGCACAGGTGTTTATGTTTTTTGGATAGCTGTGTGGCTTTTTTCATGAAAGGGCAAGACTATTATTTCTACCCCATTAATTCTATCGCTATGACACCATCTACAAGCTACAAATGCTGCACTTTGACAGAAACATAACTGGAAAACAATAGCTGACATTTCGTTATAGTGAGTGACGACACGTAAGGCAGATCTACTAATATCAAACACATTTTGTTGTTAAATGTTTTCGTTTTGTCCATTGATTAATAAAACTATTCTCAAAAGAGTTTTGTTAGAAAAATCTAACAAAAGGGATAAAATGTATTATCTTACAACATGGGTGATTTTACAATCTTCAAAGATCCTACACTTTAAGTGTTATGATTGTAAATGCTCATTATTTAAATAACTGGCAAAATAGTTAAACGAGTCTGTGTGTGAATTGTTCGCAAATTATTCGGTAAACACACAAAGAACAGCTCAAAACGAAATTCGGCTCCATTTTCCCATCGCTAACATCAGTCAACTCTCATCTTAAGTGTACTGTCAAACACAGGGGTTATGAAATATACAACCAAGACAAGGAAGTAAAGACTATCGTCATCAAAGACGATCACGTTCATTGGTGGACATTTGAGGAAATTGTTCAAAGGCTCGACATCTGATTGGCTGCTCCACCGGTCATATATAAGGGTCCGATTAAACCGTATCTTTCTTTCCCTTCTCTTACCGGCAAGGACAAGTCAGCCTCGGCATTGTCCCATCCAAC
This sequence comes from Channa argus, assembly GCF_033026475.1. NCBI lineage: Eukaryota > Metazoa > Chordata > Actinopteri > Anabantiformes > Channidae > Channa > Channa argus. Next base: position 9,487,468 of record NC_090220.1, on the reverse strand, counting down.
TCGCTCGTCCACTAACCCGCCGCCGCATAAGGTCATCAGCGCTTTAGCAATTCGGTAAGGATTAGAAAATATTTATAACGCTATATTTCAGAAGAACCTCTCACGTCATTCTTAATTTATTTCAGTGCTAAGCTTGGTATCTTGTTCATCTACTGGCTCAAACGCTGTTTTGAACATAAATTACTTATTTTTTAATTCTCCGTATTCAATATAAGCAAGTATCGTCAAAATATGAATGCTTATGCTTTATGCCGCATGGTTGTAGAAGCTAACAATAGCAGCTTAGCATAGCGGGGAGGGTGGGGGTAGGGCTTCTCGAATGTTCGAGAATGTTCTCGAACAGTGTGTACTTGGCGGAATAAATTAACTTCCGCACATTTTTCAGAATAAGTCTTTGTATTGTCTAGGTAGCTATTTGGATTAAATACCTTGTAGGTTGTAATCCCGATTCCTGTGGCAGTTTTGTCATTTTAGACTTTACCCGGAATGTAATTCTGAACAGGCAATTTCTAAGGCTAACGTTAAGCTTTTGTGACGTTTGCTCCCCTTCCGGTGTGATTTCGTAATATCAAACCGTCTGATTCTCACGTGGCCAGGCCTATCGCCATCATGCTTTTCATTTCACACTTTTTCTCCCCTTTTCCCATTTTCTTGTTTGCTTTGATACGATGTATTATTTCGTTGTTGGATTTGTGTATTTCACAATGCATATTTTAATTAGCGTAAATGCTATTGTTAGCTCATGTCCTCCTGAAAAGGAACGATGTGTCCTAACATTACGCATTTTTTATTTAAAACACAATTTACCTTTAGATTTGGTTCATATAGCTGAAACCTTTTGTGCTACCCTTTTCTGTGGCTTCAGAAAAACTAACTCAAACTGCATTAATCTTTAAAGTTACACTAAACTTTTCTATATCGTTACTCAATGAATGGTTCCCTCAATGCTAATGTTTAAACTGATTTCTGTAGTCATGACCTAGACACACTTTTCCTGACTTTCAAGTGTGATTAACAGATTTGCCTTTTTATATTCTGTAGAAAACATGTCTAAGGGACCAGCAGTTGGTATCGATCTTGGGACCACCTACTCCTGTGTTGGAGTGTTCCAGCATGGCAAAGTTGAAATTATTGCCAACGACCAGGGCAACAGGACCACACCCAGCTATGTGGCCTTTACAGACACAGAGAGGCTGATTGGCGATGCAGCAAAGAATCAGGTTGCAATGAACCCCACCAACACAGTCTTTGGTATGTGTGAATTTTTTTATTATTGCAGTCACTGTTAACTTGCTGTTCTCTCTTGCCCACAGGAGGTTGATAACACATATATAAAATACTTTATCTCAATAGGGTAACTCAATTCTAACCTTTAAACTTTTGCAGATGCCAAAAGGCTGATTGGCCGCAGATTTGACGATCCAGTTGTGCAGTCAGATATGAAACACTGGCCGTTTACCGTCATCAATGACAACAGTCGCCCTAAGGTTCAGGTCGAGTACAAGGGTGAGACAAAGAGCTTCTACCCAGAAGAGATCTCTTCTATGGTGCTGACAAAGATGAAGGAGATTGCTGAAGCATACCTGGGAAAAGTATGTTATTTGACATACCCCTAGATAAATACCTGCAGGGTTTGTTTTGAATTATGCTAATTTTTGACTTTCATTTCAGACAGTCAACAATGCTGTCATCACTGTGCCTGCCTACTTCAACGACTCCCAGCGCCAGGCCACAAAGGATGCTGGCACAATCTCTGGCCTCAATGTTCTGCGTATCATCAATGAACCAACTGCTGCTGCTATTGCCTATGGTTTGGACAAGAAGGTATATAATGTTTGAAATGGTGCAGCCAAATTTATATTGTGACTAAATTAGGATGGTTGTGACTTTGTAAGAACTATACTCCTTGTAATTTAAGGTTGGTTCAGAGAGGAACGTTCTGATCTTTGATCTTGGTGGTGGCACCTTTGACGTGTCCATCCTGACCATCGAGGATGGCATCTTTGAGGTCAAGTCTACTGCTGGAGACACTCATCTTGGTGGGGAAGATTTTGACAACCGCATGGTTAACCACTTCATCGCAGAGTTCAAGCGCAAGTACAAGAAGGACATCAGCGATAACAAGAGAGCTGTCCGTCGCCTGCGCACGGCTTGTGAGAGGGCAAAGCGCACCCTGTCTTCCAGCACACAGGCCAGCATAGAAATAGACTCCCTTTATGAGGGAGTTGACTTCTACACCTCCATCACCAGGGCTCGCTTTGAGGAGCTCAACGCCGACCTCTTCCGTGGAACTTTGGACCCAGTGGAAAAGTCGCTCCGTGATGCCAAGATGGATAAAGGACAGATTCACGACATTGTGTTGGTTGGTGGCTCCACCCGTATCCCCAAGATCCAGAAACTGCTTCAAGATTTCTTCAATGGAAAGGAGCTCAATAAGAGCATCAACCCAGATGAAGCTGTAGCCTATGGAGCTGGTGAGTGTTCACCCAGTTAGTCTAAAGTTAATTCCCTTGTCAACAACTGTTTCTAAATCACAGATGCTGCACTTGGTGTTTGTCACTCCACAGCATGAATTTTAGTTTTTGCTTTGTCTAAATTGTCTTATTGTTTTACAGCTGTCCAGGCTGCCATTTTGTCTGGTGATAAATCTGAGAATGTGCAGGACTTACTGCTTCTTGATGTTACTCCTCTGTCCCTGGGTATTGAGACCGCTGGAGGTGTCATGACTGTCTTGATTAAACGTAACACCACCATTCCTACCAAGCAGACCCAGACCTTTACCACCTACTCTGATAACCAGCCTGGTGTGCTCATCCAGGTAAGCACAATACATCTGTTTTGCTGTGATGCTTATTCCAGCTATCTGTAGCTTCCACCAGGTGTCATTAGACCAAAAATGACAGACCTTCCTTGGATGTCAAAGTGAAATTAAACTGTCAGAACTGTAGACATAATTAAGTTTTTAGCTAATCATGGATTGTTGAAACAGGTTTATGAAGGAGAGCGTGCTATGACCAAGGACAACAACCTGCTGGGCAAATTTGAGCTGACTGGCATCCCACCTGCTCCCCGTGGTGTTCCCCAGATTGAGGTGACATTTGATATTGATGCCAATGGTATCATGAATGTCTCTGCTGTTGACAAGAGCACTGGCAAGGAGAACAAGATTACAATCACCAATGACAAAGGTACAAAAAGAAGGAAAAAGCTGCTAAAACCTAATAAATCTATAGTGGGCAATTAAATAATGATCTTGTATGTTTTGACAGGTCGTCTCAGCAAGGAGGACATTGAACGTATGGTCCAGGAAGCTGAGAAGTACAAGCAAGAGGATGATGTCCAGCGTGACAAGGTGTCTGCTAAGAATGGCCTGGAGTCATACGCCTTCAACATGAAGTCAACTGTGGAGGATGAGAAGCTTGCTGGCAAGATCAGTGATGAGGACAAGCAGAAGATCTTGGACAAGTGCAATGAGGTCATCAGCTGGCTTGACAAGAACCAGGTGAGCTGTTATTTTTATATTCCAATTGGTTACATGAGTTGCCTAAAAGTAACCACTTAAAAAAACAAAACAATTCTTTTCCAGACTGCCGAGAAGGATGAATACGAACATCAACAAAAGGAGCTGGAAAAAGTGTGCAACCCCATCATCACCAAGCTGTACCAGAGTGCGGGTGGTATGCCTGGTGGTATGCCAGAGGGCATGCCTGGCTTCCCAGGTGCTGGTGGTGCTGCCCCTGGTGGATCCTCTGGACCCACCATTGAGGAGGTTGACTAGACATTTCATTACTTCAGCTGCTACCTCAAATGTTTCCCAAGAAAGTAACCCTCTTATAGCACAGGTTAAAAGCTAAAGAGTGTAAATTGAAAAAGTATAAACAGGGTTCAGGGGTCACATTTACTGTATCATTTGCAACACAACTGGGAGTAAGTTGTAGGTGGCCCATGAGTGTCACTTAACATGTAGTAGTGTGGTGTATGCAGACATGTTAAATAAAATCTTGTCACCCTTTGTCTGTCTTCTGCTTCAATTTCAAGCCACTGTGTGAAATGACCATGGATTTCTGCTGCTTATTGGTATTTGGCAAGACTAATTTAAGCATGCCACTTAGTTTTTGAAAAGAGGTGGATTAAATTTTAGGCAAACTTGAGCTAAGGCACAAATTTTATGAAACTTGACAATCAAAATAAAGTGGGGAATGATTTAACTAACTCCAGTGGTCAAAGCATGGGCCATGAATGAGGCCAGAAGTTCAACTGCTTGGTCACTTGAATTGAGCGTAAAGTGAAACTTTCAGGCGATGAATGTTATTCGTAGTGTGTTTTATCCCCAGGTGCTTCTGTTTTGGCCGCTCTATCCAAACCAAGGGGTAAAATGCTAATCTTATAAAAATAAAACATGGCAGTCGACGTATTGTACTAATTTGGCTATTCTGTGTATCTAAGCGTGGAATAATGAAATTTGAAAATTGTGCAATCGAGGTAACTTGTAAATATAGGAAATATATGAATGCTTCTGCCAGACTACATGACGAGGTCATGGCAGTAATGAGGTCTTGAATAAATTGAATGCATGTAAAACTAAAGCTTGGAGCGGCTTGTGGTTTGATAATGATTATCACTAATCGTATACAGTTGCGTAAGAAACTCAATTACCCAAACCCTAAGCAGTACTATAGTAACCCTACTCGTTACTATAACGTGTGCGTCGGCGTTTCCATGGCTGCAGTGCATTACAGAACAGAAGAAAGCAGGTAGGAACCTTCCTGGCCTTACCTGAAATTTCGTCAAAATTGTTATATTCGTGACCGTAAATACAAGTACCAGCTACATACGTTTACTTGTTATGAAATTTAAGTGTCTTTATAGTTTTCCAAGTGCTCGTCGTTTAGCAAAACAAGCTAAGGTTATCGATGGTTGCCAACACAAGTTCTATTGAGGCCTCATTGATAATGTTAGCTTTCCAACTAACGTTAGGCTAAGTCATGACAAACAATAAAACACATGACTTGGTAAACTTATTTACAACACAAAGCCTTTAGCCCATATAGAATTATTATGAATCGCCAAAGGTAACCAGAAAACAGAATGGGTTGGTGAAAATAATTTCATTTAAAATACTTCATTTAGCTTAGCATTAAATCATTATCAGGCGTTTGTTGTAAGTTTGACCACATTAACAGGTAGATTGTCCAGGAAACGTCATTGAATCTAACTGCTGTATCATTACGCTGAAGAATCCAAATAAAGCTAGAGTTAACCTAAGATAAATGGCAAAAACTAGCTGTGACCTACCAGGGTGTTTTTGGTTAAATCTTAAAAAGAAAGAAGGCACTTTAGAAGCCTCCGTAGCTATTGTATGCAATAGTTACGGTATGAGGTTTTTAGTATGGAGAACTCGGAACCAAGTCTGTTTGTGGTACAAAGTCAATTTGCCAGTATCTTGTTGAGTTTACCAATAAGGTACGAAGAACTTTGAGCAAATAAGCAATACATATTTTCTACTAAGTTGGAGAGCACATATCTATACGTATTTTAGTTTCCAGTTATAACTCGATATTTTAGCTATGTAAACGTGTGTATATGTATGTCTATGTAAGTATGTATTGTACTGCCTTCGAAGGATGGCTACAATTTAACAAACCAGCAGATGGAGTAGTAACCTACTTGCTCTGACTACGTCTAATAACTTGGATTTTAAGCACAAATAAAAAGAGACTCAAATATTTATATGACTTCACCCTTTATCTTTAATCGTGTAATAAAAAACGGTGGCGGTAGGAACGTTAAAGAGTCACGTGACCATACATTTTTGTGAAGTAATTTAGGATTCAAACTTGAGTGGGACAAAAATTAGATCCTTAATGTTTGAAACTTCAGAATGGCAACTGTCAGCATTGGTATTCAGTTGGCAGTGTACCTGGCTGTATTTATATCTTAGGTGAAAAGTGTAAAACATTTGAAGGTCCCACATTTATTTGTACAAACAATAGCTCACAAATGCAACCACAATGGCACCACACTGGTTTTGCATTTTTCAGGAAGGAGACATGTACCTACTCCTAGAGATGAATGTATTGTGTTGCATAAGGTTCACAAGCATCCCACAGGACAACTGTCGAGGAACTGGTAAAGATGGTGGGGGTAACTGGTACAAAATCCTCTACATCCACAGGAAGTAGAGCATTGTATAGCCCTAAACTTAAAAAAAAAACATGCCTACATGTTTTTTTTTCTTTGTGGCGCAATTCTTGTTTAATTATTGATGACAGTTGAGTTGTATGTTGTATGTTGAGGTTCATCTGAGTTTATATATACCTGCTACAATCAGATTATTTTACACAAAAAACAGAATTAACTTTTGACATGACTATAAGTACAATAACATTACGTCATGCTTAACATAAATAAGCTCTTGCAGCCTGTTGTGTTCTTGTACTATAAAGTTTTTTTTCACATTTTAATAGATAAGATCTTTGTGAAGAAGACTCACCAGCTACCAAATTAACATGGATAAAGGACTCAAACATACATCCCCAAGACAAGCACTTCTGGCCAACCAGTGGGACTCTGTGGAGTCTGAGATCTTGGCCCAAAAGACAGTCTCCCAACAACAGATGCAGATTGACTACCATGAGAAAAACGGCTACAAACTGCCTCAAAGGGAGAATGCTGACTACTTAAAACAGGGTGATGATGAGGATGCTGATGATAAAGTTTATGACAGCCTTGAAGTAGAATCCCACTACAATGCCAAAAGGAACCTCTTCCCTCCATACACAGAATATATGCATACAAAAATAATCCAAAGAGAAAGGTGAGTAATGTAAATTTCATTTACTTTTTTAAATGAAACTTACTTTTCATTTACTTTTTGTCCTGCCAAGAGCAAGCCATTTAGTGTTGCAATTTAATTATGAAGTTCAAAGTGGGCATAGATACCGAGCATTAGTGTGCTTAGAAGTATCTTCTGTTGCAAGACTACATCTAACATTCCTATCAGGCTGGAATGAACACACTCTAAGTATGCTTAATGTATCAGTGTGGCAAATTTAGACCTTCAGCCACATTTGTAAAATAAGGTTTTAGGCTTGTATTCAGAGAGGATTGGCATGCTACATTTTGAAAGCAAATTCAAAAAGAAAAAAGAGGTTTGTTAATTTCCTCTCTACCTATTTACTCCCAAGTCCTTTTCAAAATCAATCAATTCAGTCACAAATGTATATGTTATCTAAAATAAACTCAGTTGCTTAGTTGTTTTTAAGCAAACATGATTCAAAACACTGGTAAATTCTGCATTTGTTGAAATTGTTGCACCTAAACTGTGCGGTGCAAAGTGTGGTTTACTCACTGTTGGACAGTGGAGCTCTATGGCAAAGAGAATGAGGTTTTGGATTTAAAAAAAATTAAATACATATGGCACGACTCATTCTAATGTAGAGATCCTTCATTTGGCCAGTAGATAGTAGTAATTGATGTTAGTGGCACAATATTTATAGATTTACTGCCCTGGATGAAATAGTATTGGCAAATAGCTATTAAAGTTGCTACCATAAATTAATTTTTATGTTTTGATTAAAACTCATGTTAGCTGTGTAATAGATGACTGGGGTAAAGGTCTTGTGAAAATAAACACATAATTTCATTGGCTGTCTAGGCTTTCATTCTATAAATATGTATTTTTGTCTAGGCTGTTCACCCCAGGGAGATTGTGCCCATCTTTGTTCAATTTACCCATTGAACCGAACTGTTACTTTCACTGCCTGTGACAAATTAATTAAATTTAAGCATATAATAGTGTTGCTTAGATGAAATATGAGGAGCATGGGAGTAACAATGAAACCTTTTACTTTTAAACTGCACATGGATGAAAAGATAAATAGTCTTCATTCATCATTTAACAATGAAACAGTGTCAGTCATTTAATGAGATGCAGGCACTGCTCGTACATTGTAGTGACAATGGCCTAATTCAGGTGCTTTCGGAATAACAGCTTTTATTTGAGGGAAATTAGATTTTTGTTTTGTTTGGGTGGATCACAATAAGTGGTCACTCATGGTCCATTAACCAGGGTCATCACCACTCTCTTTTTTGAGAGACTAGAGAGGCATCTGAGTTAAAGACTACACCTTACCTGTTTTTGCACTCTGGTTTACTTGTACAATTTTTTTTGCTCTTCTTCTTGCTCCAGACACACCTGCTTGTCATTACTTTATAAAATAGATAAGGAGCATTTTCTATTTTCTTAGCATTAATCTGTGCAGATTAATACCCAGCAAGTGTGTGTCGACTTCCAAAGTACATTGTTTCAGGCAAAAATGACCATGACATTCTCACAAAATGTCATGTCGGCATTTCATATTGCCCGGGCATTGGACACAATCCCATTTCCACTACGATCTCTTATAATAATTTCCATTATAATCTTCTCCTCTCTTCTACCTCCTCATACAGGGTAAGCCTTTTCACACAATGCCATTGCCCAGTTTACAAACCCAAAGAGCATTTCTCATTCAAGCAAAAGATTCCTATTGAAGCAACTCCATTCATCTATCCTTACTATATATTACACCTATGTCATGCCAAATATTGCAAAAAGATATTTGAGTACCATGTGTATGACCAGTTTTTTTCTTTTTCTCAATGGGTTTTGGTCACAATATTTTACTTGCTTTTGTATTTAGGTGTCTGCTTCTTGGACAAGAAATAATGGGCTGTAGTGTTTTGCCAGTGTTAGAGGCATCATGCCCAGCTGCATTTTCTCTATAATACATTCTCCTACTTGTTTGAGTTGGAGTCATTAGAGAGACATCCCTTACCCTTTTGGCCTCGTCGAATTCAAGGGCCCTACACCTAGGCAACCCCCCCCAAAAGCTCAACATTGCGGTAGGAGAATTAGGCTCCCCTCATCCTCCCAGTAAGCACAACAAAGAGGCTCTCTGCTATTTATTTTAATGAGATCTTTTCATCACCATCAGAAAGAGCATTTTAGCCTGCAATTTTCAAGCCATTTCATAAGCTGAAAATTGTCGTTTGTGAACCATTCCCTCGCTAGTAGCTCTCAAATACGCTCTCATTAGTGAGCCTGGAGGTGAAAATACGAAAATTATCTGTAAATACAGGCTCATAATCCCCCTCATCTGTTTCAATTTCAGAAGTCTCTGATAAGGCCTAGCACTCTTTGTTTAAGGACAACATCATTCTAATAATGGTGTAATGCCTCTTGTTCCTTTGACCTCTTAGCACAGGCCCTATGTGCCATTCAGATGTGTGTAAAATGTCCTTTAGAGATGGAAATATCATTAATAAAGCTGCTTACCAACATTTAAATATATTACTAATGTAATTATCTCAGTTGGTAAGGCAGTCGTCCACAGGGTCAGTGGTTCAATCCCCGGTCCCGGCTATATGTCGAAGTGTCTCTGGGCAAGACACTTAACCCCTAACAGCCCATTTCCCTTTTCAGGTGTGCAGTGCCGGTCCAAGCCCGCTAGAAAATGCCAGATCATCATGTGGACAATGATATGCTGTGGCGTCCCTGAACTTACAGGATAAGCCAAAAGGACCAAAAAAAAACATAATTAAGGAACACATTCTTTTAAGATTCAGTTTAATTTTTTTCTAATTAAATGAGCTTAGCAATTAATTTAGAACATATTAATGCAAATATTAGTCTCAGGGGAGTCTCTGTTGAATTTGTGATCTTTATTCTGTTTTCTTTTACCTTGCAGCCAGCTGATCTCTAATGATGACTATTCTGACCTGCGCTATGACCCCAACTGGAGGATCAACCTAAAGAGAAATGAAGACTTAATTAACAGTCCACAGATTTCCATTGAAAAATTTTACACTGAAGAAAAGTTTAATCAGTCTTATGCTAATAGACAGGAACTGACAATAAATGGTGGATACAGATATATTGCTGACAGTACTCCAGCTGTTGTGGTGACTCCACACACGGCTGACTGTAAGTCTGACTGGCCATACTGCCTTCACCTACAAGGTGATCAGACAAGCTCAGTAAGATCTCCTGATTGTCATAGGAATGCTTTGCAACTTGGATCACAAGAAGCTGAAATTTCAAGGCCACCCAGCTCTTCTACTACAAATGAAAGTAATAACACTTTACACTCAGATTCCAGAGAGACCTGTGAAGATAGCTTTGACAATGCTGGTCACAATAATAGCACATCTACTAAAATGACAGAGAATATACCTGCTGCAGAATTTCAGACCTACCACCAGTCAGAATGGATACAACACATTCAAGGCAGGCCCATTGAGACACAGAAAATGAGCTCACCCACAATGACGAGTCCAAACAAAAAGCTAAAAAGACTGGCCGAGGACATAGTGGAACGGAACAAAATAACCCTAGGCCGCAACACTTCCAGATGTGGCTCCTACGTGAGGGCACATGCCCTTAAGCATGAGGTCCCTTGTCATGTGAATAAGGTGTGTATACAATGTAGTTTTCTGAATTACTGAATAGGAATATGATTTTTTTGAAGGGGGCAGCTTTGTGATGGTCGCTCTTGTACAGTCAGTCTGTCAAAAACAGGCTGCAATTACAGAAACAGACACCAGGAGCTGCACTAACATTGATAATGAATTTTGGAGTGTTGAGCTTTGTAAGTTTGACTGGGTGGGGACCAATTATAATATATGAGTTGTTTAAAATCCTAGTTTAATCAGTTTATGCTATAGTTTTATGATCTATTTGGCAATGTCCTGTGATCTGTCCTGTGCTCAGTCTTGGAGAAAAATCTATTAAATCTACTTGAGTCTAAGACTGATAATTTCCTACAAAATTGTGTTATTTCTTTTGGATAAAAATCTTTCGGTCATAGTTATGATTGAGAAATATTAGACCCAAAAATATATAGACAAGTTTGTGTTGTTGTCTATGTTGGCTGGTAAGAGTAGCTTACTGTTGATACCATTGTGCTGTGGCTTTGTTGTGATTTCGTGTGAATTTGTTGAATCCTGGACAGAATCTCAGTACGATTGCTGAAATGGTACTGAGATTCTTTAATTACAGAGTTTGATTGTGAGGCTTGTTAGTACATGTGAACAACACATGCTGTTCTGTCTTATTTTTTTAAACACATCTTTTTTCACTGTGCACTCAGGTGACCAGTATATGCTTATTCTAATGTTGGAAATGCAATTGATGGGCAGTATATTGACTGCAGCATGTCTCACAAACAGAGACAAAAATTGTTTGCATCTTTTTTCCCTGTTTTTTCTTTCCCTCTCCTGCGTCAGCCAAGCTTATGCTCATTTAGTTGTATTGATATCTATATGCTCTTTATTGTCATCTCAGACAACAACTAGGAGAATATCCTATGATGTTTGCTCTGACCCAGTCTGAAAATTAATTTGGCAAAGAACCATAGCTGTTTTCATCTGCCTTCTCCTCCACCATATGAAAAGGGCCATGTCTGGCTATGCAGGGCTTATTATGAGTTGATGTGTACAACAAGAACATCAGAGACGCATGGTTACCAATAGGCTCTTAGACATCCCTGCACCTGGCACAGTGGCATAATTGGTCAGGATGGCCCGCATTCCCCATTTGTCGGGCCACAAGACTGTTTGCTAGCTATAATACCCCCAACCTTGTTCACCCATCTGAGCCCCAGCTCTCTACAATGTCTCATATCATCACCATTTACATAGTCAAGAGCCGTTAGCTTTGTGCAATAGTAAACAGCGCCAGAGCCTTTCCCTCTCGTAAACCCTTGTGTTTTGTCATTTTCCCTCTGAATTTGCTTGTTACTTCTCCATTGCCCCATCTCCCCAAAGACATGCCTTACTTAATGGGGGGCACAGGGCATAAAAGAAGGGGGCAACAATTTGCATGTAGTCTATTTCTTGTTTCATTACTGGATTAATATATGAATTAGGTGTGTTACAGCAACTTTATAATGTATCAACAAAGCTTATTACAAATACGCGTAAAGGACAGTAGAAATATTTTTTAGATTAAAAAAATAATTAAAATAACATTTTTGAGAAAGGAGTACCATCTTTGTGACTAACATGCTTGGATAATAGATAAGCCACAGCAAAACAGAATTAACATATAAACATCATCCTTGATTTGCAAGTGTGTAAACATAATTATGTTTCTTAAAAACAAACAAAAAAAAATCAACATGACGGTGGCACAGTTTGAGTAATTAGACGCTGAGTCGTGTTTGTTTATATATATATATATATATATATATATATATATATATATATATATATATATATATATATGACAGTTAACTTAACACTGAAACCAAACATGAAACATTTTTTGAGGCTATAATGTTAATAGATATTAATTATTGGTAAGTTTTGATTTTGTTCTCTGGTCCCTTGTTTTAAAATATATTAAATATAATAAATAATATTTAATTTTACACACACAAAATGAAATATTCAAAGAAGTAACAGAATTTTGTTACCTTCTACTTTCTCTCTAAGATATTTCGAAATGTAATATTGGCAGATGTAGTGAGAGATACACCTGTAGAGAACATAAGCAACTTTTCATCTGTAGGATAAGTACTCATTTTATTACAAAGTGTGTCCTGCTTCCTTCAGCTCTTCCTTGTCTGTTGCACTTGCAAAAGATAGCAACACTCCATGTGCAAATCGCATCAGTTTCACAAATCAATGTGAGTTCAGGCAGGCCAGTTGCTGCTAGGCCTTTTTAAAATAACCCATTTGGTCTTTTGAAGAGAGTGGCCATCTCAAGGCAACTTGTGATAATTAGACGTGTTATTAAATGTACACAATTTCCTAATGCAGCAAATGTTTAGCTCAGCCAAGTGGCAGAGTGGCAGTAGCAATGATTGGCTTCATTGGAGCTTGGGCCTCCTTTGATAAAGACAGAAGTAGCAGATCAATCTTCTGCTATTGCACTCAGCCCTCAGAGTCCCTTCTCCTCTCGCAAGCCCTCACTTCAAAGCCAGGGGAACATAATGTACAATCTTTTAATAGCTTTAGACCAAAGCTCTGGGGAGCTCTCTGCCACTGTATACCCTGCCTCAGTCTAAACACCTAATCAAGATTACCTGGGCTGGCCACAATAGCAGCTAAATGCAATTCAAGATCCACAGCCCCTTTGAAGTCTTCATTGCGAAAAGCAGATGTTTCCCGGATACAGGAGGTAATACAGCTAGCTGCAATTGGCAGACTTTGTTGTGACTCACAGAGAAGCAATTACGTGGCTCCCAATTGAATAGAAAAGATATTACACAGCTTACCATGCTCAACATGTAATACAGGGCTGATCATTTGCTCCAACTGATTGGGATTTTTATAATGGGTGACAAAAGGCAATGGCAGGGGGAATAGGTAAAGGTGAGAGGCAGATGTGTGTGTGTGGGACATACAGTAGTCACAGACACTTGCTCCTGATCTTCTAACAACTGTTCTGCCCATGTTGTTCATCTGTAAGAGGACCTGAATCGCTAACGGTCTGGGATTCCACTTTTTTCGACGAGCTACTGCAAACACCCAAATTGGCTTGAACACTATAGAAAAAAGATTATACAGTTTGGACATTGAAACACCACCAGGTGTGAGTGCTCCAATAATACCCTAAATATTTTTCAGCATAATAGTGGAGGCTATTAGATGCAATCACAAACATACTTATCGATAGATATGTTACAAAGTGATTCAGTCTCTCTTTGCGACCTTCATTCATTCAACTTCACAGAATTATTGGCTTTCAGTGAAAAAAGTCTTCAGTCTGTCAATACCATTGATCCACTCAGGTGGTCCTCTGCCACTGAGGGGAAGTCTGGAGTTAACTAAATGATTTTCATTACAGCATAAAAACAACATAATTCTACGCCACATGGAAACATTTGGAACAACTGAAACAGTAATTTGATACAATATCGTGTAGTTAAAAAAGAAAGACATTGATATGAATGGGTGTAATATTAATACTCCTGTGTGTAGATTTTAACAGGCTGTATAATGTACGTATGTATAAGCTTCGAAGCCAGCTTAGGGTCTGAGCTGCCTCTGAAAAACACAATGGCTGCAGTTAGGACCCTTTTATACTTTTGACACTGTTCGCAATGAGCATTTGGGAAAAAAGTAGTTAGTTTTGTAGTAAAAAAGGAGAAGATTGAAGGAACATTATTGTTTTGAATACTTGAGCAGCCATCTTAGCACTGCAAAACAGAGGAGAATATTTTCCCAGTAGAAAGGGAAAAGCTGATGTTTGGTAAATCAGCTACATTAAATTCATGAGACACACACTCATAGACCTCCTGCTAAATAATTTGGTCAGATCATGCAAAGAAGAGTGCCAGCCCTTCTTTTGGAAAAATTGTGCCACTTACCCTTAGCTGATATCGTCTGTTGTTGTGTTTGAGGTGTAAATGGCTAGATATAGAGTTGATTATTTGTGCCTTCAGAAATACACCAAGATACTATTTGGAGGAGTAACTCATACCAGTGTAAAGGAGTTAAAAAATATTCACAGCACCTATCTGTATATATGTCAGTGGAAAGACTAGCCTAAAGGTTAGAGGTTGTTTGCTGGCATCCCAGTTAAGGCAAATGTCATATGGCATATGCCCCACTCCCCCCCCATATAGCCCAGTCATGGCTTTATCATTTGTCTTTTATTTCTCTGACATCCTACAATAAAGAAAACATCTTTAAGCTGTTAATCCTACTATAACCCTAGGTCACCCAGAACAGCAGCGGGAAGAAAGCCCAGCGGAAAGAATATCCCAACCCCTCTCAGCAGCAGCAGCCCTCTGCTCCAGAGGTCAGAAGTGTGCAGGGAGACTATTTGAGCTCCCCATTAGTAAGACCAACTGCTGTAACCCAGCCAAAAGTTCAGAAGATGACTTCATCACAGCCTGTGCCCTCCACCATCCATCTCAACATCAACCTCAACACTTCATCCCATGTTCTTTCGTTACTGCAGCACACGGGCCAGGATGCCCTCATGAACTTAGCATCTCTTTGTGGTCATCCTCAGTTGAGCTACGCATCTGAAGTTCAGATTGCCTTGCCTCCAAAGTATCAACCAACAGATTTAGAAAAGCCCTCCCACATGTCTCTGAGAAGGCTAAATACAAAACGTCATCCCCACTCAAACCTGGAGAGCAGCCCTGAACAATGCCAAAGGTGAATCATTGTACTGTTTTTTAATTGACAGTAAAAAAGCCATTTTAAGAATCTCGTTGACAAAAAGAATTATGGCTGTCTCCAAAATAGGAATCAGAAGCATAATTGTGGACACAGTAGATTAATTAGTGTTAGTAAAATGACAGCGCTTAGGCTGGAACAACAATGTCCTGTCTAATGCACTATATTGAAATTCATTATATACATATTCATATTCACTATATCTATATAAAATATTTATGTAATAATATACACTAATATGAGCAAAAATTACAAATATGTTGCATCTAATTATCATTAAATGCTTCAATATTTATATTAATTTATCATGTTGTGTTTTCAGGACAGCAGCATTAAAGTTGCCATTATCGTCTGATGGAGAGAACCAGAATTTTCCAAATGAGGTTCACTCTAAACAGTTTCCACAAAACCTCCTCAAGACACCCATTATTAGTTCATCACAGAGCCTGGGCTCCTACACAGTCCTGCCCCCTATAGAAAAGCCGCCAACAGGAAAAGAGCATAACCTGAGTCCTGGTCAGTGTGTGAACACAGCCTACCCCATTCAAAGAAGCAGCTCTGACAGCTACCTGAGTCACATGAAGAAACAGAAAAGGCTGAAGGCAGGAGTCACTTACAAGGTTGGTCTGTGAGCCTCATTTGTGTCATCAAAGAAGAGAAACTGAGTGGTTTAATGTTTTGTTTTTGCTGTACAAGATTAGGGGTGTTTTACTGATACTTTATTGTATATTTAAAACAATCTCTATGTTTTCCATAAGCTGTAATAAAGATGCATTTGTTTTAAATGACAGACTAGTAGGCACACTTAGTGTCATTCAAGCACTAGATGTGTCCATAATTAGTTTGGATTTCATGCAATGTCTATAGAGTAGCTGGTACTGGCCTTATTTATTGATTTGATTCCAAAACGCCATGTAAATTATTAACTTCTGTTATAAAGATAAGATAAACATTTTTTGTGAGTAAAATATTACAATCGTACAGTACAAATAAGTATACAATCACCAAACAATTGCACTTGGGTTCATGTTATTGCACATTGTTACAATAATTAATTAATAGGAAAGTATATTATAGTGAGTTTTGGTTCACTGGGGGCAGCTATAGTTGTAAAGTCTGACAGCAGCAGGGAGAAAAGACTCGGCACTTAGGATGTAATAATCTGTCACTGAAGGAGCTCCTTAGAGATGTCAATATGGCATACAGGGGGTGGGGTTCGTTCTCCAGCAAGGATGATAGCTTTGCTGTCATCTTCCTTTCTCTGTCCTCCTTTTCTGTGTCCAGTGGCCTCCCCAGGACCTATCCAGTCTAGTGTTCTGTAGAGATGCTGCTGCTCCAGCAAACCACACTGTAAGAGGCCACCAAAGAGTCAAAAAATGTCTTCAGTAGTGCTCCTTGCACTCCAAAAGACCTTTGTCTCCATAGCAGAAAGTTTGTGCTCTGTCTTTTCCTATAAAGTGCTTCTGTGTTATCAGTCCACTCCAGTTTATTGTTTAGGTGAACACCCAGGTCAGAGTCCACTCTCTCATTGTCCTTTCCCTAGATGTTCACCGGTGATGGTGAAGAGTATGTGTGTCTGCTAAGTCCACTACCAGCTCTATGGTTTTCCCCACATTGATCTGGAGGCAGCTCTGCTGGCACCAGTGCTAGCTCAGTTCTCTCTACTCTCTGTAATCATTAACTGTGAGCAGACCAACAATGGAAGAGTCATCAGAGAACTTCTGCAGGTGACAGGTTGCTGAGCTGAACATGAAGTCTGTAGTGTAGATGGTGAAGAGGAACAGTGCCAGAACCTTTCCCTGCAGGGCTCCTGTATTACAGACAACCATGGCTGACTCGTAGTCACGAGCCCTCACATACTGTGGTTGGTTTCTGAGGTAATTTAGTATCCAGGGGGACAGGACAGAAGCTCATCCCTCAGAAGCTCAGGCTTGATTTAAAGCACTAGCGAAGTCAAAAAACATGACTCTCTCTGAGCTCCCAGTCTTCTCCAGGTGATAGAGAGCCTTGTTCAGAAGAAAGATGACAGAATCTTCAACTCCGATGCCTGGCTGGTAGGCAAAGAGAAGTTGATCTATTGATGTGCTCACCAGAGTGCAGAGATGGTTAAGTATCAGCCTCTCCAGCATCTTCATCACATGTGAGGTCAGCGCGACCGGTTTGTAGTCCCCGAAATCTTTCGGCGAAATGTCTTAGGTACTGGTACCACACCTCTCTCTACGTATTTCCCAGCTCCTCCTTGTTTCCTGGTTTAAAACAAATGATTACATTTTTCAGCACATCTGAGTGTTTCTAGTCCTGAACACTGACAGATACCTTAACTGCAGGCTGGATGCTTCATAAACATTCAGTGACTTTGATAAACCTGGTTTTGCAGCTGGGCATTCAACAATTTGGAAAGTTATGGATTAAGGCATGTTTGAAACTTGCCTTAATGATCACACATTTCACTGAATACACTTTGTGTTGTTGTTATGCACTTCTACACAACTAAAGTGGCTTCTGAATTGTTAAATTGAGTAGCATTCCCCTTTAAACCCCACATGCATAAGAGGTTACACAAATACTTGCCCCTTTAAAATACTTTAAAGTCCTAATTAATCCCCTCAGCTGTCTCCATGCAGGGGCTGCTTAATCCAACAGGAGTGCACAAAACATCGGGTTAATTATTTAGCTCCACTAAGATATACATAATTGCTATAAGATAATGACTGCATAAACCACAAAGCTGCAGGCTCTGAAAGGCCATATGAAGACCTGTTACAGGATAAGGTGATTAGAGGGGGCAGTGTCTGTAAGGCACAGGGCCACTAAAGATGGCCATTTACATTTAATAATTTGGCTGTTGTATTTCGAGTCTTCTTTGATTTGTGCGACTGAGCTGTGCAGGGAAATCTTGAGTAGAAAGTAATTAAGCAATCTTGTCATCTCCAAGTTAGTTTCATAATGTATTGCCATTGGATTTTATGCCATGGGTTTAGCAAATACTTGTTTGACAAGGCAGGTTAAACATTAGGTTTATCTAAAAAAAAAACTCAAGTCTCACTAATTAAACTTACAACAGCCCTCTAACCAAACTTTAAAATATTGGTATTTTAAACATAGACTTTTTGTATCCAAAAACAGGCAGACAAAACGTATCCTATTTTACATAAATGTCATTCAAATCAAATACAAAAATGTTCTGTGCTTCTTTTTTTATTTTTTATTTAACCCAACCAATAACCATTGAGAAAGTTGGAATCAAGAAATGCTAGAATCTGATTAACTGTTTATGGTTGTACTCACATAATCCTCCTGTGGTGCCCATCACCCTCCACTCCTTGACCTTCCATCTCTCCCACCATGTTAGCTGTCATGTCTGACAAGATTACAGTCTTAGTTCTTAAAGCAGTCTGGCTTCAGTCCCTGCACATGAAAGCAGATGAGTGTGACTTTGGGGCAGGGGGGAAAGGGGTAAGGACTTCGAAAGAAAGCTGCCCTTTGTGTCCATGGCCCATTGCGAAAGCAGGCTGAAATACTCCCTCCAAACAGGAGCCAGTACAATCTGAAATGATTAGCTCCCTCTTGGCTGGAACAACCTGTGGAGTTTATACACCCATGTACACACAACTCATTGTCATCAGCACCTGCAAAGGAGCTAGTTTAATAGTACTCTCAGTATTTGTTATTGTACCTGAGGAAGACATTTCAGTAACGTATCAGACCCTAATAAGCAAACACTATTCACCTGTCACCAACAATATAAATACAACCTAGTGATGTTAATGTTGTTGTTGACAGTGAACATAAACGTATTGTTTATGTTACGTAATAGCTTTTATATTAGTTTGCATTGCTTACTCTTTTTAAATTTGTTGTGATGCAATTTTCCCCTATGTAATAAAGCACTGTGATTTGCCTCTGTGCCATATAAGTAAAGCTGCATAACAGTTATGATTACATTTAAATATTAAGTAAATCTACGGTTGGTGGAAATGCCATTAGTTTTCATTGTAGCTTTAAATGACATGTTATATTATGATATTAGTGTAATGGTGGTATTTATAGTGGCATTAAACAAAATGTTAGTGCATCACCCGTCGTTATAATCTATGGTTTAGAAACCATAAATGTCTGCACAAACTGGGCCAACCTGCCAAGTAGATTCTGAGATATTCAGTGAAGAAAAAAATGGACATGGTGGTGGTGTACGATAGAAAGAGAGAAAAGAGATCTCAGAGTTAATGGCAGTTCAACCAACTGGTTGTTAAAGTATTTCATTTTGCACTAGAGTGGTTGACCAGTGTTACTGGCATGGTGAAAAAAATAAAATCATTCTTACTGTGTATGTGGCTGATCATGCTATAAAATCTGAATTTATTTTGCTAGCCCCCGACATAGTGTAGATGTACATAAAATCACTTTTGTTTTAGTCAAATATTTCTCCATATACAGTTACATACCAGACTGTCTACTCTTTTTTCATAGGGATACAGCAATATATCATCATGTGCAGTATATCAGGCCCTAATAGCTGTGCACTCAGTGTAGTGGAGTCCATAAGTATTTGAGTTCTCAGTGTTTTTGCAAATTTCTGCCAGCCATTGAGATAGCCAAACAACAAGGTAGCAGTGTTGTAAAGATGTTTGGTGAACTCTCTCAACACACTGTCTGCCAGGCATTTGTCTATTATTTTCTGTATTATTAGTGATTTATTTTCTTCAATTCACCATTTCAAATGCACCATTTGAACCCAGTGAGGGACATCAAAATTGCTTCATTGTATTTGATCAGAATTGCAACATCAAATTGGATCAAAATTGCAGTTGGAAGTGTATTGTTTGTGCCATGGTGCCATTTTGCCCGCCATCAAAACAAATTGATTTCAGTTCGACAAAGGTCTGCCTGAAATTAAGTAATCAAAAGTGTCACTTGGTGTTTGATAGCACAAATAGGGTTTGGCTATTGTCAGCTTTCAAAGTTCAAACTGTCTCTCTCCCTCAGGAATACAGTCTGAAAGACTACAAGCAGCTGAACACAGTTACAAATCCTCAAGGCCTGGGGCCTGACTACACAACCATTGCAAAAACAGTAAGTACTGACCTGTAATGTCAGTCAGTATCATAGCACCAGGAAATGTCAGTGACCTTTTGACCTACCACACTTGTTTGTGTTAAGCCACTTTGTTTATGTTGTGTTGTTTTCTTCTTAGCTCTTCATTTTAATTTTGCAGGCCTTAGTCTTTAGAGGGTGGCAACATATTACGTGTTTTTGATTTTTTTAATATGAAAAAGTTGTAGAGAAGTATTTACCTCACACTGGGCTTCTAAGAACTTTCATATGTACCAATTTCCTCATAGACAGACAAAAAGAGCAGTTTATCAAATGTATGGAATCTGACCAGGGCCCTAATTCACACATAGCTAATTCTGTATGTGGACAGAGAGAGGAGTTTCTGCCCTCGGCAACTCATTATACAGCAAGCTCTCCAAACTCTGCTCATGCCTGTCACATGGGAAAAGGTGTACGTATCATACAATATATAGGTTACATACAGATTTAGTTACATACAGGCCCTCCCTGGCCTTGTCCAGTCATTATTCCTTTTAGTCAAAAAAGAGGCTGTTACAGGATGTTATAATATATGCTGTATAATAATAATATGCTGCTAGGTAAAAACAGCTAAAAGTAGCGACTCATACAGAAAAAAGGTCATAAGAATTCATTTGGACCAAAATGATTAACTTCGCTAGTCTTTTAGCCTGTCTTCTGTATGTAAATCCTGATGTTTCCAAGTGCCATTCCATACACCCTGAACCTCTTGCAATTGTCCAAGTTCATTATTTATTGGCTTCCATGCTGTTTCACAAATACAGTTACCTATACAAAACAAATAAGTTAATCCCTAAGAAGTTTAAGTGATCTTTGTGCTTTGGTATATTTTTGGGATTGAGCATTTGGCCAATTTATACAAGGCTGATCCCTGTTTACCTCCGGCGCCAAGCCTGTTAGTGAATGATATGTGTAAATGTTGATGGGCCCACTGAATGGAACGCAGTGTTTGGTTTTGTTGGGTGGTGTGGAGAGGCTCTGCCAAGGGGATTCACAAAGAGAAGGGCCTTAAGGGAGAAATGGCTCAGTTAATTAAACCCCCTAGTATAATCTGCTTCTGTTTCTCTCTCTCTGTCTCTCTCCCTCTCTTCTCTTTCACCCCTGCTCTCACTCCTTCACCATCATCATGCTGAGAAAATGAAACGACAGAAGCTGTATTCAAACGTGATCTATGAGCAGAACAAAAAGATAAGTAGGATTCCCTTTCTGTTGGCCAAGGACCCAGAAAGCAATGACAAGAAAGTTCCCAGGATGAAGGTGTGTGTGTGTATGTGCGTGTGTGTGGTGTGTGTGTGCGTCTGTGCGTGTGTGTGACCAGCAGTTTTTGACTGTAGCTTGTGTACAATAAGTAGTAAATACTGTAAATAAACACGTGTTTTTCCTCTCTCTTTTTCTCTATCTAAGGCTTTGGAATATGCCAAGACCATAGCCAAACCCCCTTTACAGTCTCAACCAAAACAGAGACAGAAACATCAGTCTGAAGGCTTTGCTGAGCTTGTGCCTTACTTGGAGGACTTGGACATATCCCAGCTTCCCACACTGGAACTACTTAGAAAACGGCATGAAGAAGAAAAGCAGGCTTTGGCAAACTTTAGAAAAGTACATGCTGTCTGAGGCAAGATGCAGTTCACATAAACAGTCCACAGAACCCCTGCTTTGACCGACATGTCAGACATTTTTGCTAGGCCTAGTGCCATGTCATCAAATCTTTACTGCTTACATTTTCACACATTTACAGTAATAATGAAATTATAGAATCTTCTGCCACTGTCTTGTGTTAGTATTCTGTTACTACTACTGTGTTGATTATTGTTTGAAGTTTAAAGTAATGCTGATAGTTGTAGCACTGTAATGCATGGTTGGGTGGAATTGTGCTTTTGCTCCTTGGGCAATCATGTTTAATTATATTTTCTCATCATCCTGATGACTAATTATGCACCTAAAGGTTGCACATTGGTGAAAATATCTTTCAGGGTACTTACTGTATTCTGTGATTTGACAAGCCCTTACCTATGTGGCACCTATAGGAAAACAGGCATATGAGAAAGTGTTTCTGTTTCTGTTTGTCTACTTGCTCCCTGTAAGACTTGAGTGCAAGAAGATGATCCTCTCACAAAATAGCATGCATTTCTCAAATGGCAGAAATGAATCTTCGCACTGTGGGATAGCTGCTGTCATCAGTCCTCTTGTGCCTGTTTCACTCCAAAAGGGGTTAAATTTCCCCAGTACCATGGGTAGAAAGTTACCCAAGAAAAGTTTTTTCTACTCTTTGACCCAGTGGGGGGACATATATAATACACAATCACTGAGCCACAGCAACTCACTGGCACTGTAAATTTAACCAAAGTATTATATTATCCCAACACTGGGTGAATTGTAATCCAAAATGTTTTGAGTGTAGATCAAATTTTGGATCCCGACAGGTATACAGGCAAGATTAGTAACAAGAACAGTAAGGATTAGAGGCTTTGTTATTTTTGTATGCAGTCTTTTTTAGCATTAAACTCCTTTTAGTAACTAAATGGTAAATGTTCTGCACTTATATAGAGCTTTTCTACCTATTAGCACTCAAAGCGCTTTACACTGCTTCTTATACACCCATTCACACTCACACACTGATGGGGGAGCTGCTATGCAGCTGGCCAACACTCACCAGGAGCAACTAAGTTGGGGTTCAGTGTCTTGCTCAAGGACACTTCAACATGTGACTGGAGGAGCCGGGGATTGAACCAACAACTGTGAGATTGGTGGACAACCGCTCTACCTTCCTGTGCCACAGTAACTACATATATTGAGTACAGCATTATTGTATATATGAACGGAGCTGATAACTACACGCACAGGTAAGTATATCTTTCCAATAGACACCTCTTAGCCGTGTCTCAAACTGAAACATCACTGAACACCCACTGGCTCAATAAAATTGAATTGTTATTGAATGTTAACATTGATACTGAGCAAAACCCAGAATCACCAAAATCACTAAGACTCTCTTATTTTCATTTTATCCACTTGCCACTATCCCAGACCACTGGCTAAAGCCGGTATTTTACTACAGGAGAAAAGTTATTCCCATTGATATATTATTAGTTTGTCTCACCTGGTACTACAGATTAAGTGAAATTCATTCAAATCTTCACATTTTTGTGTACATTTTTCTTCTTGTTGCTAAAATAAAGATCTGGTACTAGTGCTGCGTTTCGTAGCCATATTCTATGTAGTAACTCCACCCCAACACAAAACACTCTCAAGCCGCTCATTTTACTAATTGAACCCTCAGATCATTATCAAAGCACTATTTACCTCTGTGCAATATTGTAATTAGATTATAGTCTCTATTTAACCCATCATGGACTCTTTGAAGCTCTGTGTTTTTAGTGTTAAGTCCTCAGATGCGTGGTTGCAAACGAATGACAAAGCCTTTTTTAATTTAATGAGAAATGTTGCCTATCCAGACTGTCTCTTTGCATCTTTTTTTTTTTTTTTTAGTCCCACCTACTCATTTTTTGCCATTGAAATCCAGTTAATTGAAGGAGTCTTTCAGCACTATACATGAAGGGGTCCAAATTAGCATCCCTTTCTGCCCATTGGGAAGCTAAGGCAGATGTGGAGGCTTTGATGTGAGAAGCACGCTTTCAGTCAGCAACAGGCTTCCTGAAAATGAGCTGATGGCCCTGCTATTAGGCCCAAATGCAGATGCGTACATGTGTTGCAAAACGCTTAATCTTTTAATTGATCACCTTCTGCATGGCCTATTCTCTGCAGCCTGTTAATCAGATTCACATTTTGAAGACAATATAAATTGCTTTTCAAATGATAGGAGAACCTGGCAAATTCAGTGCAAATTGAGGATTACATGTTATTGTGCAAATGTCTAATAAGAGATGTAGCTTGTAATAAAACAATTTAATTCATTTAGTTCGATTATTAAGTGTGTATTTGTGTGTGCAACTACTTCACGCATGTTTCAGAAATACATTACTAATTGTCTACACTGGATTGTTATTTCAGCAAGAAATGGTTTACTACAATGTTCAGTCTGTACAGTTAATCTGCTTCCACAGTGTTCTAGAAATATTGTTACAGCAGCTGGGAAGTAGGGTTGAGGGTAGTATATGTGATGGACAGATGTTAAATCCTAAATCATTAAAGATGATTTGAATAAGAATTAGACTATAGTGATAAATTACTGTGTTAGTGAATTAACGAAATAACACTAAACATTTGTTTGTTTGTTTTTTACATCTTCTGTGATAAAGAGCTATATGTTGTAGAAGGTGTATAATAACGTGCTGAAAAAGATGTTAATCTGTTTTCAGAATAAGTTTCATTTTGGGTTCTTTCTGTACAAATTGCCCAAAAAGTTGAGTAGCAAAATAAATATGTACTAATTTCTGCAAAACTGAATTTTTACTACTGGTGATGTGTTTTAAAAAAGCTCAAATTTCCAATGGCCATAAAATGTACCAAACACAGTTGATTAAGAAAAATTCTACTCCGGGCGGATTTTGAAGTGTCCTTGAGCGAGACCCCAACTTAGTTGCATAGCAGCTTTCCCATCGGTGTGTGTGTGCGTGTGTGTGAATGAGAAGCCGCTTTAGGTAACTATAGGACGGAAGCGCTATATAACTGCATAACTATTTACCATATTTATGTCGGCACATAGACCCCCAAAGTACCGAATAAACATTTAAAGCGAATTATTTTTTTGTTGTAGGAAATTCTCATGATTTTGCTAAAAATATCTTGGGGCCAAAATGGAAACATTAAAATAAATTTTCCAACAACTAACGACAGGGACTCAAAGTGGTGGCTCAGCGGTAGAGCATTGAGTTTGGATGCAGAACCTGCATTCGGCGTAAAAACATTATGCCCATGTGGAGACTCCTGAAGCGACAAGCCGAAAGCAGTTGATCTATGACGACAGCAAAAGTAAATAGCACGAAAACAGTTTGAAGAAATGAGCAGAGGTGCAGTAGACGTACTAATAATTCAACATTTTATTTTGAAAAATGACACATTTTATTTTGTTATTAGCACAAAGACTGTACACGTTTGTCATGACAGATTTTTTTGAAAACACCCAAGCCGAGAGCCGTCCACTACACTGCGGCATCATTGCCTGCATGGCCGATGTGCAGCACACGAGGCGTCTCTTGATTGTCTTCGGGTGACATTTCTGGTTTCTTCGTGCTTGGTGTAGATGCCTCCGTAAAAGAAAAGAAAACACAAAACAACTTCTTTAGGTAATTTCTGTCTCAACTAATAATATCCAAAATAGAAAATCCTAATGAAAGGACTTGACGTGCAGTGTGAAAATAAACGCAGACTTATGGTTTGTGAGAATTTCAGAAAAACCTCATCTTCTTCACCTGAACTGTGGAGCAGAGTTTGAGAGCTGCTGACTGTCACTTCCCGTCCCTGCGTTTGTTCTTGTTGACTTAAAGCACAGCGGGCTTCAGGCCACCACGCAGGACTCGCAGAGGAAGACAAGCAGCCACTCATTCACAACTAGGCTACATGCTGTGAAGACTGGTTCCTAAAGCAAGTGGTTCCACCAGCCGAGGAAAGAGCCGTTTGAGCTCATTTTAACAGCTGATCGTGGTTAGGATCCATGCACATGTACAGCTTTAACACAACATTAATGCTAAATATATGTCTCCTGTTTTTTCCAAGTCCTCCCTACTCCGCTGAGGCATGCGAACAGCCAAGAGAACCTGGCTTTCGGTGGAAAAACAAATTCAAACAAGGCCGTGTACCGATTCATTATTTATATATTTATATATATTTACACACAAAAATATAAACGGCAGTCACTGAAGCACAGTGTCTTCGACCAAAAGTTGATTTACAAAACTTACAACAATATGGACACATTGTAAATTATAATATGTGAAAAGTAGACAGATAACCATAAAAAAGAGCGGTTTAAAATTCAGTTTGGGGTAAAAGTGCAAATAGATGAGGTTCGTCGATGTTTCAAAGCAAAGACACGTTTGAAACGTTTCAAAGTACTTTGATTGTTTCTATTTCCAGTTAGATAATAATAATAATAATAATAAAAAAAATATATAATAATAATAATAATAATAATAATAATAATAATAATAATAATAATAATAATAATAATAATAATAATAATAATAATAATGATAATAACAAATCTTTCGTCAGACATAACAACACGAAAGGTCGATACACACAGTAAAAGTGTCCGTTGTTAAAAACCAAATTGTGGGCCCACGATGCATTTTTGAATAAATATCAACATTATAGCCATCCCCCCTTTTTGGTTCTTAAATTGTAACATAGATTTGGATCATGGAAGGAAATGAAAGTCGGTGCTATCTACAGTCTATTTACAGCCTGTCGGTCCCTGCTTAGAAAACAACTCTGCAGCCTACTATAGTAGATGATCCGGGGAGCAAATGTCGTCCTCGATATCCACGTCGTCGTCGTCGTCGTTTTCCTCCAGCATGTACGAGTCCGGCTCCAATCCGTGTTTCAACTCCTCGGCGGTCTTGTCGTTCAGGTCACTCTCGCTCGAGTTCTCCGCGGACCGCTCCAGGTCGCCGGGCGTCTTCCGCTCGTCCTGTGCTTTCCGCAGCTGCTTCTTGTGTTTCATCCGCCGGTTCTGGAACCACGTTTTCACCTGGGGGTGAATCACAAAAGGATAAAACTAAATATGTCCCCCGTGTATTACCCAAAAATGTCAATAGAAAGCCACATTATCATTTTTTTTTTTTACATTAAGTAAAGTATTAATGTTTGTTCGCTGTGGTTATTTAAAACGCATGCACAGATTCCAGTCTGTGCGTGTGTGTGTGTGTGTGTGTGTACCTGTGTCTCGGACAGGCTGAGCGCTGTGGCCAGCTCCACTCTCTCTGGTGTGGACAGGTAACGTTGGATTTCAAACCTCTTCTCCAGACCGGACAGCTGCGAGTCGGAGAAGACCGTCCTGGCCTTCCTGCGTCTGCAGTGCTTCCCCGGGAGCTCTGCGTTGTGCTGGAACAAGGCCGGCATCTGCATCCCTACAGGTGATAGGAAATCATATCACAACAAATACATCCACTGTAATAGAAGTAATGGTTGATTTATATAAAATCAATTTCAAACCTAATTTGCTAAAATAGAACAGAACACTAAGTCGAAGAAATAAGCCTCATTAGAGAATCTACTAAATATTTATTTCTCTCCGTTTATCACAGATAATGACAATGTTCTATTACCAAAACTATTACTATGCTTTCTTTTCTGAACAATCACTGACAAACTCCTTTCAAAATAAAATAGAACCTTATTTAACACTCCTGGCTTTAATTTTTTATAGTTGGTACGTTTTATCAGTAATGCTGATAGAAGTGTCGCTTTTCCTCCAGGCCTCGTGTGCTTACCAGATGTGAAGAAGTACTGGTGATGCTCTGGCTTGTGGAGAGGATGGTGTGGATGTGGCGCCAGTATTGGTGTTGGCATCAGCGGGTATCCATACTCCAGGATGGGCATCCGGGAGGCCAGAGAGCTACAGAACGGCGAGGGAATGACCTCTCTCAGTGGCTTTGGTTTGTGCAATAAAATGTCCTCAATGAAAAACGACGTCGACCTCTGCGTGGGCGCCGCAGACGCATAGTTCATACTCATGATGTTTGTTTGGTTTGTGGTTTGTTATTTACCTGCCTTTAAACCTGCATCAGCATCTGTCTGTTCCCCCCAAGTCTCCCAGGCTTAACTGCAGCCCCAGTGTGTGGTCAGTGACACTTGGTCGACCATTACATAGATATCAGGGGGAGGGCAGATTACCAAGTATTTATCCAGAGAGAGTAGCGAAATTGATTTGAGCAGCAACCAATTAGAGTTCTAGATGGG
This sequence comes from Channa argus, assembly GCF_033026475.1. Taxonomy (NCBI): domain Eukaryota; kingdom Metazoa; phylum Chordata; class Actinopteri; order Anabantiformes; family Channidae; genus Channa; species Channa argus. The sequence goes on along the minus strand of NC_090220.1, from coordinate 9,459,334 downwards.
CGGAGGGGCGCGGCGAGGAAGCCGTTCCGCATTCTGATTGGCTGAAGCGCCTTCGGAGCTTGTGAATAAAGCAAACGCATTCCAGATGAGCAGCGCACCTGCGTCCGCATCACAGTTTATCTGAAAAGCAGCTGAAAATCCAACCGAGAATCGCCGCTTACAGTGGCGCTTATGTGTCGCCTGGCAACCACGTAGCGTTAGTACGAATTGTTCCTTATTTAGCTGAATTATTGTTTGTAGAATAAAGTTTAGAAACCAATTCATTTTTGATGGCATGAGATTGGCGCCAACAACACGGAGCTACATAATTTCTTTCTGTTGGCCAGTTGATGCATTAAATAGGGAGCAAGTGTTGGCGCAGCCGGGCGCTCACAAGCTGAATAATAGGATTAGGTCTTTCTGCGATATCCCACTGTTTGAAGGATAAACGACTATTTTGGTGAAATATTTGGTCAAAATATTTAAAACTGTGTATTTTTGTAGCCTGTAACCTACAATATTTAATATGACAAGGCCATTAAAATGTCCATACTATATAGTTCGTATTAGTCAAAGTGGTTAATGGCACTAAATTTAGTGGTATTAATCCTGCAACGCTGAAAAGATAAATGAATATCTAAGTGTATGCTTCTCCCGCCATCACTTTTATCATTGTGATATTTCTGTAACACAAAGACCACAGCGACTTGATTAGTAAGGAGCATCTGCAGCCTGTCAGTCAGCCATTCTGATGATGGACTGACTCGAACATGCGACCACATGCAGTTGGTTTTAATTGTCAGGAAAACTTCTGCACTCTTTCTCCATGGTAGTAGTTTTTTCAGTCAAGTGATGTTGCCCGTGTCACAGGAGGATTCTGCTGCTACAGGTCTGTCTAGTAATTCCGCCCAAATTGGCTGTAATTGTCGGTATTAAAATCTGGGAGAGTACAAGTGCCGCTCCTGTGCCCATTTGCGAAAGAAAGCGGTTCGCTGTAATTTGTTGATGTGGTGTTGTCGTCACATTTCCAATCAGGCAGCTTAATGTGAAAGTGTCTTAATGTAGGCAGAATTCATGCTGCAATGCTATTAGGCAATTAAGGGAGATGTTAGAGCGGAAGTTGTAATCCTTGGGCTGGAGCACAGGATTTCCATTTGATCAGACAGAAGGAGAACAAATTAATTACTGGGAGTCAGTTACTGCTGGAAAAGCGCCGTTATATGCTGTATTAGTTTGCAGAGGTTTGTGTAGAATAGATGTGTGCGCGCAAAATGGAAATGAGCATAGTTGGTTTGTTGTGACTCAAACATCTTTTGACATGTGGAGAATGTACATCAGTGGTACCTGATACATTACAGTACATTAAACGACTCAATAATAAGGAAAGCTGCAGCAAAATGTGCACAATCTTTCTCCCGAGCTACATTTTCTGATTTAGAATACGCGTCCAGAAATATCGAAAAACAGATTATACTTATTTTTTTCTGACTGTTTTTTTTTTTAGATTCCAGGAGTCACGTGAAGTGAGGCCGAAGAGCAGAGGCAGAAAAGAAAGGCGCTTTAAAGACAACGGCCCAAGCAGATGGAGGTGGCCCCTGCTGCACCTGGCTGCGCCTCAATCCCTTTTATTGTGCGCGCCAGGAAAACAAGTAGCTTTTAGGGGGAAATTAGAAAGTAAATGAAACAAACGGTGATGAAATTGAATGCTCTGTTCGTTAGGCGCCGTTAAGCGGCTTTTTTTGCGGCCATTTCATCAAGTAAAATGTTGAGCCGGTCAAGCAGCGAGTCTCTCCGTTAAGTGCCACGTTTGGGAGAGAGATTTGCCGCAGTGCACTGGCTCATACCTGTCAGAGTCAAAGCAGAGTGACCTATGGAGCAAATGGGGGACCTATGGGGGGGGGGGTGTCACCACATTGGTCAACTTTTAGAAATCCTAACAAGTATTTAACATGGTTTTTAGAATCTTAATACCAATTATGGTTTTGGCAGTTTATTTCTTCAGACAGATCAATATTTTTCAATGACAATAATCTCAAATGACCACCTATGAACCCGTTTAGAGATGTGGGGAACAGCATTTCATAAACTAATGTGCTCCATAAGTCTTTGATTTTGTGTGACTCTATTGCATTTTGTTGTAGATAAAAAATTTAAATTGTCAGCATGAAAAAACATACAAATGGCTTTTAAGCCTATTTAAGTTAACACGTATATTTCTTTTCCGTTTTTTAGATTCGCTGTGATAGAAAGTTAGAACCATTAAACCCTTCCTGTGATTATTAAAACAGAATTATAAACCTAACACAAAATCCACAGGACACATGTCGTCAGCGATCCCAGCATGAAACAAAGAACCGTTCTTTTTTTATTTATTTATATCACTCGATCATTATGGGTCATTCATGCTCCAGTGGTGAACTCGGAATCCTCTGGATGCAGCTGTCCTGATCACAATCCATGTTTTTTTTTTTCAGGCTGATAGTTTAGACGTTCTAATGAGAGTTCGAATTCCTGGGGTATTCATGCATCCGATAGGCACATATGTAGAATATTCCTGAAACGAAGGAGAATATCTTTGTTATTCAATGCAACATTTACGCTTTTTTAGATTAATTACTTAAATTTCAATTGGACAAAAAAGACGTGTTATGTTTGAGGTTATTCCCTAAAAGGTGGCCATATTTTTTATAGGGCATTTGAATATTCCTGTATAGGTCTCCTGGCCTGTTCAGTTGTGGGTTACAGTGGCTTAGTTCTATAGAAATATAGAAAATAATTAAGTGAGTTTATGTCCATTGGGTTTCTGCTGTTACCGCCTGTTTTTTTTTTCCATTAGTCTATAAGCCTAAAAATGTTCTAAACCGTTCAAACCTTATGTCCCAGTTGTCCTCAGTTGTATTGGAAAGAAAATGACATTAGACTGTTGTTTCCCACCATAACTTAAATTAACGTTATATGAAATAATTCAAATTTAAATGACATAAATGGATACACAGAAACACATACACTGATTACATTCATGTGATGTGCTTCGCATGAAAATGATGCTGAATTTTTTGGGGGAATGTTGAGCAATTAGGAAATTCAGGTTTTAATATTTTTTATTCGACATCAACATGATAATGCAAATGATAAGATGTCCTTTTATGTAATACTAAGCCGGTGGAAATTATACTGAATTGAGTTCTGTATATTTAGGATCCTACCTAGGACACATGGAGAAATTCTTGTGCTGTGCTGTGCTATCCATTCGAAACCTAAACCACAGCCACATCAGACATGTTCAGATATTTGGCATCTAGTTCATGTGTGCAAATTATGGAAAATATCTTTGAATGTGAGTTAGTTTTCTTGATCAACAACAAAATCCTAATTGCATGATGATGTTAGCACCCATTGAACAATGCCAAGTACTTCACAAAAGAAAAGAGAGGAGCATGTCACTGATCAGGTCACATAAGTCAGTGGTTGGACTATGGGTTAACCTGAGCTGAAATTATGATCTGACTCGTGAGGACATCACAGTGGGTAACTGAAGCTCGTTTGTTTCAGAAAGTTCAGGCAGTATAGCATTAGCCATGCTTGCAGGTATCAGCCTAGGCCTTGACATTGCACGATAAAATAAAATAAACACTTTCTTGCTAACTGTGGGGGAAAACCAGGCATTGCAGCAGCTGAGCAAAAGTTATGGTATATTATGAGCAAGCAAACACAATTTTCTCTGCTGTACTGCATTTCTTTAAAAACTACTACATAGCACAGTAAAACGGTAATGTTAGATATGTAATTATTAAAATATATTTTGTTTGGTATATTTTAATTATACCTATGACATGCTTTTCTTGTGTTTTTCAGGAACTCACTACAGGCTTTGTAGCTTTGGGGCGGCTGTAGCTCAGCTGGTAAAGGCAGTCGTCCACGGACCACAGGGTCAGTGGTTCGATCCCCAGCCTTATATGTATAAGTGACTCTGGGCAAGGCACTGAACCCCTAATAGCCCATTCCCCTCCCCAGCTATGCAGTGCCGGTCCAAGCCCAGTAGAAATTGGGGATGGTTGTGTCAGGAAGGGCATCCGGCATAAAAACTGTGCCAAATCAACATGTGGACAATGATCTGCTGTGGCGACCCTGAACTCACGGGATAAGCCGAAATGACAAAACTACAGGTTTTGTAGCTTTAAAAAATTTAAATATTTAGTTGAAAAACAGCCCAGTGTCAAGAAATTCAGACTGAACAAACACTGAGCAGACAAAGACACACACCCTGATGAAGTTACAGTTTTACCTGAAAAGAAGGTGAGCACCACAGACACCCAGCCAATGATATAGGACCAGGAGAATCGCCAGTTTCCATAATGTTTCCCATAGTAGGCAACTGTCACACCAGTGTACACTGCCATTGCTAGTAACACTAAAAAGCCTGAGTAGGTGCAAAAAGAAAAAGAAAAATTGCCATGACTCAGAAAGACTGGACAAACCCTCATGGAAGCTGCACTCTTCAATTAGAAAATCATTAAAATTATGTTTTTAGACATTTTATTGGGATGCAGAAAATCTGTAAATCATGTCACTTTTAATAAATAAAGATGACTGTAAATTATCCAAAACAAAGCATTTAAAGCAAAAGCTTAGTGAAACACTTCATTAGTAATGACCGACTTTTACAAATGTAACAAGCAGCTTACTTTGCTGTAAAACTGTGCTGATAATGCAATTACTAACATGCCATTAATTCCTCACTAGCACATTAGTCTTTTTATTTTTCAAAAACCTGCCTAGAGTGTCTTTAGCTAGATAAGGTTTATTAGTATACAATCAAGAGAGCTGAACTTACATGAGATAAAAAACAGGATGCCAGCAGCAAAGGTTTTGTCAAACCTGTCGAAGGAGGAGTAATGTATAAAGGCCATGATGCCAATGATGATCCCAATGAAACAAGCCAGAAGCGAAAGGATCATAAGGGCACGGGTGGCGTCTAAGTGGGCTGTGGACAATGTTAAAGGTCAAGAAGAGTCACTTGTGTGGTCAGTGCAAGTTAGCAGAGGTGAAAGATCTGACATGTAACTGTGAGCTGTGTTAGCAAACCAATCCGATGAAGAAATACAAATAGATTAGTGTTGACAGATGGAAATCTGAAACATTTCATCAACAACTTTAACAGAAGCGCTCAGACACACAGTGCACCGAGTTACATTATCATCTGCATTTGCAAGTTGAGGTAAAAGTTCACAGTATAGTTTAATGTATAAATGTTTGACTCTCAGTGTTGTAGTAGGTATGTGAACATTTTCTGTGTTTGTAATAGTCACAACTCTCTATAACAGACTAAAAAGGCAATTTATAGAGTAATGTTACCTGACATTATAATAGTCTGCTGCTAAAGCCCCTCCTCTAGTTTCATTTAACCATATGGGTCTGAGGGTGTATGAAACCTATGAAACCTTCTGCAAATTGAGCTACAATTACAGCCACTAGTTTCTCTGGGAAGATTTTATGTTTTTCTGCAAGAAGTGAATGCATCTGTCCGTGTCAGGGCTTTGACTGGAATGGTTTGTAGTTGCTGCTGTTTTTCTTTTTAATTTTAGTTTTTACTGAAGTGGTTGTTATCTTTTTCCCGTGATGGTAATTGTTGCTGTGGTAATGTATGAATGAAGAAAATTTGTCATTCGCAGTTGTACCTGTTGTGGAATTAAAACCACAATTTGGACATAGGTTTTCTTGCTGGCTTGGAATACCAGCATGTTTGGCTCCACCTGTTGAATTCTGCCTGAAGAACAGCTCCACCTTTTAAAAATGTCAGCATTAATGAAGTTAGTAGATTCCCAGTCTCTGGCTACACTTACCGATGCTGTCATTATGTGGGAAACATTTCCCAGGCATACAGTAGCGCCACAAGCCCTGGTGCATGTACTTGTTGGACTGCCGATACTGCATCCAGTAATCGGTTGCTGTGGAAACAATCAGGAGGATGTTCCCCACGCCTGCACAGAACAACCCTCCACCCATGAAGCTGTACATCCTGCACCTGCAGACACACACATACACACAGAGGAACACAAGGTCGCTTAGAATCAGCGGTCAGTGGCAGTGCCCCCTCCTCTCCACCCAGGGAGAGAGGGTGTAAGTGTCAGTAATTGCGTTGTAATGAACATATTATTTCCACTGTATTGAGCTACAGGGTTCCCTGTGTGTGTATGCTCCACTTTGTTCTCTAGAAAATCAGTCTCTGAAGATGGGCTTTACATGCCCCCCTCTCCAAACACACACACACAAACATTCATACACAATATGTACACACACATACACGCACGTCCAACCTCTATTGAGTCCAGCAGTGCTTTGATACTTGATACATCTATTGCTCATTGTTCCACCTGGATGCAATATCCTGTGGCCATCTTCTCTGTCTCATGGAGAGTCGTCATGGATGTTTTTTGGGGGAAAGGAGGATAGACAGATAGATAGATACAGATAGATAGATGGATAGATGGATAGATAGAACCTATAGCTTGTTAAGTCTAAAACCTGAAAGGATGCTCATTGAAGAGCTCTGTGTTTTTGCTGGATCACATTTCCCACTGATCATCCTGTCTGGAAAGTTTCAGCATCTGTCTCAATCTAAAGCAACACACTTTTTTAATAATTGTTTTCCATAATCAGTCAATCTGCTAGATTTATTTCATTCTCTTCTAAGCCAGGATAAAAACCCCTGAAACAAGCCGTTAAGTTATTATTTTCGTCAGCCTGAGGTTGTGGCTAGCACAGATGTATGTTCTCTTTTCAGCAATGACTAATATTTGCAGTTCTTCAAATGGGGAAAAACATTGCACAAAGACATTAAAACAATAAATGGTACATGAATAGTGACATTATAAGACAAACTGTAATATTATCTTACCGTAATCAAGCCCTTTTATGAAGCTGTTTGTAATGGCAGAGCTGCCTGACAAAATACAACAAGATCCTATAATGCCAGCACAGGCAGATTTCCAGCAGGCTAATAGCGCTAGCGTTTGATGGGGTGAATAGGGGGAAACAAACACAGCACCGAGACAATAGGCCAGGTCAGTCACCAGCCAATCAGCACGCATGAGTTTTGTAGTTTGGGAATCTGCTGAAAAAACAGAAATGGCCAAGGCTTGGCAAGCTGAAGTAATAGTGATGACTGTATGGTTTAATTGAAAGTAGAGGGCTGAGAGGGTTTTAGTGAAGGGCAAACCAGGTGTTAAATGTCCAGTGTGTGGCTGCTCAGCCTCACTTTGGTCTTGCTAAGACCATAATTATTAAGTCTTAATATTCCTAATCAGTTAGAATTTTTTCACTCAATGACAGCACTGAATATGTTTTAATGCATTTGTCCCAGTGGATTTTAGGGATTTTTGTTACAACATTTAATGCTGTGTTATTTTGTTTTATATGTTTCTATGCTTTACATGTTTATTATGTTTTATTCTTGGTTTTAATCCACTTGTGTAGCACTTTGAGATTTGTTAACAAATGTAAAGTGCTTTATAAATAAAATGAATTATTATGATTTTTTGTTTTTTTCAACATTAGTGACACAGTATTACCACATAAACTTTAGACAGTTGGGTTTTTACCAACTGTAAACCTCCAAGATGACCATCTACTTGACGTACTTGTAAGCTACATGGCTGCATAGGATTACATATTGAATTTACTTAACATTTGCCCTCATGCCCTGCATTTAATGAAGTCATATTTTTCCTGTCACAAGTTGCATGACTGATCATTCCCATCTAGTCATTTCTAGTCACATCTAGTCAGATACTTTTGGATAAATTGTGAGGACTGATCAGATAGCATTGTTTTAAATTCAGATGGGCAAAGTGATTAGTCATTTAAAGAAGTAATATAGCACTTTTCAGGGAATGTCATAAAATGTTATTTTTTTTAGATGAGTATATTTCGCAGTGCATCTGCATTTCGCCTCAGATCGAGGATCTTGTAACACAGACCCTGAAGTGTTAACACAAACCTGGTACCAGAGAGGTACAGTACCTGCTAAATACTGGTAACCAAAGCCATACACAGTAAATGGTATGAGCCTGGGGAGCTAAGCTGAAGAGTTGGAGTAAGTGGACATTGAGTTAATGTTATTTGTTTGTTTATTTTCCTCAACTGCCTTGTTTTAAAAAATATTTTGAAAAATATTTTTTTATTGAATATTTAAAATATTATATATAGCTTAGCGCTCAATGCATAGCATAAAATATGTCGAAGGCTCCCTATAGCAAGTGTTTGTGCTTTTTATTACAGTCATAATTTATTATTGTGGGAAAGTGTTGAACAAGCAATCACTCAATGAAATTCAACATACAGTAAACATATAAACACACTCCTGAGTCTGCTTTAGAAAATGGGAGTAAACCACTGCACGGGTTCAAAATGTTGGTTTGGGCTTCAGGAGCATGGGAATTTAGTTAAAAAAGATTCAAGATTCAATATTTTAGTGGCATTCCGAGATAGCTGTTAGGACCAAAGCATTACGCCACATACAGTAGTCTTCTTGGGACGTTGTGGAATAATTTCAGTTGTACAACAAATTTTAGCATCAATTTAAAGGTGACTCTATATTTGCTGTGTATCCACATCAAGCAAACAGTGAATCCCTCAGTCCCCTAGTGAGTTTTCTGCGGTGTGGGTTCAGATTGTAAAAATAATCTGATCGCAGAAATTTAAACAAAGTAGTCACATTTGGAATGTCAAGTCTTTACTGGCTGCAGTTTTTTGGAGCTGTTTGCCTTTTGCTTTGTCTTCAGCATTCAAGGTCATGTGACTGACCTGGTCTGTTTGGACCTAAACGGAGGACTGTGTACAGAGAGGGGATAGTTCTACACCGTTGACCAACATGGATTTAAGCATTCTGAACCACTCTTTGACCATGTTGTTGGTAACAAAGGAAACATCATATAACACTGCCATCGTACATTGAATTGTCATATTTTAGTCCCTATTTAAAATGGCTCTGCGCTTCCCTTCAGCACTGTTTCTGTTTTTGGTTTATTCTCATGAACACAGCCACAGCAGGAAATAAACCCACTGTCCACGACCTGCTCAGCAGCAATCACACCCAGAGAGAGACTTGCTCTTAGCATGGAGACGTGTTTTTCTATAAGAAAAGGAACTTGTGTTTAATGCTTGTTGAGCTTATCTTTTGGAAATATATGTGGATGGTCAACAGATCAGTGTGTTTACTGTCAGTTCTGAATAGGAGTTAATGTTCTTGGATGTTGTTGGTTTTGGTGAGGGAAATGTAGGAATCTCTTTTTAGTATAGTCAAGTGTAAACATGTCTGTGTGAGTTTGAGAAGATACCACTGTCAGGTGTAATGGGTTAAGGCAATGATGACTTAGAAATAGAGACAATTCTTTCCCATTCATGTGTTACATTGCTGTATAATATTACAACATTCTCTTGCTAAAATTTGTCGAAATCCCACTTGGAGAATTGGCAGCACCGACGATAAACGGAGCTGAGAGATGTTTGAAGAAGCAGCTCACACCAGCAGCTCAATGCGCTCTGACTTGATGTTTTCCTCATTCTGGCCATCATCTGGCTGTATTTGCTCCTGTTGTCCCTCTTCCCCATATCCAGCCAGGCCATCCTTTGCTTCGATGCACACACACGCACAAACCCCAAAGATGAAAGGAGAAGAGTAGCTCCATTACCTGCATTACAGCAAGTTGCTCAGACCAATTGACAACAACAAATGCCTCAGAAAAAGCATTTTTCTCCCCGAGATTTGAGTGCTGTACTTACATCTAACTTCATTTTTATAGACCACAGCCTATTTTCTTCCATCTGGAGTGTGGCAGCCAGGAGGGCATTTGCCATGCACCATCAAAGTGGACAATATGCCTCTGTGACAGAAGAGCAAATCCATGTTTTCTTGAATCTATCCAGCTTTTGAGAGATTAATTTTGTTATGGATAGTCTACATTTATGTGGTATCATCGGTGGGTAAGGAGCTCATGGAGCGCTTGGGAAGGTAATGTGAGAAGAGTAATTACAAGGCGTGTCTGCATTGTTGTGGTAAAGTCACCAAGCTTAAGCATGTCGGAAACCCTTCTGCTCGTGGTGGTGCAGCTGCTATCAGCACTGCTCTGTCTCACTGATCACTTATCTTAAACCAGGTGTAAATTTTAGAATTACAGGATTGCAGGTTTTACTAGCTAAGGGAATTCGCACGATGCATGGTTGAGCAACAAAATGATTTACTTTCTCCAGAATACATTCCCATGTTTCTGTCTGGTTTTTACTGTAAGGAAAGTTCAATTTTGAGGTAGTGTAATTTATGAATTCCAATTCGTGCTAGATTGAACTTATAAAGCATATACTTATACAACATATCATAGGGGAATATTGGAGTTTGTATCCCATCACATAGCAAACATATGCTGGGCAACTCTTCCTTTTACATTTTTAAAATAAAGTCTAATTCTATAGCTACTATATAGTGTACACCCAAATTCCAACTGGACCTTCTTGTATGTTTTTTGTTCTCTGTTCAAAGACTTTCTACTGTGGTTATTGTCTGATTGTGTTTGTATGTTTGTAATATAAAGCAGAAAGTTTTGAGTTTTAGTAAAAATCAAATCATATACGTGCAAGCCCCCAGATAACACCATGCCAGCGCTTTGTCACTCCATTGCAACATTTCTAGAGCCCCACCTGCAGCCCAGAGAAAAGGTCTAAGCAGGAAAAGAAGTAAAAATGCCTGTAATAATGGACCACACAGGGTCAATTTAACTCCATCAGAAATGATTAAGATATCTGTATTGGTGGTGGTGATGCTTCAGCATATGATGCATACATCATATTCAAAGCTGACACAAAAATAAGTAACATTTCTAGTCACAAAATACATAAAACCCCTAGTCTGAGAGCTCATCTTCAGATATGTTTTTCCTTTTGCACCTTCTCATACAATATTTTAGCTTTGTTTCGTGCTATAACTTACAGCAAATCTTTCTATATTTTCCCTCTTTTTTAGATGCATTTACTTAGCGTTCATAAATGGTACCTGCCTAAATAACAGTACCCCACCAACAGATTCTGTTATACTAATAAGAAGCTTTGATGCATTTTTGTGCCAGTGGAAAAAGTGACTGAGCAGATGGCCATGTCCATATTATGACTTTAAAGTCATTCAGCAAAGAAGCAGCCTCCAGGTTTAAATGTGAACAGAGGTGTGAAGGTGACCAAAACAAGCTGAAAAAGTGAGAAACGCTGGTATTTTCCAGCTGTGCCGTTCACAGAGCACAAGGCCACAAAAACCTATAATGGCCTCTGAAAGTTATTGACATTAGCAGGCAAAATGCTTCTAAATCTTTACGTTCCAGCCACGGTTAGCCTAAATGCCTAAATCAACTGCTTGGAATTGAATTTTCAAGCCTTCAAATGGCTAATTTGTGCAAAAGTGCTTTCAGTGTTTTCTCAGCAAATGAACGGCAACTCTAATCATAAGAGCATGTGGATGGCACTGCCTCTCCACACCCACCCATGAGACAGCCACATGGACGGGGAGAGAAACCTTTCCACTTAACCACTTAAATGAATATATCAAGAAACTAATTTGCCATTTTAATTGCGTGATTTAGAAAGACGCTACTTCACTTGCCCCTCTTCCATCTTGGTTGATTTCCAATGTGAGCACACATTAGATTGATCTATGAAAGACTGCAGAAATCACAACACTTAAGTCTTTTCATTTTCCCTCCCTAATTAAATAATTGAAATTCTTGTCAGTGTCTGCACTTAAGTCGCACACAAACATTGCAGGCATGCTCTGAAGCTGAGTGAATCATGAAAGGCTTGTTTTTATCTGCTCTATTCTTCGCTTTCTTCCTGTTTCTTTTTGTCTTCCAAGAGCCACAGATTCACTCCATCTGTCAAGCCCAGAAATAGATCAGTACATCCATTTTGTTGAGATTTGCCCGTCCCATTAAGTGATTGCTTGCAGAAATGGCAGGGGACATTTCTTCTGATACGTTCCCTGAAACAGCGCTGGCAGACATTAAGGACACATTATTGAGTCCCATTTTCTCCCAGCCACAAGGATATCCATTAGAGTGGCACACAGCCCTAAATTTTTCCATTTTCTCCCTCACCAAACTTGACTTTACACATTATTTCTGCCTCTGTTTTGTAATTTGCAGCCACAAATTATATCAGGGAAAAGCCATCTCGTAGCATGTGGCTCTTCTTCCCAGGGCTATTTGCCAAGACTTGATTCTGAAGTGTCAAAATGGGCCCATCGTTACAGCTAATCATAACTGACAGCAGGGTGCTTTAAAGTCCATACAAGTTGGCCCACACTGGAAACTTTTTGTGTGTGTGCGCGCGTGTTTGTGTGTGTGTGTGCATTTCATGTTCGCACAGTGACTGACAATGCTGTCCTCACAGACAGAGCATATTTTTTTATATCTATGTTTTCTGAAGCACAAATATACTGTCGGATCACAATGTCAGATTTTGTCTTTCTGTTTCCTAAATGATTAAAATGTAGGTTTAAAGGGTTAAATGGGTGAAAAAAAGGATCTCGGTTACTGCTAACTAACCTCCAGGCAGTGAATATCTGAATGCAAAATGTAATTTAATTCAGTAATTAAGCCAGTATCTGTGCTACAAGTGGGGGTGTGCTGCAATCATTGCACTGAACTTTAGCCTGTGTGTGTATTTGTATGTTTGCAAATTGAAGATTCAGTTATTTTAAATTTACTAACTCGTTAGCTTTAATATTAGGTTTTGTGAGGTTTTGTCTTCACTTAATATAGTTAAGCAAATGGGATGTGTGATATAACTAGAGATTTCAGCTTTACTATAAACCAAAATGAACCATTTTGATGGTAACAACACCATCTATTTTATAAAAGTTAGTATAGTTTTTTTTATGCAGAACAATATTACCTGCTAACTAGATACGTCACTGCTCGGTACTGGCACATCTCAACCTGACTTTAATCTACTCACTTTGGTACCAGGTAGTTAGTGCAGATATGCAGATTGGACTGTGGTACAGGGGGTAGAGCAATCATCCACCAGTTGCTGGTTCGTCCCCGGCTCCTCCGGTTGCACGTCGAAGTGTCCTTGAGCAAGACACTGAACCCCAACTTAGTTGCTCTGCCCCCATCTGTGTGTGTGTGTGTGTGTGTGTGTGTGTGTGATTGTGAGTGTGAATGGGTGACTGAGAAGCAGTGTAAAGTGTTTTGAGTACCAACAGGTAGGAAAGTGCTATATAAGTGCAGAACATTTACCATTTATATTTCAATGTAGCTGGTCGTCATAGTGATGCTGTATGAAACTGCTGTGACATCATCTTCAAAGAGCCAAACAGGAACAATGGAGGATGTTGAAGAAAGGCTTTTTTTAGCAGAGTTTTAATAGACTTGCATTTTCAAATGTGTTTTTATGTTGATACTATATTTTTGTTCAGTCTCCATTTCTGTTTAGTTTTTTTCATGGACTGAGTTTAATTCCATTTTAGTAATTTAGTTCTTATTATTAATAATAATAACAAATAACAAATAACACACTGAACATCAATATAGTGTTTCCATTAAAGTGCATCATCATACTTCAGTAACACATTGAGTCTATACAGAACTTTTATGCAGAAAAGACCATGACTGAATCTTTAACAAGTGACACAAATTGTTTTTATATCAGGTTTTTCACTGAAGTCAGTCTACCTTCCTGCAGCTTGCTGCTGATATTACCCTCCCTCATAAACATTTTGAAAATGATTTTTTCGTTTCAAGATAAAAATATTTTAATATGTGTCCCAGCTACATTAAAATAGTCCTACATTTTGACCTAATTATTTTTCTAGGTTGTAAGTCCTGGAGTGCTACTTCACCATCTAAATGTTTCAGCCTACAAAGACAACTTGAGAGGACATTTTATGGCGGTTATGGCAGACAAAAACAACAATTTTTTTTGTCTTTTATTGTTTTCTTTAAAATTAATAACACCCAAACAAAATTGTACAATAATGCACTTAAACATGAATGAGTACACAGACTTTAAGCCACACTAAAAACATGCCGCATTGAAAATAATTTAGTCAACAGCCTTATAATGAAATAAACCACCTGCTGCTGTTTATGCTGTTTTTAGTGTATTTGCACCAAAGCTGCAATATTTATTTCACTTTTCACCATGTTTGTTCTGTTTGATCAAACAACAATCTACTAGCACTACTATTATAGCAGTAGTATTTCCAGTTCTCTGAGTTTTCCTCAAAGCAGCTTAAAGTTCCCTTACATTAAACATGAAAATGCTCCTGTATTTCTATTTATCACAGCTCAGAATTAAATTAGCATGCTGCTTAAGTTGCCATCACTTCGGTATGCTTAACCACAACATTTTCTGACATCTGTGTATGTTCACATTAGCAACATTACATCCACTTGATCATGACCTTGTTGTGTTGCTCACTCATTCAGAGAAACGACTCCAAGGTATTGCTCGATGATAAGCACAATAGCTTGTAAAAAAATGCATTCAAGACCAGATCCACCAACAAGCAGGTCAAGGCTTTTCACAGTGTTGTGGAGAGCACAATCACAGAGGCGTCAGAAGGCAGCTCAAAGGCCACAGCAGCGCCCCGCTGAGCTGACATTCTCATCGTGCCTTGCCCATTAATTCTGTCATTGTTGCTGTCCTGGCCTCCTGGAGTCCTATCAAAGACTCAATATCCACTGCTTAACCAAAGTCCATTGCGAATTCCCCATCTCCCTCTCTCCCCACTCTCTGCCGCTCACTCTCTGCTATAAACCATCTGACAGCATGCGGGTGCGTGGAGCAACTGCCTTTCACTTCGACGTGGCCTGGTTGAAAAGGCCATTATTACCCTGTAATTGTGGGAGTCAAACCCAATTAAGCAAATCTGTATGGGGCAGATGCTGCCTCCCTCCCCCAACACTTCATTTACCCTTTTCTCTCGCTTGCTGTCACTAGACTGACTTGATCTCTGATGCAGGCTGAACGAGCAGGGGGTTCGGACCCCCAGCCAGCAGGGACATGTTGCTAACTGAGTTCTTGCTGGTCATTTGCTTTTTCCAAGTGAGCAAGAAGAAAAACAGAAAAGCACTGCCTCATCTGCTGAGGCCATGGGAAGAAGAAGTGAAATGCCACTCCTGTCGGCAGCAAGCCAAGGATAAAGCGACGAACGAAAGCCATTTAATCCACAGGGAAGGCAGCGAGAAAAGAGGGGCTTAGGCTTGTTCGGTTGCTCCAGCAGGGATCCACGCAGCAGCGAGGGGCTCTGACTCCAAGAGCAAACGCTCCCATTCAAGCGACAGACCACCCCCCAAGTCCGATACTTCCTGTCTCTGAGAGGGTCGGTTCTGAAAAGGAGAGTAGAACTAAGGCAACGTTCACGCTTACATGGACGCATCTGAGAACACATCTTGTTCTCCATGCTTTTTGCCTTCCTTAACCACCAAGCAGCTGTTTCTGGCATAACTCTATTTTCTAGATTCAAAACCACTAAACAGTTTTGGGCAGCTACAGATGAGGATGTTGGGGGAAAAAAAGGTTTTTAAGAATCCTTACATGTTGTTAAATTCTGCTCTTCAAAAACGGTGGACAGCCAGAAGTGACGTCCGTTTAGCCACTGCTCTAGAGGATGACAATTTACCTTGGATACCAATTTACATGGAAAGTAAACCTCAGCTACATATAAAAATGTTGCTGTATACCAGAACATTCCACTCTTGCTAATGCATTTAATTTAATGTAATTTAAAATGTAAATGTAAAAGCATCTGTTTTCTTGTTTTACTGTGATGCATATCTGTGGAGCACATCTGTTTGGCTCACAGTCATGGGATCCTCAGAAGTGAAAAGCAACATTGTCAAATGTTTAATGTAAAAATGTCCCAGAAAAAGATTGGAATTTTTTTTAATAAACACAAATTATAGTAGAATACATTTTGTGAAGAAAAATGCCAATGATGATATCCAGTAAAACTGTTTTAGTGAAAATAATTAACAAAACTACAGTATGCCAGTATACAGTACTACCATGTACTTCTTCTTTTCCTTTCGGCTGCTCCCTTTCAGGGGTCGCCACAGCGAATCATGTGCCTCCATCTAACTCTGTCCTCTGCATCCTCTTCACTCACACCAACTAACTTCATGTCCTCCCTCACTACATCCATAAATCTCCTCTTTGGTCTTCCTCTAGACCTCCTACCTGGCAGCTCCAACCTCAGCATCCTTCTACCGATATATTCACAGTTTCTCCTCTGAACATGTCCAAACCACCTCAATCTGGCCTCTCTGACTTTATCTCCAAAACATCTAACATGAGCTGTCCCTCTGATGTACTCATTCCTGATCCTGTCCATCCTCGTCACTCCCAAAGAGAACCTCAACATCTTAAGCTCTGCTACCTCCAGCTCTGCCTCCTGTCTTTTCTTCAGTGCAACAGTCTCTAAGCCGAACAACATTGCTGGTCTCACCACCGTCTTGAACACCTTTCCTTTCATTCTCGCTGATACTCTTTTATCACACAACACACCTGACACTTTTCTCCACCCGTTCCAACCTGCCTGCACTCGCCTCTTCACCTCTTTTCCACACTCACCGTTGCTCTGAACCGTTGACCCTAAATACTTAAAGTCCTGCACCTTCTTCACCTCTGCTCCCTGTAACCTCACCGTTCCACCTGGGTCCCTCTCATTCACACACATGTATTCTGTCTTGCTGCGGCTAAGCTTCATTCCTCTGTTTTCCAGAGCAGACCTCCACTTCTCTAGATTTTCCTCCACCTGCTCCCTGCTCTCACTACAAATAACAATGTCATCTGCAAACATCATAGTCCATGGAGATTCTTGTCTAACCTCATCTGTCAGTCTGTCCATCACCAGAGCAAACAAGAAGGGGCTCAAAGCCGATCCTTGATGCAGACCCACCTCCACCTTGAACTCCTCTGTCACACCTACAGCACACCTCACCACTGTCTTACAGCTCTCATACATGTCCTGCACCACTCTAACATACTTCTCTGCCACTCCAGACGTCCTCATACAATACCACAGCTCCTCTCTCGGCACCCTGTCATACGCTTTTTCTAAATCTACGAAGACACAATGCAACTCCCTATGACCCTCTCTGTACTTCTCCATCAGCGTCCTCAAAGCAAATACTGCATCTGTTGTACTCTTTCTAGGCATGAAACCATATTGCTGCTCACAAATGTTCACCTCTGCCCTTAGCCGAGCTTCCACTACTCTTTCCCACAACTTCATTGTGTGACTCATCAGCTTTATTCCTCTGTAGTTGCCACAGCTCTGCACATCTCCCTTGTTCTTAAAAATTGGTACCAGTACACTTTTCCTCCAGTCCTCTGGCATCCTCTCACTCTCCAAGATCTTGTTAAACAAACTAGTCAAAAACTCTACTGCCACCTCTCCTAGACACTTCCATACCTCCACAGGTATGTCATCAGGACCAACTGCCTTTCCACTCTTCATCCTCTTCAATGTCCTCCTCACTTCACTCTTACTAATCTTTGCTACTTCCTGCTTCACAACAGTCACCTCTTCTACTCTTCGTTCCCTTTCATTTTCCTCGTTCATCAACTCTTCAAAGTACTCCTTCCATCTTCCCATCACACTACTGGCACCTGTCAATACATTTCCATCCTTATCTTTAATCACCCTAACCTGCTGCACATCCTTTCCATCTCTATCTCTTTGTCTGGCCAACCTGTACAAATCCACCTCTCCCTCTTTAGTGTCCAACCTAGCATACAAGTCCTCATATGCTCTTTGTTTGGCCTTTGCCACCTCTATCTTCACCTTACGCTGTATCTCCCTGTACTCCTGTCTACTCTCTTCAGTCCTCTCAGTGTCCCACTTCTTCTTAGCTAACCTCTTTCTCTGTATACACTCCTGAACTGCCTCGTTCCACCACCAAGTCTCCTTGTCCGCTTTCCTCTTTCCAGATGACACACCGAGTACCCTCCTACCTGTCTCCCTGATCAAATTAGCTGTAGACAGTACTACCATGTACTGTGTACTTTTATTTTAAAAACATAGATAGTTTAATGAGCAGGGCACATAGACTGGCAATCAATCAGTCAATCATTTCAGTTCACACAACAGGTATTGAACTAATTATACAGTGAGAATGACCACATTGTAAACAATGATTTAATCTAATGAGCAGTGGAGCAGTTACTGCAGCCACTTAAGCCTGTCCTGGACTAATATGGAGGCAGTGAACAAGCAGGACATTGTCAGTGCTTTGCCCCAGTGGGGATCACACCAATAAGAGCACTCATCCAGTTAATTTAAATGTGTGTGATCTCACGCCTCTATCACTCCTAGCTTTGTTTCCTTCAGAAAACATGGGTCATAACGGGTCAGTGGACACACACACCCGCTAACAGGCTGCGTATGTGTGGGTTATTCACTGGGCTGGTGGGGGTTCCCTGGTTTTCAGTTCCACCCCTGTTGTGTGTATGCATGGGCAGGATATGCAAGCAGGGGAAATTTGTATTTTGTCCAGAATATACAAGACCTCAGAGGTTCAGGGACTCATGTTGTTATGAAGCAGCCCCCTCTCAACCCCCCCCCCCCCCCCTCCACACACACACACACACACACACACACACACACACACACACCTCCTGGGCTTTGAGCAAATTATTAAGAGTGTGTAGAACTTGTTCCACTTTTAAAAAAAAATCAGTTAATTTGTTTAAATATACATTTTTAATAATGGTGACAACAAAAACAACAATAACAGAACCTATAGAGGAGTATTTAGATGAATCTTGCACAGTGTATCAAGTGCTTTATGACATAATCAGCCACAGAAATAATACTACCTAGTAGCTTTAATATAAAATATATGGACTAATAAAAATATTATAAAATGCTGATATATATTATACAATATAATAAATGCTGATTTATCATTATTGGGTAACCATCTGTCAACCCATACAGTGGTTAAAATCAGCTCCACCTCTACCATCATTTAAAATGACCTTTTTTAAAATTAATTACAGTACAGTACAGTTTGCATATTACTGCGTATGGCCCTGCTGACCAATTTCCTCTATGATAATGTGGGGCTGATTTGTATATACTTGTGTCTTGTATATATTTATCATTAATGTGTGAGTAGCAAGAAGAAGTAACATACTGATACACAATATTTTTTAAACATAAGTTTATATTTATTCTATCACAGTAGTTCAGTACTGTGTTACTGTAATGTGCTTATAAATGATAGTATTTGATTCATTATAATATTCTCTTGGAATTCTGCTAAATATTATTTACAGTATAGTGACATAAGTGGGCTTACCTTGTACATAAAATGAACAAATATAATACATATTGTTATATTTTGCATATGGTACCTAATTTTCATACCTACACAGTATTAAACTATACTACTATACTGTATCTATAGGATACCTGATGGCAGACAGAGCTGCACTACTGTGTTCCTTTATTACACATACAGAATTTGCACACAAAAAATAAGTCATTGTAATGATGTTTGCAATAATAAATACATGATGCTTATATGCAGAAATGTCTCAAAATTCAGTGTAGCATTAAATACAAGTAAACCCTTTTGTAAAAAAAACATCTGAGATCTATATAATAACTGTCATTCAAGCCTCGCGGTTTAAATGCAGATAGATTTTTTTAACAGCTGTGCATCATGTTTACACTGTAGGGCTTACTCGCTGCAGCCTAACCTCTCCTCTTCAGGCATATTAATTACTGGTCACAGTAATTGTCAGCCTGGTTTCCATGTGTAAATAGCTAATTAATATGCTCTCAGATGCCTTGATTCTCTCCTGTGGTTGCCACCTCTGTCAATCAGGGCATAATGGCAA
Organism: Channa argus; assembly: GCF_033026475.1. Lineage (NCBI taxonomy): Eukaryota > Metazoa > Chordata > Actinopteri > Anabantiformes > Channidae > Channa > Channa argus. Next base: position 9,439,459 of record NC_090220.1, on the reverse strand, counting down.
CAAGGGGACAAATGCAGCACTTGGAGGGACAATTGAGGAGGCCAACAGTCAGTAATTAAGCAGTTCATAAGGCAATCTCATTAATTATCCCCTTCATTGGTGGCTACATTCTCTGGACGTCCTGATTACATGCTTATTGACTCTGAGTCCTATGATGAAATGTTCCTCGTTCCACTTCCTAATGTAGTCTAAAAGAGGAGTCATTTACAAATGGCTTTATTAGTCAGAGTGCCCACATGGACCTTTAAAATGTTACTTGAAAATGCAATTTCACCTGTCGTTTGCCGGAGGCTTTCATGCACTTAAGCAGAGGTCATGCAAACAGCAATATAATTAGCAGTCTCCCTTTTACAGAGTCTGCTTGATTTGTAAAGCGTTACACACCTTTTTCTCCTCTATTCAATGCTAATCATTCATTTTCAAGGGGAATTGCCAGGCTTATGAAAGAGAAAATGCAATTCTGGCTGGCCGCTGCATGAGGCACCTACTTGGAGCAGACTTTTTTAGACCTACAGTACATGGGGAGCTTTGTGTCATGTGTTAACCTACTGACACTTTACAAGTCACAGGTGTCACTATTTGTTCAGGTCGGATGAAGCTCGATTTATACAAAAAGGTCACTTGTCATAGAGATAATTCAAGGTTTGCTGAGAGAAATGGTAGAAGTACAGTAAGGCCAATCACTGTCGCTTGCTGTTCTGCTTTGTTTAAATAAGGTATTCATTGATCTATGTACAACACAATTCTGTGAAGTCACAGCAATCGGGCAATACAACATCATCTATAAGCCTGTAACACAGCAAAGACAAATTATTAGCACATTTCTAGTGTAGTAGAAGTACCACTTAAATGGAAGCAAATGCTGAAATTTGCCAAAGCTCCTCAAAGCCCATCCCAGCTCACGTTGAGCCTCTCAGCATGACTCTAAATGCAGATAACGAAGAAATGGAAAATGGAGACCAAATTGACCCTTTCACAGCGTGTTAAGTCAGTTTGTATGGGTACCTGCAGTGGCTGTCCCCCTCCCATCAATAAAATAATTTAAGAACACATTATACTCCTTTAAAAGGGCCCATTTGTCAGACCAGGTGACTCTTAAAAGACCCTGCGGATTAGAGACGCCCTGCATCAGGTACTTTTAATTCAGCCACAATCGATATGACTTAGGCTGCCGTTGTGTTAGAAGTGCATATTAAAAAAAGGGTATTTCAGTTCAAATGTCTCTTGTGCATAAAGTCAATAAAAATGGATGGGGTGTAGACAGAGGTGGAAACCATACAATGTGCCCTGCAGTTCTAGATGTAATTTGAACAATCTGCATGGCTTTTTCGTAATAATCATGATAACGTAAGATAATAACGTAAGATAATGTCAGTGTTGGAGCCAAACGAAAAGGGTTTAAATGATATATTGTTAACATGCCGGGGCATGACCCCTCTAGTGCCACTATGATGCTTCTGGTTTTACAACCTAGTTTTGACAAGGACAAAATCAATTAATCACAGGGCCAAGTTAAAACAATCTGTTGTGTTTTTAGACAGGTTGAAATTCAAATGGAATTCAGTGAGCGTGTATCACAAAGCTGTTGGCTTTTCAGTTCATTCACAAGGTCGGTGAAATTCAAATATGAGATGGCACGACCACATCAGATTCATAGACACACACACCTCATAACATCAGCCAGACACACAACCACACAACTTGTTAAAACTGAAAATATTGAGGCTGCCGAGCAAAGGCAAAGCCCAAGAAACCCCAGAAGCTGCAGCTGGTAGCTGCATTTCTTTCGATTTACGGTACAGTTAGAGGAAAATATTTTACATCGTAAGAACATAGGGACTTGTTAAAGCTTTGTTATGCTGTATGATATTTTGAAATAATTAAAGACAATACAAAAAGTCTTTGTACAAACATAGACTTCTTATTGAACAAGTATTAAAATTCTTATGAGACCTGTCTCACAGCTAGATAGAAAAGAGTGAACAAAGTCTGTCTTTTATGTGAGTTTTTACTCATTTGGCCTAGAACACAACAACTTCATTTTGCTCTCCTCACATAAGTAAGCACATTTATCATCCCCACATTGCCTATCTATCTTGGAGATGCCGTTTTCCCGCTCTGTTTTTGTAAGTGAGTAGAGGTTTGTGGCGGCTGAGCGAAGCAGTGATTTGGCATGTTAGTGAGTGTGTTGGGGCTAATCAGACAGAGGGGCCACTGTAATGGACAGAATCTGGGCAGAATCACAGCTAGACCTGCCACGACAGGGAGTGGGTAATACAACTAATTTCTCCACTGTCTCAGCCAGCGCACAGACGGAAATGGGGTCAACAAAGGTGCAGTCAGCATCAAATGAACAGCTGTTGCCTTTCTCAGTGAAGAGCTGCCAAAGAGGAGAATCTTAGTAAAACCCAGCCCACAGCCCCCACCTGCTTTTTGTGTAAATGCAGAAGAATGTATGTACAAATTAAGGGCAGGACCTGTGCATATTACTTTCATTTTTCATCTCTGAAGCCTGTCTATCTGTGATGCTATACTGTGGGAACACTCAGTTCAGCGGTGTGATGAAATGTGCGTAGGGTTACTCAGAGATTCCTTTATTGGCTGAGGTTTGTGCATTTGTTGTGATGGAGAAACAATTGGCTATTATAAAGAAGCCTCTTGTAGGGAAATAAGGTGCTAGTGTGTACATTGGAAAGCCTGGAGGTGGCTGTGTGAAATTTGTGTTTTTGTGATCAGAATCCGTGTATGTATTAATGCAGATATTAAAGTCCAATCGCTGGATGCTCTAAGAGTTTGTTGTCACTTGATTGGACTTGTCCAATTCTAATCACAAAGAACAGATGTAAAAAAGTGTGATCCTGTTTCACCAGGATGCTGGGATCTACACTATGTAAAGTACCTTAAACCGTGTGAGCAGGAAAATCTGGACCTCAGTCCTCAGTAAACTCTGTATGTTCTACCATATAGAGGTAAGACAGCTGTAGGTTTGTTCATTTATTAATAATCATGTTTTCTGGCTGAGTAGTCAGATATATTCAGTGACAAACCAGATGTTTGCCCAGTATTAAATTCAGAATTTACTCATAGATTTCTTATGGGAAGTTGCTGTGGACTAACATATAAAACCTGTCAACATGTCATGCAACGCACTAGTTTAAATACCCATCAAAAATGATACAGGTGCAAAGTTATGAATAGATTAACAATCTATATTAAAAACAAAAATTCCCAATCCCAGTTTAGGGGAGGACATGTACATTTAAGTTAATTTTAACCGGTCAACAGCAAAAGTGCATTATGCCAATGAAGTAGAACAGGACCACTTTTTCTGAATTTCTACATTTGGTAAATGGCAACTTGTACAGCGCTTTTATCCAAAGTGCTTCACAATGTTGCTTCTAATTCACTCATTCACACACACACACTCACACACCGATGGTGGTGGCTGCCATGCAAGGTGCTCACCTGGCCCACCGGGAGCAACTTGGGGATCAGTGTCTTGCCCAAGGACACTTCTACACGTGGAGGTGTAAAAAACTTTAAAAAGTGTTTACACCTCTACACAAGAGGGACCGGGACGACTATCTTACCAACTGAGTTACAGCCCCCATTATTACCCCATGATTTCACATTCAACAGTGTATTTTAGTCTGCTATTTTATTATTCAGTATCTAATGTCTTTTTAGTCTTTTTATCTATTGTCTTCGTAATCCAGCCTTTAATTGTTTTCTTTCCCTCATTGTTTTTTTTATTTTATTTTTTTTACTGGCTGTGACAACACTACAACTATTCTTTGGGGTTAAAACACTCTGTCTCTGGCTCTGAAAGACACAGATTTTTACCCAGCAGCAGCTATTGTATCCGAATGAAGGTGGTTGACTAGAAGCATAAAAACTCCCAAAATGAAAACAGCTTTTAAAATACATCTTTAATATAATCAACAAACCGATGTTGATTTAACACATCACATCACCTATAAATGTTTTATAGGTGATTAAAATTAATCTAAACACTTTTCTGGTTGTTGTTTTTTCTATTTTGTTACAAAATGCCTAAACTGCTGGAAGAAGTGGCTCTATTGGGGACTGTCTTCAGCATCAAATTAATCCACATTTGGCGTTTAGTAAGCGTCTGTGGTAGCAATGTGGTAAGTCTAGGACTGAGTTTAAATTTAGTGTGTGTCTTCACGGTACTGAAAGGAACATGTTGCTCAGTGCAACAATGGAGCTCTATAGAAGAGAGGAATACGATATATCAGGCTTTTGATATAGTGTATAACAATACTTGCCAGTGAAATGGAATTAATAAATAAAATAAATAAATAGTTTTTACATTATCCTGGTCAGATGATTCAGTGGCATGACAAGTAAATCATACAGTGGTAAAGTAAAAACAAGATGTCACAGTGATATCTTCTCAGTTCAGAGCGGAACTTTAATATCCACTACACACAATAGCTGTGTGTCTTGGTGTAGAAAAATGTGCACACACGTACACATTTACTATGCAGTGTGACCACAGTGGGAGATGAATACAGCCAGCACACAGATGGCAGCAGCTCGAGCAGTTATGATGAAAACACCGTTGAGGGTGTATGGGCAGCTGGCAGATCAGGAGCCTGCAGAGAGGTATGAATCCCTTAAAAATATACAGTATGCTGCACACACAGCAAAACAGAGCCACCAAATGTACAGTGGATGTGAAAAGACCCTGGTCTCAGTTAGTGTTTAACGTAAAACGAGAAAATTGTTAAACAAAAATGTTAATTTTTTTTCTGCAAGTCAAGTTGCAGTTAACGCTGCTGCTATTGCCATATAAAAAAACAACACAGCGCAATTAGGAAGAATTGATTTTAGAATAATTGGGGTGTTGTTTGTAGTTGAAACACAGCTAACCTACACTGGTCCCTGATGTCTCTCTACTAAGCCAGGATAAGGGAGAGCCAGCTGTTGACCAGAGGGTATGTGTACTGCTCATGTTCATAGAATCACTCACTTGACATTGCATGTGTTGCAATGGGACTATTGCTCATGTGCACACCACACTGTCCTGCACAGTCCCAGATGCAGTATTTAAGCTTTACTCTTGTTTGGTACTATCTTTTAAGAATTTGTATGAATCTACCATATCAATTGTCTTTAAAGGATGCTTTGACCTTAGCTGTCCTTATTGAGCCACCTTAACTTCTCTAAGGTTCATGCTGATGCGCAAATACTGTAACCAAAAATTAAATCAATAATCATCGGTTTAGGCTTTTAAACTAAGGTCCCTTGAGAAATTGTCAATTAATAGGCAAGTTTAGTAAAGTGAGGCCCTTGGTGTGTGGACTGCCTAGAGCCAGTTTGTCACTCTGCTACACTGCATCAGATCAATGCTGTTATCACTGGTATTGATTGATTGACTGGTGGCCTTTGGGTCAAGAGCAGTACAGTTTTGGGCTTTGGCTATGAGTTTACAGTGTCAACATTTCCCTGGATTTCATCTGACTTGCATCCAATTTTGAACAGATGGAGACTTTTTTACTGTTAGTCAGTTAAATCAGCTCCAATCTCTTGGTTCTTTTCGATTGATTAACTGAGCAGACACTGTTTTTGAACACAGTCTCTGTGCCTGCTTCTGTTGATATGATAGCTGGACATGGTTTATTACATTGTTCATGATGGATTTTTCTATCTACAAATGTCTCAAATCTCTCGTTTTAAAGTTTTGTCAGATTTTCCAATCAAGGAAATGCTTGGCATTCTGAATTGTTTTTGAACATAGTATAGCCTTGACATCTTCATCGAGCTCAAAAATGTTCAACTTTCCCCAATAAGAAAAGCAAATGAACAAGACAAGGAAATTTTATCCTGGATTCTACACAACAAGCCTCACTACTCTCATAGTAGCAGACAGCTCAGCCAGAGAGAGAGCCAGAGTAAAGAGAGAGAGAGACCAAAATGCACATGCCATCTACGTTTGAGATGCATTAAACCTTCCCCATCAGGAGAAGTAATGGATTAAAGGCTGCTGTGGCTCCACAGTTTGCCAGTCAATGTTTTTTCACTCTCTTCCAACTCAAGCCCCCCTCCCTCCTCAGTTCCCTTCCCGCTGCAAGAAGTTGATTTGCCATCAATTGCCATCTTGGCTGGCGCCATTAATGCACGCCCACAAAAGGATGACACATCGCATTATCACCTCACTCCCTTTCAAATTAGAGCTGAGCGATGCTTCGGCGCAGCTTGTGACTGGCTAACACTATCAGCTATTTGTAGGGATTGTTCCCTAATACGCAGCGTCTAAAGATTTCATCAGGCATTTGATGACAGAAATAAACCACTGCCCACTGGGAAATTGGACTGATTAATGGAATTATGCGATGGAGGGGAGTCGATACAGGCAGCAGACACTCACATAGGGATGAGCAGAGCTGTCTGTCATGGACCAGACGGGAGTGGCTTGGCTAACGTGCCTTGGCCAGCAACAGGGCCTGTCAGGAATTAAGAGCTCAGTGTGGCTGCTCTCGACCTGCCTTCAATCTAAATGCCCACAACCGTATGGAGACAGTTCCAGATACAGATTTACATCATCCATCTCAAAGAAAAAGGGCTATAAATCATAGCATGTAGGGTGGGAACAGCATTGAAACGCCACTTCTTCTGCTTTTGTGCTCTTATTCTGAGACAGTTTTGCGCCCTCACTCAGACTGGCCCCCCTCAGCACTGTTAAGTGCTCTCTTAGTCCTCCCTAATGCACCTCTATAACCACCAAAACTGTAGACGACTCCCATCCACCACCAGAGCCCAGTCTGCCTTTGCTGCACAAAACAACCTGTTTTTGCATGAATTGTTTCTTGTTGTTAGGGAGGGTGCAGATATAGCTTGTCCCTTGATAATAATCCATACACCTTGAAGCAAATGGCCTATAAGCTTTTTTATTCGTTCCCTCATACAAACTACTTTAGTGAAAAAATCTTTTTCATGAAATGTCTTTGGGTATTTTATGTGAACAAAATGAAAATAATTAAAATAATTTATGCATGTTTATATTCTAGTTGTCAGTGATTAATTTGTTGAAAAGAGTGGTTAACCTATCATAACCCTTCCTCAATCGACTAACAAAATATAAATGCTATAATTGAACAAATCTGTTTGGCGTATTTGAATAGTGTTTGTGCAGAACATTTACCATTTAATTAAATTATCACAGCTGGTAGAAGTACACAAACTCAGTACTTTTCTAAAAGTGCAAATAAATGGTCTGCACCTATAGAACTTTTTTACCTATGGTACTCAGAGCCCTTTACACTGGTTCTCATTAACCCATTTGAACCCGCATTCATGCACACTGATGGTTGAGCTGCAACTAAGTTGGCGTGTCTTGGACACTTTAACACGTGACCGGAGGACCCAGGGATTGAACCAGCAACTGTGTGATTGGTGGACAACCACTCTACCTCCCACGCCAGAGCTGCCCCACAGTTGCAAATACCTGACTAAAGCAGGGCTCCAGTAGATGTAATCGTCTTATCTTTATTGAAGTTGAAGTGCTGAGTACAATTTCACAAGATAAAACAATTCAGCCACAACATTGGTCTGAATGTTGTGGCTGTGTTCACATTTAATGTAAATGTTGCAACTCAGTGTATATGCACAGAATATGAGAAAGTAGAAATAATTCTATCAGTATAGTCAATATAATGTACGTTCAGTTGTATTTATCTGATATTATGTGAATATAAGGAAAAAACGATTTTTGCCAAAATTACTATAATTTACCTAGTACAGTATGTACTTTTCTGTATGTGTGAGAGTTAATTAACACGTTTCAATATTATATTCAATATTATATTCATATGCTGGCGTATTGGTTGGAGAAACTGGCTACTGTACTGTACTGAACCTTCACTGTAGGTCGAGGGTTGTAATCTCCCCCATGACAATTTGGGCACATGCCACAAAGGTCCTCTATCCCCTGTTAAAAGACTTCTAAACAGATATATTCAGTTTATCAAAAGTATCACAATATTGACAAGAACTAGTTTGTTAATGGAAATCATTAAGACTAATAATCAGTTTAAAAAACCTCTTTCATATCCAAAACCATGCAGGTACTTTTGGTGCCGATATGTCCTCAATTACGTTAATAATTCAAATGTGTGATGCATTCACCTCTTGAGTCTGTGAGAGATCTGTTGATGAGTTACATCAACATATCAAACATAAGTGTTGTTATAAAAAGAAATGAAGTGGTTAAGGTCAGATTGAGTTCAATACCTGTGCTGTAAACTGCTCTAAGAAAATCTTGGCCCATTCCTCTTCAAAGCTTTAGCAGGAGTGCCCTCTGGTGTATTGTTAGTGAAAGTGGAGCATGTTCGGTCCAAGTTCACTAAAAAAACTGAATGGAAAAACACTACCTTTAATATCCACAACATATATGAGTATGTACATCAGATTTTGTACAAACTCAATGTTAGGCAGAATCCATTTAGAACGGAACTGCTTGTACACATTTGTGATGGTTTAAATATTATTGGTTGCTAAGTGTTAAACCATCAATACTAAAAAAATATTTTGGGCTCAAAACCAAAGAGTAACAAAAATCTGGTATGAATGAACAGATGAGCATTATGCCACTAGCAGATCCAAAACAAAGAGTTACTAGGCATTTTCATGAATTTTAGCACTGTGATTGATTTTTCAATTTTTTAATTAAACGGCAAGTCCACCAATGTTCAACAAACTAGAACCAAAAGAAGCAAGTTCAAAATCAGTGGAGGTGCCCTTTAAATTAAAAAGTGAAAGAGTCTATACCCAAGGGGAATAAAACGGTTCACCAGTATTAGGTTTTTATAGTCATTTCACAGGTACTGTATTTTATAGATTTACAGGTATAGATTTAATTGCTTTAAGTATTTTCCCAAACAATATTTCTGTGAACAGTTTTTGTTCAGTATTTAATATTGTGGTTTTACTTGTGTTGGCATATAACTGAGAAAAGCTTTCTATTCATTTTCATATACTCCTAGTCTTTGGCAGATCTTTCTTTTTATGGAGGATATATAGGCTCTATTTTCATTACATTTTGCAGGTCACGCTGAGTTAACTCTTGTTCTAAAACAAGTTGGTCAAATGAAGAAGATTATTCTTATTTTACCTAGTGTTGCTGTTTTTTTCTATTGTTTTGGATTAAAGCCATTTAAACCATTCACCTCACTAAACTGGATGCACACAATGGTATATAACAATACCACTTTCTTATCCTATTACTTTGTATGTACACTGTATTATTATGTGTAACAGCTACTGCAACACAAACATATCCCTCTGGGGATTAATGACATATCTATCTATCTATCTATCTATCTATCTATCTATCTATCTATCTATCTATCTATCTATCTATCTATCTATCTATCTATCTATCTATCTATCCTATTTGATTCCTCCCCCCCCCCAGTGTGATCCTGAATGGGAAAAGAAAGAACCCACTGTACAACTTAAAAATTGATGTTATGCCTGATTGGTTTATATGTGACAAATAAAATGCACAGTTTCCTCTTTTTATTCCAATCTTCCCACAGTATAGGCCAAATTGTATGATTTATTATGGAGTGCTGAAGCAGGGAATCAATTTACAGATGCAATGTTTTTAATTAGGTTTCACTGCAGATTGTAGCATGAAGAATGAATGTGAATTGTTAAAAGCATAATTAAGGCAGGTTTCAGTTTGCAAAATAATTATTTCACTCTATTTTACACTGGTATAGGATTCCTAAAGCTGCAAAACAGTGCTTATTATTTCTGCAGGAGAGTTAATGTGTGATTTAAGATTGTGATTGTAACTAATAGACATTCTTATAGTGACTTTGACTTATACTTTGGGATCAGTTCAGAGCCATCTTTTTTATAATTATTTTTAATATGAACCACATTAAAATCATTTGCCACGGTGTTTTTTTGTCTTGTTCGGCTGGGTCTTTCAGATCTCTTTCTGCGGCATTAAACACACCATTTTTGTGGTACTTTCCTTTGAAAATGAATGCTGATCCATCTGACCCATTTATAGACTGATAGAAACATTCATTAATTACGTCACAGTGTCAGTCAATTTCAGAAGGTAATGTAAGTTTTAAAAGTAAAGCAAAAGTTGACATCATAACCAAGTGTAACAGTGATGAATGCACAATTGCATGTTTGAAGCCACAGATGGGCCAATTAGACATTCAGTTTAAAAGCAGAGGGATAAGTAATCTGTGCAGTGCCTCTCCTTCAAATCCCCTTAGTCAAGGTTTCTCTGCAGTGATCAGCTTTGCTGCAGATCCGGCTGAAACCGGAATCTTCACTCATGTCTGGAAATAACCAGACCTTTCACCCATTAACCCTTAACAATCAACTAACACACTCTAAACTGCATCTTGCCATACATTTCGCTAATATGGGGGAAGAGCTTGAGAGGATGGGATTCATTAATTCATTCCATTCTCCTAATGTGAAAACATTGCTAAAAACCTCTGACAGTGGCATTATGGGAGTTTCTGGTAGGTCTTCTGAACCAGCTGAGGGGGAATAAAGTGACTACAAGTTAATCACTTCATTCCCCAGGATCATCTGTCTTCTGTGTTGACTTGCTATTGGTTACTACAGAAGCACAAGATTGGGAAGTGATGGGAGTCACACAGACTTAGCTTTTGCCCTGATTTAGGGAAACAATGTAAAAAAAATACCACAGACCGCACTCTGAACCCCTGGAGACAGTGTTTTTAAGCTTCTGGTGGTTTGTTCCTCAAATACATTAAATAAATCCCTTTTCCACTGGCAAGTCGATAATGAGATTACACAGAGGCTGTGAGGAAAGTGGGCCGAGGAGAACAGCAGGGCTGAGTCAGGTTGGAGAGATGAGAGATTTAGGATTGTATAAATCAGAAGCGGGTGGAGGATGGTGCAGACGGCAGAAATAAACCAATGAGTTTAGATAATGCTGCTTTGGTGCAATGAAAGGCAAAACAATGAGCTTGTGAAACAGGTATGATTAAAGCTGGTATTATCTGCTGTGGTAATATATTATGTATTAATATTAGAGCACATCTACCTGTGCATGTGAAAAAGGCCTGTGAGTCTGAGCTATTTGAATAAATAAAGAAGCAAGCGTGTTTTGATGCTACCAAGGCTATCACAGTCTATGTAAGGGAGACACACTCAGAGAGCAAAATGCCAGGAAAAAAGGGGAAATCACTGACTTATTTAAGCAACCTCAGCTCTGAAACCCTCTCTGTATAGTTTTATGCAGTAGACTTATATAATGCATGTCTTATAATACCTTTTTCTTAGGTCTGTTAATCATCAATCAGTCCTTCTATTATCTGTAACCGCTTATACTGATCAGGGTCACGGGGGGCTGGAGCCTATTCCAGCTGTCATTGAGTGAGATGCAGGGTCCACTCTGGAAAGGTCTTAGGGCTTCTGTTACAGTAATCATATCCTAATATAAGTATTATAATTAGCTTTGGGATGTACACTTGGATGGTGATTTGCTTGTGAAAAATGACATAGGAGGATTGATACCAGACAGATGTCCTGAAGCTACAGCTAAGTGGTTAACTGCTCTGAAAACTGCATTTCACCATCTCTGTTAGTCATCAGATCACAGACTCACACTATTTAGAATCACTAAGCCAGGAATCTGTAAAGATGTACTTCTGGAATTTGTTAGTTTGCTGCTGATACATTTGAGTGCGAGGATCAGTTGATCTAATGTGATGAAAACCAAAGTTAATTTTTATCCCCAACAAAGGATGAAGATTAGGTAAAATGGTAACAATATACAACGGACGAGGTTCTGAGACAAATCATCACAAAATCAAGTGTGTATGTTCCCACACATTTTATTTTATTTTTTTATTTATTTTTTGTCCTTTTGGCTTATCCCATGAGTTCAGGGTCGCCACAGCAGATCATGTTGATTTGGCAGTTTTTATGCCGGATGCCCTTCCTGGTGCAACCCTCCCCAATTTCTACCGGGCTTGGACCAGCACTGCACAGATGGGGAGGGGAATGGGCTCTTGGGTGTTCAGTGTCTTGCCCAGAGACACTTCGACATATAGCTGGGGCTGGGGATCAAACCACTGACCCTGTGTCCGTGGATGACTCTCTTTACCAACAGAGCCACAGCTGCCCCCGTACGTTGTACGTTCCCACGCATACTGTTTATACTCAGTAGGCACTTCGATTTAATGGACTTCCACTGCCATGACACTCCCTCGCCAGGAGGTGTCTCTGTAAGACTGTGACTAGACTATGGGGATTCAGTACAATAGGGGAAGTGTTTCACTCATCAACACAAGAATAGGACAGACTGGGAAACACAATGGCACAAAATGACAACAACCCACATCATCCAAATTGACACTAAAGCAGAAGAATGAAGCAGCGAGTATAAAACCAAGACAATTCAACACGTTCAGTTTCAAGTACAACTGACTGAACCCCAAGTTGAGCACTGCATGAGTCATGTCAGTGGGCCACAGTTTCACAGAAAAAGAGTACGGAGCATAGGGATGTCTGAGGAAAGCCTGGAAATGTCCGATGGTAACTGTAAAGGACGAAAAAAAACAATGATGTAAAATAAAGCAAAAACAATAAACAATAAATTCATCCATCCATCCATCGGAGGGGCCTGCTGGATCAGTGACAGAGCATTGGGTTGGGATGCAAAAGGCCGTGGGCTCAAATCCCAAACACCGAGCACGGAAAAAAGTGGGATGGTTGCGGTAAGAAGCGCATCTGGCATAAAACTCACTGCAAATCTACTTTCCTGAAATGACAAGCTGAAAGCTGTTGATCTATCCATCAATTATCTGTAAACGCTTTTCCTGTGTAATGTCACAGGGAGGGCTGGATCCTTGGGCTGTCATTGGGCGAGAAGTGGTGCACTTCCTGGATAGGTTTCTAGTCGTTCTGTCTCAGAACTAGCACAGAGAGACATACACAGACTGACAAATATTCACGCTCACATTTACACTTTCAGGAAATGTACCTGTACCTGTTTTGGGACTGTGGGAGGAAAATCCGCACAATAGAATTTAATAACATTTGCAAGCAGGCAAGTTATTTAGTATTTTCTTACAGTTATTATTGTGAGAAGTGGCATATCAGAAGTGGCAGAAATAACCAAGTAAAAGTACAGGTCTAGTCCCATGTTCAAAATTTACCTCATAAATGAGGTTTGTGCATAACTCTCCAGTTTAGGTCTTGCTAAGTTTGATTCATGTACACATACAAGGAGAGAACTGCTTCGAAAACATGAAAATCAAAAAACAAAATTCATTTAATTTCCTCTATTTGAATCTGGCCATTAAAAAACAAATGATGCATTTATTTTGTTTGGACAGAAGGTCAATCTGTCATAACACATGAGCATTTATTACTTGGGTAACAGTATATTTTGTATCTGCATCTGCTAAGTAACTAGTTACTACAGTTGACAAATAGAGGAGTAAAAGTAACACAAAAATGACAAACCCCATTAAAGTACAAGTACCTCAAAAATGACCCTAACATGAAAGAGTCATGCTGTTTCCAGCTTTTGTGCCAAAATAATGTGAACTGCCAGGTGTCATATTCAGTGCAAAGATATCAGTATGGCATCAACATTGTCACGGAACTCTCAGGAAGAAAGCTAGAAGCTTTCTAAACTAACAGCTGGTTTGCAGCTGGTTACCTCTGTATAATTCTCCTGATTTTCCTTCTCCTCCAATCATCACTGTTATTGATTGTCTTTGTTTGTCTTTTAAGTCTTTGATTTTCATGTTACTGATCATGCAGAGCATTGATAAGACTAATTACCAGGGAGGAATGTTCAATGAAAAAAGGATCTGAAAAAAGAGTCGTAATCAGAACTGTGGTGTGAGGTCAGTGTGTAACTGAGTCAAAAAGACAGTTGCTTCAGAGGAAATGCTAAAATATGCAAAAACATTTAACCAGTCATTGGTATCGATCAGATATCATATTTTAAAGACTTTGAAAAGACTTTGTCACTTAAGCAATTAAGTTTACTGTGTAAACAGATGGCCATAGCAGGACGAGATAAGACAAGCCTCTAAGCACCTTGAAAATCGCTGCCTATTGAATTAGCTGATTCAACCTGTCTTCTCAGCCAGAGTACAGGGAGGCCTTGCTCCTCTCACACACTACACATGTTGGCATCCTTTAAATGCTTTTCTTTGAGAGGTTGGTGTGTTGTAGCAGCTAAACTTTCTTTGACTTCATTTTGCACTCAAGTCTTTTTCACAAAGTCTACTTTGCTGCTTCACTGGAAAAAACTAAAAAGGTTATGGTGATATTTTCAAATCATTACTGTTGCAAACCATAGCAGGTAGTTACATTATACAAGAATTCAATATCCTTGCACAGCTGACCCCAACCTAAGAGCGAGCAATGGTAAATGGTCTGCACTTATACAGCGCTTTTCTACCTATTGGAACTCAAAGCTCTTTACACTGCTTCTCATTTACCCATTCACACTCACACACACACCGATGGGGGAGCTGCTGTGCAGCAACTAAGGCCCAGAAGCAACTAAGTCGGGGTTCAGGTTCTTGGTCAAAGATACTTTGACATGTGACCGGAGGAGCCGGGGATGGGAACCAACAACTATAAGATTGGTTGACGACCGCTTAACCTCCTGCACTACAATCCATTCTACAACTGCAGAAAACTTTCAACCCATATTATACCTGAATAACAAGCTCTTGCATGGAGTTGCTTGAAAACTGTTGATGAATCTATCCTGTTAATTCTTCCAAATACAGTTGCTTGCTATTGCATTTTAATTTCTCCTGTGTCGCTTTTCTTCTTCTTTATCTTCTTCAAACAGATTTTTTGTATAAATGAAATGCCGGTAACTCATTGTAACTCCTGTAGCAGGCACAGGTAAAAAGACCACAGTGATAACAAAATGTTCCCCACATCTTTCAACAGTGTCTTAATGTGACATAATTTCACATTCTCCATAGCGTGAAATGAATCTTAAAGCCTGGAAATCAATCAGCATCTTCTGGTTTCCTCATCCCAAAGCCCATAGATTTTTTGAATGACTTATTGGCTAAAAACCTGAAAAAAGGTCTGTTGTTACACAAGGTCGAAAGATTTTCACTTTTTATTCCTCATAAAATCAGTAAATAAATCACTGGATTCCACACGCTATTTTTGCACTTCAAAAGACATTTGCTAACATTAACTAAATGAGAATAAAGAAATCGTTGAAAACATAAAATGTCATTATGTTGGAGACAGAGACTCATCTACTTACTAATCCTAGAGGACAGGACCACTAACTATGTAAATTCAATCAAAATTAAAGGAAGAGAGGTAGGAACTGGCCTTCTGACATATTTGAGACTACTATGAGGCATCAGGAGAAATTAATTACCCTGTTTTGTGGGGCAGTTTTGTATTATCCTATTGTTCATGTGTGTTCCAACTCATATGTTTTTCTGTTGGTGTTAGTGTGTTTAAATGTTAGTGCAGTTGGAGCCTTCTCTTACAGCTTGTTATTTAGTGTGCACATAAGTGAGTGCTGTACAGTATGTGTCTCACAACCACATCAGTTAATGTGCATTACCCTTCAATACGCCAGCAGGACAAATGCAGTGTGCTGCAGCAAACAGAAAGGAGGAGCTGAAAAAGAAAAGCAGACATGGTAGATAGAGGGTTGTCAGTGTAATAAAAAAGTAGACGAAGTGTTTGGGCGTCAGTGTCACTTTCGGGCTCCAGCAGCAGGATCAGTGCATGAATCTCAACATGGAGCAATGTCCATTTTGCGCACAAGGCACTGTAGCTGTAAATCCAGTGGCACTGTGCTCTTTGTCTCTTTATCTCTCTTTATCGCTCTAATTGACCTATTGCCTTTTCTTAACAGTTCACTATAGGGCACTATACAAACATTAATTATTGTCCTCGCAACCATAATTTTCTGGTAAGTGATTTGCAAATCATCACATTCTGTTTTTTTTTTTTGTCCTTTAGGCCTATCCCATGAGTTCAGGGTCGCCACAGTGGATCCCTGTCCACATGTTGATTTCCTGAAGCAACTTTCCCCAATTTCTACCGGCCTTGGACCGGCCATCACATTCTGTTTTAACGTGCATTTTAAACAGTGTCGTATCCCTGTTTCCAGCTATTTGTACATTCACTGACCACTTTATTCCATACTGATGTCTCTAGTACATGTAGTCCAAAAATCCTCCCATAAATATTACCTTCACACTGCCAACATTGGCCATGGTTATAGATAATGTTTTCTACTGCATTAAATAGTCTGTGATAATGGATTGTCCTAATATGTGCTCTACGTTTGCTTAATTTAATTACAGTTTTTATATAAATTTGAGTAATGTTGTTCTTCTCTGAATTCCCACAGATTTTATTTTCTCTACTGCTTCAGCAAGATATTTTTCTCCGGGTGATCATTAGACCTAATGGCTAACTCTCCTTCTTTTTCCCATAGTTTCTTGTTGGCTGAAGGTTTGCAAAAGAAGTGAACTACAGATTAGAGAGAAGCTAAAAGAAAACTATATAATTCTAAGAGAACTGACAAGAGAAGTGTGGAAATGTATAACTGTATGATCATGACAGAACATGAAATATTCTTCTTTATAGATATTTTCCTTTATTCACTTGGCATTTATGTAGTGTGTCTGCAGCACACTGCTTATAATCATGCATACTTAATCATCTTCTAAATATCTTCTTTTTCCTCCCACAGCTTTGGGAAAACCCAGGCAATATACATCAAACTGAGTTGTTCATCTGTATTAGTGTGCTGTGACTTTTAGTAGTGATCAGTGTTACCATGGTGACGACAACAACTATGCATAAAGTTTGCATTCAAATGAATGGGACAAGCAACTTGAAACAGGTTCAGACCCAGCCCACTTTCAAGCCTGTGTACAAACTGACAGTTTGTCTACCTCATGATAAACAGTGGAGACAGCAGCTTCATTCAGATAAACACACACAGAGAAGCATAGAGATACAAACCTAGATGCCACATGTCTGCCTACTCCTACATTAACGTGGATGCTGGGCCCTATTAGACATTATCATTTTTTTGTATTTTTTGTAGTAGTAGTTATCATTATACTACTACTTTCTTTTATATTTTTACTTACCTATACTCTCCACTATTATAATATTATTTTCATAGTATTGCTACCATAGTAAGACAATAATAGTTTATCTTTCTATACATCATACTATTTACACTGAACTATATTTTCACTACTTTTATGCATTTTATAAATATTCAAAGCAGACTGAATGGCAGAGCCTAACTGCTTGATATGTATAAGACATCGTTATCTCTGTGTTGGGGAAGTTATATAGGCCTCTCTCCACCTCTCTCTTCAAATCTGTAGTTGACAAAGTTTAATGATTCTGTATGACAGTCAGTTATTTTGCATCATGTTAGTAGTTCACTTCATGCTTACACACACTTCTAAAGTGTCCAGCAGTCCAACTATCCAGATTCTGATTAGCTGTACACAAGACATTTTTTTAACTACACTCTTTAACATAAAAATAATGTATTGAATTTGGTTGACAAATTTAAACATTGTAATGCTTGAAAACTGATCTCCTGTGTTTCTTTGTACTTGTCTAGGCCTGATCCAGTGTGATGGTGATGTTGGCATATCACTGCAATGGGCTAAAACAGCCATTGCTGCATATACATATATATAAGTAGGTATAAATCCTAACATTTTAATTAGCTTTTGGGAAACTCTATCTTCAGTTATAGGCACAAGTTGTAAAATTAGCTTTCAACCACTTTAACTAAAGGATTCATGCCTTCAAAAAACAAAGCTTGTTTTTTTTTATAGCATTCAATAAGCATTGAACTGCTGAACAAAGCTTGGTGACCACTGCCTAGTTCCATACCATCACAACTCCTACTTAACATCAAAATTGTCCGTTTGTGTTTGTAGTGACATTTATGTGTTTATGAAATAAAAGGCACAGATTGTAACATGAGCTCACATCAGCGCCCAGCATCATTTAGCCTTTCAAAACTAAAGCCTTTTTGCTGATATCCTTCAAAATAAAAGCTGTGGGTTCTGGATAGTGGCTAGCTGTCTCAGCTATTTCTTAAGCTATCTTAGCTACAATAGTTTATTATTTGGCAGCAGGCACATGATCATAATTTCTGTTGTGGAAAGTTTTTAGTTTTCCCTACATCACTGTTTCCACTGCCAGAACATACAAACACATTAACTCCAACCTCAGTTTAGAGGACATTTAACCAGGAACTTCCCCCTGAGAATCAGAGAGCATCACTCTGTTGTTACAAAGCTCTTGACTCATCTCATCACGTCTCTCTGTCTCCTTTCATTTGATATATTGTGTACTATTTCAACCCATTTGCAAGTCATTATTCTGGGTAATGCCTGCCTCACAGCTCCTATTAACTCCAAGCTGCTTCTAAAGTGCATGAAAAATACCCTTGAGAGGGTTCAGCTAAATGTATACACGGATATTCCACCTTCACAATCACTGCTGTTAAATAACTTTCACATCATATTCAAACAGGAAATGCAATGGCATCAGAAAATAAGGGTAGCAGCAGCTGAGATTAGCCCATGCAGATGATGGAAAAAACAAAACTTTTTTTCAAGTGCAAATATTGACACAGCAATATCAAGTTTTATGTGATCTCAGCGGCAAGTTTGACAATTTACCAATGTTTGACAGTTTACCCATGTGCACAAGACGCACATTAGGCTTACATCAGTGGTACATCATGCAAAAATGGTAGAGTAAATTGTTTCCTGCCAGTTAAAGCAGATACAGGTGTGTTTCCTCTCTCCTAATACCAGAACCACAAACACACACAGTTGTAATTTGCCTGATGATGGATGACAAGAATCATATTTATTGAGATGGAGTTTTGTTAGGAAAGTCAGCAGAGGGCGCACAACTCAAATCTTTACAAACAACATCTTTGTGAATGTAACGGGTGACAAAAATTTCAGTAAAAGAATAAATCAGGTTATACGGAAAGTCTTATTATCCCAGTTGTTTGGAAACAATGCCTGAGAGTGACAGAGATGGATAAAGATAAAACAGAGAAGCAAAAATAGTGCAGAAGCCACAGTATAATTAAAATATAACCACAACATCAAGGCTCAGCAGATTATCAGTTAACACAAACAATTTCTTTTTATGTTAATATTTTTTCAGTTGCATGCAAATTAAAGTTTTTGTATCAGACTTGATATATTCTCCTGACGATAATAAAATCCTGCACAGACTCAGAACTGTGAGATATAATAAATAAATACATAAACAGAGAAGCTTGTTATGCTAATAGAATAGAAAAGACTTTGTTGTTGCCGTCAGAAAGATCATATTCCTCTCCTTCCAGACACAGACTGAGGGTTAAATGAGGCATCTCATTAGACTTTTTCAATGGGTTTCATACATTACAAGACTACAGCCCTGGCAGTGCTTCAACACAACACAAGAGAAAAATGAGTGAAGAGAAGTGTTCATCCTGTGAACAAAGAGGATATTGCTTTTCTCTGCTTTGCCTTGTTGCATGAACAGTAAATTATCAATAACACAAAAGAGAAAGGCATATATCTAGAGTAGACAAAAAACATCTGCAGCAAAGCCAGTCTGGGCATGAATGCAGTCATAGCAGCTTCACCTGTAGCAGTGTGTGCAGTATTTCGACAACACACTGCTACCTTGTACTGTATGTTAGAGCAGGGGAAAGTGGATGCAATTTATACTACAAGAATGCCAGTGAGGAAAGAGCTTCTCTACAGGGCTGCTTTTTATTGCTCCTGGACGCTAATACATTTACAGTATACTTTCATCTAAAATTTTGGATTGTCCATTACTGTAACAGTACACATACAGATGTACTATATATTTGCATGTTTGAGTCTCCAGTCAACTAGATCTGCCTGTCTCTGGACTCTGGGACACAATATGTGGGGGCACCAGTGTCAGATGGAGCTTTTCAGTTCCAGCCTGTTTCACATAATTGAGTTTTGTACATCATGCATGTGTGCTCACTCACCCCACTGTTACCTTATACATCAGTGACAGTCTTAGCTGCTGTCTATCAAACTACAGGTTTGTGGATAAAGACACTCTAGGGGTCTGATCGTAAGCTCATGTAGAAGACAGACTGAAGCTGGAGATTAATGTGTATGCAGACAGGGGCATGTAGGGCTGCCCAAAGCGGTTAAATCTGATTAACGTTTTTTTTAAAGAGGCAGTATTATGGAAAACAAGAAAAACTAGTTTTGTGGTGGACTGACGTGATGGTGGAGGTACTGTTGTCATATTCAATTCCTGAACTCTCTGTCTATGAATCTCCCGTCTAAGTGTTTGCATTGCAGCCAGATGAGGACCAAGACAGAATGGTTGCTCAGTGTGGCCTGATGGGCAACTCTTTTTCTGCTCTATCACTTTTATAACAATTATCACTTGGCTCCTGGGGACATTCTGAGCTTCAGAAATAGTTTTGTCTTCAAAGACTTGAAACTAAAATATAGACATACAATGTGAGTAGTGGGGCATTAAATTTGCCTTTCTGAACTACATCCAATCAATTTAATTTTCAACAGGTAGACTTGAGTCGACAAAAAATAAAAAAGTAAAAACAATAGAATGCACCTGACCACAATTGGTCCCAATTGTGTCACAGCAAAGAATCTAAATACTTTAGAAATTATACATTTCAGTTTTCATGTTTAATAAAGATATAAATAATTAAAACAAATAAAGTGTTGAAATTTGTGGTTTTTGGTTGTAGTATGACTGCTAGACTGCTACTTTTAAAATGTATAACACTAGAAAATGTACAAAAAGTGCTGTATTCTGACGTGACTGTATTCTGAAGCTCAGCTGGCCTGGTGGTGAAAGACCACACCTCCTGCCATTTGGAGAAGATTCTCATGAATAATACATATTTCATATTAATAGCTTCCGAAATAGCTGCCAGAGGGCAGAGGGGAAGCTGTTTGTAAAGCTTGATATAATGAAATGTGAACAACTTTAGATAAATAAAATATCACAAACATGTTTAAAATACTCTCAATATTTCTAATCAAAAACTAAGCTGATTGTCTTAATTACAATGTACTGTATATACTGATATATCACCAACCAGATGTCTCTTTACAGTATGAGATGCCTGATTTCAAGTCTCCTTCTAAACCACATAATAAAGTTTACTGATGTTCTCCAGCCAAGGAGACATAGAATGAAACCTTAAGACCTTCACTATCCTCTAAGAAGAAAAGGTTTGGCAAAGAGAACACATGCTTTCTCAGTTTTTAAGTCAAAAGTTGAAATGTGCTTAGTACAGCTATAATTGTTCAGGTGTGACTTCAGCAGAGTCGTGCACTTTTCAGTGTCCAGCATCTCCAACACACTTAAATAAGGACATCATCAGCTTAATCAAGAAAACCCAATAAAGAATTTCTTCCTGCGGCACTCTGTGACTCACAACTGATCCAGGTCCAATTCTACCTCTCAGCACTCGAAAGCTTTCCCTGCATCATCCATCTTTAAGTCTAGTTTCTCTCTGCCTCCTCCAACCCTGAGGCGTAACTTATTTTCTACGCTGGTGAGAGGGTCACCAGGAGTAGTAAAGTAAAATAGAGGAAGTGAAAAATATAATCTATAGGTGCAGATAGTCTCCGTGGTTCGTTTAAGACTAAACAAGCTTAAAAACTCGGGAAAACTTGATCTCTCTACACAGCAGCCAATGCTTTTTTTTTGTTGCTACGGTCTTTTAAGCAAAACGAGAAAAACTAAAGTATTTATATGGTGAACACTTGACACTTTTTGCTATCGCCAGTGCTCTTTTGTCTATTGCCTCAGTTGTGTTTACAAGGGACCATTGTTAATAATGATATAGCTGTATAGCCCTGAGATAGACTGAAGACATTTCCAGGATATAGCCCGTTTCTCACTCATTGACATCTGGGATAGGCTGCAGCCCCCTACGACCCTGAACAGGATAAGCAGCTAAGATAATGGATGATTGGGTTTTTTTGTTTCCATATACCTACCCTGTAAATATTATTTTATTATGGTAAGTCACAGGTGGAAATCTAAAGCATTTTTAACAGGCACTCATGGATGAAACAATGCCCATACATCTTATTTTGAACTATGGGAGGATTGATATTTAGCTCACAGTGAAAAGTCTCAGCAACTGTTTCGATATTCGATATTCTGCAGTTGTATCAACAATGATATCAACAGGTTTTGGAGCAAAATATATTTCTTTTCAGCTTACATTTCTTTTAAAGAAGGTGTATTTGTGTATCTTAGCAACAAAATACCAAACCAATGTACTTGTGTTACATCAACATGGCTCAGTAGTTAAACAGTGCAGGTGCTAAACTGACCTGCCTGCAGTATGGACCTGTCATCCACTGAAAACGTGTAAACTAATATGTCTAAGGAGCATCCAAAATCCTTTATATAGCAAGAATAGGAAAATAATTTATTTTAAAAACATTTTAAATTTATATACTGTCTTCTTACTATCTAAAATATTACACATATTTCACATTATTATGTGCTGAAAGTAACAATAATAGCATTTTTCTTACTGTCTAGTTTTTCACAATTTATTTTAATAATTTGTATTTTTGTAAGGTCCTGCACTTTGTGTTGTCACTGTTAAGCTCATGTTTTAAATGTTAGTTAACAGTATTAGTTAACATATTTTAAATGTTAGTTATAAATAAAAATAAATAAGTAAATAGTATATATAAATAATACTTTATGATAGGATAATTTAATAAAGAGACTACTTAAAGTCTCTTTTAATAAATGGTGAAGCAGGGATTCTGACATAATCAGTCCACCTTTCTGAAAAAGTTTATGAGTTGAACATGAAAAGCACAGGAACAAGACAGGAACGAGCTCTCTGTTCTTTTAGAATGACTTACTTTTTCCTCAACAGGAAGGAAGGAAATATCTGCTGTGCAACTAAGAGAACAATTAGTACCAGACACAGTTTCATCTCGTCACTTTGAATCAAATTCTGGCCATTGCAAACCTTTCGTGGAGTTAGAAGTGCTGGGGTGGCTGAAATAATGATTGAATGAGTCAAAGATAAAATTTCCCGTTAACAAGGCAAATGGTCCCTCTGGCTTGGGATTGAGTTGCTGCCCCAAGTAAAGGAGTTCAGGGTGTCATTCATGAGTGAGGGTAAAATGGACCTGGAGATTGACAGCCAAATTGGTGCAGTGTCAGCAGTACTGCAGACATTGTACTGAACCGTTATGGTGCAGAGCGCTAAGCCAGCAGGTAAAACTCTCAACTTTCCAGTCTACGTTCCAAATCTCACCTATGGTCATAAGCTTTGAGTAAAATCTGAAAGAATAAATTTCTTAATGCAAGCAACCATTAGGAGTTCGTTCTATAGGTTGGCTGGGCTGAGCCTTAGCAATAGGATATGGAGTTCAAACATTTGGAAGGAGCTTTGAGTGAAGCCACATTGCAAGGAGCCAGTTAAGGTGGTATTGACTTTTTTCAAGGCTGTTATAAGCACATCCAAGTGGTGGGTGACCCTTGGTTGGATTATATTTTTCATCTGGCCTGGGAACACCACAGAATGCCATCAGAGGAGGTGGAAAATGGATTCCCTTGTTGAACGCATTTTCACTGTGACCCAACTCCAGAAAAATGGGTGAAAAATGATACTCAAAGGGCTCACAAAGTCAGGAGAATGTCAGGATTCCAGTGCATCTCTGAAAGGGGCTCAGGTGTGACCTGTCTGATTCTTGTGTTTCTCTCATTTGACAATTGTGGGTGTCTTTTTCAGTCAGTACTACAGGGTGAAGATGTAAAGAAAATGATGCTCTCACTAGGCAATTTTATCTTGTACTGTGCCTGAACATGACTGTCTCCCCCGCCCCTCTCCCCTGCAGGCCAGTGGTCACATTGCACGTATGCACTATATCCACTTCGCGTGACTTTTTGTTTTAGGGAGGAGTGTATAGCCACACCATTGGTGTTCCATGCTTGGGCACAGTTAGAAATCTCACTTAGTGTTTATCACGCATCCATCAAACTTGAATCATATCAAAGCCCAACTCTTCACTGCACGGAGGGATCACACTAGTCAAATGAACCACACTTTAGGGTTCAAATGTGCTTGGCCATAAGGCAGATTGCCTAGTGACTTAATGCGGTTAAAATGTGCAGGAATACATCTAACATGGCCAATCATCTATCTATAAATCCAATTATCCCGTTTTAGTTGAAAGGTGCTAGAATCTATCCCAGATCAGATTAAGTGAGAGATCTATCTCAGGGCTCTCACATAGAGACAGCCAAACACTCATGGGGAGACCATGCAGCAGCGCTTAACACTTTACTACCTTGCTGCCCACCAGCTGGTTTTTCAAAGCAAATTACAGAATGCATAAGATAAAATTTAAAGGCCATGAATGGTATTCAGGCAGTTTCATATAAGCCCAAGAACCTCAAAGTGCTCTTGAAGATGGAAAAACTGTCCATGCTAACAGAAACCATTCATCAGCACTCAGAGCAAGGCCAGAACTTATATTAAACGCTTTTATCAAGACAGACCTGTTCATACCAATAATCTTCACCATACAAAGGCTTTTAGTATAATTCATCTCTTTGCTCTCCCTCAGAGTGCCCGAAGATGATCATTCCTGTAAAAAAGTGTATAGTTTGTGTCTTGGAGAACAACTTATATAGGCAGTTTAATCAAGATGTCATCAGGATTACAAATGCTGTAAAATTTAAGGGATATTTAGATCTGACATGCATTGAGATTGTTTTTCTAGGTTGACAACAAAAATATATTTTGTGTTTAATGGATAATGGTTTAATGCATTGTTCTTGTTAACTTACCTTTTGTTAATTCTCTCAGTATCACGAGGGAACATGAAATGCTGACAAATAGGATGCAAAAATTCTTGAAATGACATTTAATATTAAACGGTACCAGCAATTATTGTTTCTGTGACATCTTGAGTCCTGAAGTTACTTTTTGCCTCTGTTGCTTCTGCCTGTGTCCTATATTTGTTCTTCTTTCCTCTCTCCTCAAATCTTGGGATGAACTAAGATTCAGGGATAGACACAAGAGAGGGAAATGTGGGGGCAATTAACTGTGATGTAGCCGAGTTAAGATTTTGTCTTTCCAGTGCAGTGCTCTGAGAAATGTTTGAAAGTCACTTATAAACTTCGCCTCTCCCCCTGGTCAGAAATTGTAATTATCTATGGGAGTAGCCATATTCATACCACTGAGTTAAAAATTCTGTCCTCTTTTGTGCTGAAACAGCAGAATCTGACGTTCTTATTGTAGCAATTGATTGAGTTTGTTTATGAAATTCTGTGGATTTTTCTGTAGGCTCTGTCTACATGATAAAGGACTAGAGGCTCATCCTTCACCCTCATCGGGCAGTTTTCTAATCAGCTCCATCGACTGTAGTGGCTACAAACACTGTTTAGTGTTTTAGTACAACCAGATGAGGAAAACAGCATTGGACTGGACTGTTTCTCAGAGGAAATACTGGTACACTCCTGCTAATTCAATGAAAGTGACTCTGAAGGGGATTTATTTGCACACCAGCACATAGAGCTGCTTAGTCTGTGTTGTTTAATGAAGGAAAGGAATTCATCCAGGTGAATGTGTGATTCATGAGACCTTAGAACTGATCAAGACAAAAACATTTAAAGAACATGGAGCCATGAAGTTACCCCAATGTTTCCATATGCATTCAGAATTATAAGCATTTCAGCATTTCCACTGGTACTCACGCTTTTTGCATCAGGACTCTTTCAGCTCAGGGCTCTGCTCGAAGGTCTTTCAACCTAAATGACCAGAAAGGTAGTTTGTCCGTATAACCTCATACTGTATGACTTTATGTGAAAAACAATGGGTCACTATCCAGTGTCTTTTAGTGCCAGACCCAAGTCTGGATACATTTATCCAGAGGGTTGTGTCAGGAAGGGCATAAAATACATACCAAATCAAATACGCAAATCGTGACTTCCATACTGAATATGACTTATGTATGAGCCAATCAAGGGTTTCCTAGTTTTAGTGTTTTTGTTATGTAGTATGTATTGTGTATTGTTAACTGTACTGTAATGTGTGTTGTGTTGTCTGTCTGTGTACTGATGATGTCATTAGTGAAATCATTTGGCTTTGATAGTTGCCTTTGTAGTTTACCTTTTAAGTTGTTGTCCACTTGTCAAGGAAACAAAGGATAGCAATGATTTTGTTACAAGAGAGTGCAGTTCAGCTCAGCTCCTGAAGGGTGCACCAGATGTGAGATGGTAGCTGGAGCAGAGGAACTGACTACAAAGTGGTTTGGACCGCAACAAGGTCGAAGAAAACAGTTCAGTGTGTAGCTGTGGAGGCACACGGTTTCTTATTGAGTTCTGCGAGTCCTGTGAGTTCAGCCATACTTTGAGAAACTTTTTTGATGAAGCTGTTTGCGAACGTGCTAGTGAGATTGCTGTACTTAAACTTGTATGTTTAAGTACATAAACATATTAGTAAGTAATTTCCCCGTCATCGGCTTAGTTGAGAAGCAAGTACAGCAAATGCATAATGTTCGTCATACAATGGTCTCCAGAGTGAAGTATTTGCTGGAGCAGCAGACTCGTCAGATTTGAGTTAGATCGCCTCTACAACTATCATATTACAACTATCATATTAGTGGCAGCCCGGCTTAAAACTAACAACTGGTGCAGTTGACATACAGGGTGCCGGTGGAAATTGGGCTACTGTTGGTCAAGAGGAACAAGGCTTGTTGGTAGGCAGAAAGTGAGGGGAATGCCAAGAGTGTAGGACTGACAGTAGGGACTTTGAATGTAGGGACCATGGCAGGGAAGGCTAGAGAGTTGGTTGACATGATGCAGAGAAGGATGGTGGACATACTGTGTGTCCATGAGACCAGGTGGAAAGGTAGCAATGCTAGAAGCTTAGGAGCAGGGTTCAAGTTGTTTTACCAAGAGAAATGGAGTAAGAGTTATTCTGAAAGAGGATTTTGTGAAGAATGTTCTAGAGGGGGAAAGAGTATCAGACAGTTTCATGAGTCTGAAGCTGGAAATTCAAGGGATAATGTTTATTGTTGTTAGTGGTTATGCCCCACAGGTAAGATGTGCGTTGGGTAGGAGGGAGAAATTCTGGAGTAAGTTAGATGACGTGATGCAGAGTATCCCCAGAGGTGAGAGAGAGGTGATCCATGGAGATTTCAGTGGACATATTGGTGAAGGGAACAGAAGTGATGAGAATATGATGAGCATTTTTGGTCTTCAGGACAGGAACAACGAAGGACAGATGGTAGCAGACTTTGCAAAGAGAATAGAAATGGATGTAGTGAACACTTTCTTCCAAAAGAGGCAGGAACATGGGGTGACATATAAGAGCGGTGGTAGAAACACTGTGGAGGACTACATCTTGTGTCTACATGTTGTGTTGTACGAAATCAGTGACTGCAAAGTATTGGTATGGGAGATTGTAGCCAGACAACACAGGATGGTGGTGTGTAAAATGACTCTAGTGGTGAAAAAGATGAAGAGGACTAAGGTGTGGAAGTTGAAAAATGAAGAATGCTGTGTAGCTTTCAGGGAGGAGATGAGCCAGGCTCTGGGTGATCAGGAAGTCCTTACAGATGAATGGACAACTACAGCTAATGTGATCACAGGAAGAATAAGGAATAAGAAAAGTGGACAAGGAGACTTGGTGGTGGAACGAGGAAGTTTAGAAGTGTATACAGAGAAAGAGATTAGCTAAGAAGAAGTGGGACACTGAGAGGACTAAAGAGAGTACACAGGAGTACGGGGAGATGCATCGTAAGGTGAAAGTAGAAGTGGCAAAGGCTTGGTGCCAATTTTTAAGATCAAGGGAGATGTGCAAAGCTGTGGCAACTACAGAGGAATAAAACTGATGAGCTATCAGTTGTGGGAAAGAGTAGTGGAAGCTAGGCTTAGGGCATAGGTGAGCATTTCTGTGCAGCATTATGGTTTCATGCCTAGAAAAAGTACAACAGATGTAGTATTTACTTGGATGCTGAAGTACAGAGAGAGTCATAGGGAGATGCATTGCTACTTAGTAGATTTAGAGAAAGTGTATGACAGGGTGCCTAGAGAGGAGCTGTGGTATTGTATGAGGAAGTCTGCAGTGGCAGAGAAGTATGTTACAGTGGTGCAGGACATGTATGAGAGCTGTAAGACCGTGGTGAGGTGTGCTGTAGGTGTGACAGAGGAGTTCAAGGTGGAGGTGGGTAATTGTTTACCCCGTTGTATGTACTCCTGTCTACCTTGCTCAGCCTGATCCTCATGTTTGGACTCCTCCATCCTGAAGCGTGAACATTCCTATGGACATTCTTTTTTGCAGTTGTGTGTACTCCTTCCGGGCTCAGCTCGATCCTCATGTTTGGAGTCTCTCCCCTTACCTTTTGGTCTGAGGTTTGGTTTCCTATTCCTTTTTCACCAGTTGTTTCATTCTGTTTCCGTGAGTAGGTTTAGTCTTGTTTGGTCCAGGTATTATGTAAGTCTGCATTTTATGCTTGTTTGTTTGTTTGTTTTCCCCTTTTTACTTCACCTTAGGTTCTTAGTTACTTCCTTGCTTCCGTGACACGGTTATAATTTAGGTTACCTTCCCTTTCCAGTGTATTTAAGTTCATGTTATGTTTTACCTCGGTTATCTAGTTATTACTATTACTACCTGTGCTTTCCTGCCCTCCACGTGGAGGGATTTTCAGTTGTTTGCCTTTTTGTTAACAAAAACCCTAATTTACCATTAAACCTCCCCTCTCTGTCTCCTCTTTTGGGTCCTAATACTAATTTAAATATACGTGTAAGTGTGACACCTTGTTTGCTCTGGTTATAGAGGCTAACACGAGGTTAGACAGGAATCTCTATTGACTATGATGTATGCAGATGACATTGTGATCTGTAGCAAGAGCAGGGAGCAGGTGGAGAAAGATATAGAGAGGTGGAGGTCTGCTATCAGCAAGACAGAATACATGTTTGAATGAGAAGGACCTCCACCACTATAGATTTGTGGGAATCAGAGGGACCCAATAGAACAGTGAAGTTACAGGGAGCAGAGGTGAAGAAGGTGCAGGACTTTAAGTACTTAGGGTCAACGGTTCAGAGCAACAGAGAGTGTGGAAGAGAGGTTAAGAGGCGAGTGCAAGCAGGTTGGAACGGATGGAGAAAAGTGTCAGGTGTGTTGTGTGATAAAAGAGTATCAGCGAGAATGAGACCAACAATGTTGTTCTGCTTAGAGACAGTGGCACTGAAGAAGAGACAGGAGGCAGAGCTGGAGGTAGCAGAGCTTAAGATGTTGAGGTTCTCTTTGGGATTGACGAGGATGGACAGGATCAGGAATGAGGACATCAGAGGGACAGCTCATGTTAGATGTTTGGGAGATAAAGTCAGAGTGGCCAGATTGAGGTGGTTTGGACATGTTCAATTCAATTCAATTCAATTCAACTTTATTTATATAGCGCCAATTCACAACAACGTTATCTCAGGGCACTTTACAGAATAAAGTCAAGATTATAAAGATGTAAAAAGAGAACCCAAGACACACAGCTTCAAAGCCAGGGACACCTTCAGAAAGGGACAGAGAGAGGTGGACAGAGAAGGACAAAGACAACTAGGGGAGAGAACACACAGAGTTAATGACATACAGTGGTGACAATTTGGGGGGTGAGAGGAGAGGAGAGAGGGTCAAAAGGAGGAAAGGAGATCAGTGCATTGGGGGGTAGGTCCCCCAGCAGTCTAAGCGTATAGCAGCATAACTATAACTAACTATATGCTTTATTAAAGAGGAAGGTTTTAAGCCTAGACTTAAAAGTAGAGAGGGTGTCTGCTTCTCGAATCTGAACTGGGAGCTGGTTCCACAGGAGAGGAGCTTGATAGCTAAAGGCTCTGCCTCCCATTCTATCTTTGGAAATTCTGGGAACCACAAGTAGGCCTGCATTCTGAGGAGAAACTGAATATATCGGTAGAAGGATGCTGAGGTTGGAGCTGCCAGGCAGGAGGTCTAGAGGAAGACCAAAGAGGAGATTTATGGATGCAGTGGGAGAGGACATGAAGTTAATTTGTGTGTATTGTTCCCAAAATAATTTTGAAAAACTATCCAACTATCTACACTACACAAAACACAGATGGCCTACATTTTGCAGTGTCCCTGAACACATTTTTCTTGCACAATGCATCAGACTTGCAGCTTTTTCTGCACACTCAATTCGGCTTAAACAAAAACAATATTGAGGTCAATAAAATTGATCAAAGTCATGTCATGTCATTGATCATACGATAAGTCAATAATTGTGACAAGAACATTTCTTAAATTTTCACCCCCATGGCAGCAGGTGTCTTTGAAAATGGTAAATGGTCTGTGCTTATATAGCTCTATAGCTCTTCTACCTATTGGTCCTCGCTGCTTTGAGGACATTGCTTGAGGACACTGCTTCTTGTTTAACCATTCACATTCACAATCACACACACTCACACACCGACGGGCGGAGCTGCTATGCATATGGCCAACACTCACTGGGAGCAGCTAAGTTGGGGTTAATTGTCTTGTTTAAGGACACGGGGGGAGCCGAGGATCAAATCAACAACAGTGGGATTGGTAGGTGACCGCTCTATCTCCTGTGCCACATTTGCAACCGTCTCAAATTCAATTACATTCAACTATATTTTTATAGTGCCAATTCAACAGTCATCTCAAGGCACTTCCCAGAATAAAGTAGAGACTAAAAAGATGTATAGAGAAAACTCCCTTCAATGGTAGAAACCTCCAGGAGAACCAGGATCAGGGTGGGCGGCCATCTGGCTAGACCGGTTGGGTTGAGTGGAAAGTGGAGAGAGAAAAGAAAAGAGCAACAAAAGCTACAAAAAAACATCAGGCAGATTGGTAGGACCAGTAGCTGTGTACTGGAAAAAACACAGCTCTAAAGTCGGGGACACCTGATGAAAGGGACAGAGAAAGGCAGACAGAGATGGACAAAGAAAATTACCAAAGAAAACACAGAGTTAATGTCATACAGTGGTGATAATTTGGGGGTGAGAGGAGAGGAGAGAGGGACAAGAGGAGGAAAGAAGCTCAGTGCATCGGGGTATGGTTCCCCTAGCAGTCTAAGCCTGTAGCAGCATAACTATAACTTACTATAAGCTCTACATTAAAATTTAGTCATTTAGCAGATGCTTTTATCCAAAGTGACTTACAAGTGAGGTACAAGGCAGCAAAAATCTAAGTCAAGGAGAAATCATCAAAGCGAAGTCTTATCAGAAAAGTGTTTACATTTCATGAGATGCAAGTGCAAGTGTTTTTTTTTTTATAGATTTTAAGTGCATAGGAAGGTGCGGAAGAGTTCTGATTTAAGAAGTTTTTTGAATATTGGGAGGGAGTTTGCTGAACGTGCTAATTCAAGCTCTATCAGAGAGGAAGGTTTTAAGCCTAGACTTAAGAGTAGAGATTGTGTCTGCTTACTGAATCTGAACTGGGAGCTGGTTCCACAGGAGCTTGATAGCTAAAGGCTCTGCCTCCCATTCTACCTTTGAAAACTCTGGGAACCACAAGTAGGCCTGCATTCTGAGATGTCTACTGGGATGATATGGTGCTATGAGGTCTTCTATATATGATGGAGCCTGACCATTCAGAGCTTTATATGTAAGAAGCAGGGTTTTAAATTCTATTCTAGATTTAATGGGAAGCCACTAAATGTTCTGCACTTATATAGCACTTTTCTACCTATTGGCACTCAAAGCAAATTACACTGCTTCTTATTCACCCATTCACACATGCATAGGGGAGTTGCTATGCAGCTGGCCAAAACTCACTGGGAGCAACTAAGTAGGGAATCAGTATCTGGCTTAAGGACACTTGACATGTTACCAGAGCAGCCAGGGAGCAAACCAACAACTGTGGGATTGGTGAATGACCACTCTACCTTCTTGCACGACAGTGGCCACAAGTGGAGAGAAGCTCGTGAAGGCGAAATATGATCTCTCTTGCAGTCCAGTCAGCACTCTTGCTGCAGCATTTTGGATTAATTGCAGGTTCTTTAGGGAGTTACTGGGGCATCCTGAAAGTAAGGAATGCAGCATTTTGGATTAATTGCAAGTAAGGAATTACAGTAGTCCAACCTATAGACAAATGCATGGACTAGTTTTTCGGCATCACTTTGAGACAGGATTCGCCTAATTTTGCAATGTTCTGTAGATGGAAGAAGGCTGTTCTAGAGCTTCGTTCTTAATGTGAGGTACAAATAACTCCAAGCTTCCTTCCAGTAGTGCTGGAGGCCATCTGATGCCATCTAGAGTCACGATATGGTCGGACAGTATATTTCTGAGATGTTTAGGCCCAAATACTATGACTTCAGTTTTGTCTGAGTGTAGAAGTAAAGATTGTGGGACATCCGGTCCTTTATGTCTTGTAGCCTGAAGCTTGATTAACTGATTTTTTTCTGATTTGTCATCAGTGAATTGAAGCAATTCATTTTAACACCTAACCATTCTTATCCAATACCTATCCCAGCGGGGATGTTCCTGTGTCTAACCCTAACCAAACCACTATGTGTCGTGTGTTGTAGGGCAAAAAATACAATGAACTGGGTGCCATTTGTAATTGATGGAATCATATTTTCTAGTGCCTGTTGCCAAAAAGTGCACAATAAGAACATTTTTGCTTGCCTATGTGGGCTATTATTTTAAAAAAATGGCTGTTTGCCCATGTGAGAGGGTGTTAAAGAACTTGTTGCTCTAAATGCATCTGGATATTACACTTCAGAATGTAATGTCTAATTTTTCAAAAAGCGTGCAGACATACTTTTTTTAATAATAATAATTTTTCTTGCACAAGCGATAAATAAATTAAAACGTTTTAAGATGACAATGCAGTCTTCAAAGAGGTACACTATTAGACTAAATTGGTACAAGTTTGTCCCATACATTTATCATGTTTATCAACCTTGGAGGAACATGGTTGCCAATCAGTCACTTTAGTGTTAATAAGGGGTTGTTTTTTATAGATACAAATGTGTAAAAAATGTACATTGGAGTGAAAATTTTTTAAATCAATAGGTGCTCAAGCTTAAGTGTTTTTCCTTAAAAGAAAGGAAGACAGGTAGTGCAGGTGAGGAAGACAAGAACAGAATGACCAGCAACAACGACAGAAGACAGAGTAAAGAAGATTAGCGGTTGGTCTGCATCAAGCAGCTCAACACACAACAAGGGAATCCATTACCCTTACACATGTAAATTAGGGTTTAGTATTGCATGCTTGTGGATGCATAGTGCAGCTGAAGAAACAAGTCCATGAGAAAACAGTTACTGTAGTGTAAAACCAGGCTGAGGTATCCAGGTTTAGTATTGGATGTTGGAGTTTATATGCAGCAACTCAGGCCAGGCAAATGTTTTTGTGGTTGCAGTGGTCCATGAGGGGATATGTTGAGTATGGTTCTAGGTTTAGTCCCAGTTTTAGTCTGGATGTATTTTTGATTTTGTCATGTGTTATGCATATATTAACTTATAGTGGACATTTTTAGGCCATTGTGGGGGAAGACAGTGGAAGACTCACACAGGAAACATGGCTACAGGCTAACTCAAAACCATAAAGCAGTTCTGTTAGCTTCCTGTTCTTTCTACTGCTGCTACTGCTGAATGTTCAGTTTGAAACATTGTAGCTCTTTCCATTATCCCTCCTGATGGTGGAAGCTTTTCTAAAACTGTGCTCATCTTTCATTTGGTGTATATAGATCTGAGTCTGTCCTGCATTAGGATTCAGCAGGGCCATTATGCACATTATAATATTCTGCTTTGAACAGAGAAGCCTTTGTAATGGCTCCATTGAGTGGTACAGTGTGTGACTGGCAGGGACAACTTAATTATTGATGACAAAGACGAACAGTGTAAGTGAGGGCACAGTTTAATAAGCATGAATAGTGCCAAACTTATATGGAATTTGGGGACAATTTTTATTTGAGTAGATGCTCCAAAGTAGCTGTGAACTCACCAAGGTTAGTTAAATGGTTCTGGAACAAGTCCATCCAGCCATCACATATGCATCAGATCCCTCAGTGTTCCATTCGACCCCCAACTGTTCACCATTTATTCTTCTCAGTCAAAACACTTTCTTAGCCAGCATTTAATCTTATTCATGTTCTATAATGAATCATATCTATGCTTCTCATTTCCATCCAATTTTCTGTCTCTCCATTCAGTCCCCAGATTGTTTGCCTACCATCAGTACTCTGACAGTAACCACACCACTTCTAATCTTCCTCAGCATGAGTTTACTGCCACTCATGAAAAGGCTCCACACTGAGTGTAACTTTGTTCTCAGCGTATAAATGATCAGTTTTTCAGAGGAGCTGCTGCTTTTGTTTCATCAACTGATTACACATACTATAGGTATATTTGCATAAAAGACTAAGTTAATGAAACGTTTGTCTTATATGCTAGTCTGAAACTTTTATTTTGATTACAAATAAGAGATGAGGTCCAATAGCACAAATGTAAGTTATTACTCTGTCACCAAATACCCCACAGTCTTACTGATCATGCTAAGTTTAATATTAATGAGGTAACTTGTTTTTTTTCTCAATTGCTAAGATTCGTCATCATCACTTTTTTACCATAACCAAAGCCTGCTCTTCTAAATGCCTAAACCAATGTCATTTTTCACATCGTTTTTTAAAACAGTTAACAAACATGTCAGGGACCCAAAACTTTATTGAATAACTGTCACAGTATATAAGAAAGCACATGTTCCCAGCTGATAGAAATTACTTTGATAGGAAATTAATTATGAATCATGTACTGAGCAGTTTCTCGATCTGCGTTCTTCAAATTCAATTCAATTCAACTTTATTTATATAGCGCCAATTCACAACAAAGTCATCTCAAGGCACTTTACAGAATAAAGTCAAGACTATAAAGAAGTTTAGAGAGAACCCAATGGGTATGGAGCAAGCCATAGGCAACAGTAGAGAGGAAAAACTCCCTTTAATGGAAGAAACCTCCAGCAGAACCTGCAGAAAGGGACAGAGAGAGAGCGAAAGAGAAAGACAACTATGGGAGAAAACACAGAGGGACAGGAGGAGGAAAGTAGCTCAGTCCATTGAGCTGGTCGCCCAGCAGTCTAAGCCTATAGCAGCATAACTATAACTAACTATAAGCTTTATCAAAGAGGAAGGTTTTAAGCCTAGACTTAAAAGTACAGAGGGTGTCTGCTTCCGGAATCTGAACTGGGAGCTGGTTCCACAGGGGAGGAGCTTGATAGCTAAAGGCTCTGCCTCCCATTCTACCTTTGAAAACTCTGGGAACCACAAGTAGGCCTGCATTCTGAGATGTCTACTGGGATGATATGGTGCTATGAGGTCTTCTATATATGATGGAGCCTGACCATTCAGAGCTTTATATGCAAGTAGCAGGATTTTAAATTCTATTCTAAATTTAATGGGAAGCCAATGGAGAGAAGCTAGTGAAGGTGAAATATGATCTCTCCTACTAGTTACAGTCAGCACTCTTGCTGCAGTATTTTGGATGATTGCAGGCTCTAAAGGGAGTTACTGGGGCATCCTGAAAGTAGGGAATTACAGTAGTCCAAACTAGAAGTAACAAAAGCAAGGACCAGTTTTTCGGCATCACTTTGAGACAGGGTGCTTCTAATTTTGGTAATGTTCTGTAGGTGGAAGAAGGCTGTTCTAGAGATTTGTTTTATATGTGAGGTAAAGGGAAAATATCCTGGTCAAAAATAACTCCATGTTTCCTTGCAGTAGTACTGGAGGCCAGACTTATGCCATCTAGAGTAATGATATGGTTGGACATCATATTTAAATATATAAATAATGTTCTGGGCACAGAATGCTATTTGCTGCTGCTTATTTTTTGCGTTTTCACAGATGGTATTTACAGTAATGGGCTTTTTGAAAAAAGAATAAAATCTTAAGCAGTAGAGTAAAAAATAGTTTTTGATTTTAGGTGAAATTTTTACATTTTAGTTGTTCTTTTATTGAAAAACAGTGTGAATGCTGTGCCATATAGAATGTCTGTCTGAATTGGTCTGGTCTAGATGCTCACTGTTGGTCTAGCATGTTCATAGACTGTTGGTTGCTAAAAGACCTCAACACAGGCATGAATGAAGAAACTTTCTTAGGAAAGAGTTTCAACAGGCCATAATAAGTGCAGGTGCAGAGTGCAGCTGGGCTTGTTTGCTCATGTTTTAAATGTTTTGTCAGTGTGAAACATTTTGCAAACAAATGTGTGATTTTGGTTCCGTCTGTGTGTTAACTGTTGAAAATGTGACTTGAGTGGACACCAGTGTAACAGACACAGCTGTAGATTACACTGACTTAATTTGGGTTGGGTGTAATCAGCTGACAGCTGAGTGTGATAGAGTGTTCCATGCTGTACACATTGTATAGTCCTTTGTGGCAAATTTGTCATTTCCTGCTAGGTAAAAATGACAGTAGATTTACTGTCACTTAAATGGATAAAGAGATTGTCAGGCCTCAGCAGTTAATGGCCAAAATGTGAAGTTGTTGTCTCCTAAAATTACATTTCATTAAGACCTACTTCTTCTTCTTTTCATTTCATCTGTTCCCTTTCAGGGTTCGCCACAGCGAATCATGTGCCTCCGTCTAACCCTGTCCTCGGGCCTCCTCTTCCCTCACACCAACTAACTTTTCATGTCCTCTCTCACTACATCCATAAATCTTCTCTTTGGTCGTCCTCTAGACCTCCTGCCTGGCAGCTCCAACCTCAGCATCCTTATACAGATATATTCACAATTTCTCCTCTGAACATGTCCAAACCACCTCAATCTGGCTTCTCTGACTTTATCTCAAACACATCTAACTGTCCCTCTGATGTCCTCATTCCTGATCCTATCACTCCCAAAGAGAACCTCAACATCTTAAGCTCTGCTACCTCCAGCTCTGCCTCCTGTCTTTTCTTCAGTGCCACTGTCTCTAAGCCAAATAACATCTCTGGTCTCACCCCAGTCTTGAACACCTTTCCTTTTGTTCTTGCTGATACTCTTTTATCACACAACACACCTGACACTATTCTCCACCCGTTCCAACCTGCCTGCACTCGCCTCTTCACCTCTTTTCCACACTCTCCATTGCTCTGAACCGTTGACCCTAAGTACTTAAAGTCCTGAGTCTTCTTCACCTCTGCTCCCTGTAACCTCACCGTTCCACTTGGGTCCCTCTCATTGACAAACATGTATTCTGTCTTGCTGCGGCTAAGCTTCATTCCTCTGTTTTCCAGAGCAGACCTCCAACTCTCTAGATTTTCCTCCACCTGCTCCCTGCTCTCACTACAAATCACAATGTCATCTGCAAACATCATAGTCCATGGAGATTCCTGTCTAACCTCATCTGTCAGCCTGTCCATCACCAGAGCAAACAAGAAGGGGCTCAGAGCTGATCCTTGATGCAGTCCCACCTCCACCTTGAACTCCTCTGTCACACCTACAGCTCACCTCACCACTGTCTTACAGCTCTCATACATGTCCTGCACCACTCTCACATACTTCTCTGCCACTCCAGACGTCCTCATACAATACCACAGCTCCTCTCTCTGCACCCTATCATACACTTTCTCTAAATCTACGAAGTCCCAATGCAACTCCCTATGACCCTCTCTGTACTTCTCCATCAGCATGCTCAAAGCAAATCATTAGGACCTACTACTTCTCCTTTAAATTGAGCCAGCTACTAAGACAGACCATTATCAGAAGACAGAGGAGCTTTTTTTTAAAATGTGGCCTGTGATAATTTCCCTAGCCCTATTTGTAATTTAACTATAACTGCATTATGTAAAAAGTATATGTTGACAATGTTATTCACAAGTCACAAATACATTGCCAAGGAACATATCAGTTCACTCCAACCTCAAAAATGTTTCAACAATTCTTCTTAGATGGAAGAAACAAGTCTCTTTAAAAGAATCTAGTTTAAAAATTTTCTTAAATTAATATTTTTAAACTTCTGAGCAATATGTGGATTTGTCTGAATATATATTACTTCTCCTTTAGCTACTTTCAAAAAGAGTAAATTGTAGGTTTCTTGGCTTGGGCTACAAGCAAAGCTCTAGTTTGAAGATGCATGAGTCATCAGTATGTGGAGTGTCTCAGGCAACTTCATGCCTGAGGAGTTAAGACAGGCAGCATTTATATCCCCCTTTTAAAGCGTTATTCTAATTTACCATTTATGAGCTTGAGCTATCCTCACTACAACAATGATTCTGAAATTCAATGATGAAATCTACTGAACTTTGCCACCTAGTTCCTTGTGTTATTTGATGTCCGCATGTAGACAAAATCAGCAGAGTCAACCATCCACTTGTCCACAGCATTACCATCAGCACTTAGAAGCACCTTATTTACCAGCTAATTAGAAATGATGCTGAAGCTTTGAGCAGAATTAAGCATGAGATGAAGTCTCTCGTCATTCGACCTCACTGTTAGGCAGGTCTGGTTTGATAGCTAACCTATCAGATGGCCAGTGGTGATTATCATGCAATACAGGAACAACAAATAAATGTCAGAAAAAGTCAGGCTATTCATCTGTCTCTCTTGGGTTTAAACGTCATTACACTGAAAACGATTAACTACAAGTGGGCGACATTCAAGCACAAGGACACAGCAGCTGTTAACTCATCAACTGCAATTCAGTCTTTTATCAGCAGGGAGGAAGCCTTCTTTTGCTGTCCATCAACACAGCATGTCTCCCAGTGACCCCCCACCCCTTCCATCTTTGGTGCATCACATAGCTTCAACTGTACAGCTCGAACACTCCAGCTCAGTGTTCTAGGAGTTCCCTTTTTCTAAGCACCAAATCACACATGCACGCACGCACACAAATGTATACCTTTCCCTACCCTTTCACCTAGTATTCTTTTCTTGGACTCATTGCAAATCCTTGTGTAGTAGAGGCAACACTGAAATTTACATGTGGATTAATCGGACTAAGGCATAATTTTTCTATGAAACACATGAGATGCTGGTGGTGAATAAAAATGCACAACATTGCTGGTATTAAATATGCCAACATCTTTCCCAGGTCCCCCGAGTTAGAGCCTCTGGCATATTCATCTTTGCTCTATTTGTCACTGCTCCCCACAAAACTTGTTATTTTTTCATTCCGTCTTTTTCCA
Organism: Channa argus; assembly: GCF_033026475.1. Taxonomy (NCBI): domain Eukaryota; kingdom Metazoa; phylum Chordata; class Actinopteri; order Anabantiformes; family Channidae; genus Channa; species Channa argus. The sequence goes on along the minus strand of NC_090220.1, from coordinate 9,400,270 downwards.
TTTCGATTTCAGCACAGTTGCCAGGTCGCTGAGGTATTTTAACAATTGTTCTTTTCTCTGTCAATTCTGCTGGAAGAATTGCAAGAATAGATTGGTAGGTGCAATTTTCTAGAATACAAGCAAATAATTTGACACAGTGCAATGTTCTCTCTGGGAGGTCCATGAGCAAGAATCCTAGGAAGTATTGAAGCTACTTGATATTTCAGTTCTCAAAGCTGCTGCATTTCACATCTGCTCTTGTCTGTTCTGGAACTGGTATAGAAGGTGAGGCTGTATTAGCGTAAGGAAACCAGCATCAGTGGAGAGCTGAAATATGCAAGGAGGCACATATAGGCTGGTGGACCTTCATACTGAGGGGCAAACAGATAAAATTAAAAATGAAATCGATGGTTCACTGAATAGAGACGTTGACTCTTGAGGACACCTTTTACTTCATTCCCTGAGCAGATTGTCTAAGGGGCGACTGTGGCGCATGAAGGTAGAGCAGTTGTTCACTGATCTTGCAGTTGTTGGTTCAATCCCCAGCTCCTCCAGTTACATGTCAATGTGTCCTTGAGCAAGACACAACCCCAACTTAGTTGCTCCCAGTGAGCATTGCCCAGCTCCCTCATTGGTGTTTGAGTGCATTGGGTTGTGAGGGGGAATGGGTGAATAAGAAGCAGTGTAAAGATCTTTGAGTGCCAATAGGTAGAAAAGTGCTATGTAAGTGCAGAACATTTACCATGATCACATTAGACCTTTCTGGACCTAACTTCACATCTCAGCTTTTACCTCTTGATGCCGAAGTACTTGGCAACACAGATATGTTAAGGGTATCATAAGACAAAAAAACTTATTTTCATTTACATTTAGACGCAATAAATTCTGCATGTACTTTAAATTTTATACCAGACCTGTATAGTATATGTCAAATTGTCATCTAATGCTACAGCAGTGTTTTTATGGATGTCAGACAGATATATAAAGTAGGTATCTAATGGCAAATACCCAAGACTAACTGAAATATAGTCACTGTATAGACCAGCAGTAGAAAGTAACAAAGTACAAGGACTTTGTTTCTGTCCTCAAGTTCCTTTTTTCACATATCTGTACTTAAGAAGATTTAATTATAGCTGGTTTGACTTTTATTCCACTACAATTCTAATCAAGCTGTGCTACCCAGCTGCCTTTTAGCTGAAAGTTGTAGAAATCCAGCACCCAGCCTGGATTTGTCCCTGCTGAGGATATGACACTAACTCCAGCCTGAGGTCATAAGCTCCTAAAAAAAGTCATCTTCACTTTTCCAACATTCCAAGCTATGCACACCTGGGAGTAACTTCTGTCTCATTTTAATAATGGTAAACAAGAATTTATTTAATAATTGGCATCATCAGAGTTGGCAGATCTCCGTTATTAACAGGGTCATACCAAAGTCTCTGTTAATAAAATGTTTTAATTCATGTTGTGTCTTTCCCGATTAAACTGTTTACTCTTTATTGTTTTTTATTAAAACTAAGGGTTCTGACACCCAGGCTAAATTTAAAAATTTGGGGTATTTTCAGAAACTGTAAAAATTCTGTAAGAGTAGGTGAAGTAACCTGGGGGAGGCTTAAAAAACACTTCTTTTATTACTTATGTTATTTTCAGCCTTATTGGTTAACATTAGTTTTATTATAATTATTATTACTACTATTATTATTGATATTGTTATGAGCATTATTATTTTAATTCCTTGCTATGTAGATTTATGTGTGTGTGTGTGTATTTTTTATATAATTTTTTCTCTTTTTGTTCTGTTTTAGCTCATTTATATGAAAGTACTATCAGTTTTCTAATAAGTATTATACAATATATATGCTTAGAACATGTTTATATCCTTAGTTTGTATACCCCTACCCTGTACTTTCCCATCCCCATGCCAACTGTTGTTTCTTTTTTGATTATACCCTTCCTACTCATCCTCGCTCTCGCTCATCCTCACTACCCATCCTCACTTCTCCAACCCCAATGCACCTGCACAAGCAAACATACAATGTACAAAGGTAACAAATGTGTTGTCTTTTTACCGTATCTCGTGCTGTATGCTGTTATGTTTTGTTTTGTGTGATTTGTACTGTTTTTTTGTTTTTTTGTTTGTTTGTTTGTTTGTTTTGTTTTGTTTTTTCAGATCCAATCACACATCTTCACACATTTCACAAAAAAGTGAGACAGGAGTCAATCCACTCAACCAGAGAGGGCAAGCAGGTGTTATCCCCTTCTCCCAAGGCCTTATTTCAAATGTTTGAGTGAAGAGTAAAGAGCACAGTTTTCTATGAAATGCCTAGTAAGTAGTAAGTACATTCTAAATCATGTACTTGCTTTGTTGGTATATTTGTAATTTTACTTAAGTACATTGGATACCGCAAACTTTTTAGTTGAGAGCACAGTTTGTGAATAGAAGACAATGCATCCATTTGGTTGGTGAATACAGTATTTTGTTAAGGCTTCTGTCAGTCAAGTTTGCATTTTCATCATTATTCCCATAATGACATTATGGACTGTCTGATGAACTGATATGTTTGAGATGCCTTTGACACCCACCAGGTCCGGGATCAGGGCTGATCTGGGTCTGTTATCAGCTAACCTTTTACCCTGAATTCTTTTCCATTACTGGGGTTTTAAGACCTCCTTCTATTACTCACATTAAGATGCATAGATGTCATTCATATGAAGGTTTTAGCACATCCTATTGTACTTTCAGCTAATCTGCCATTTTAACCATCTTTTGCAAGAGACACATTCCTTATTCCATGCAGAAACTGCTGGTTTATAATCCACATCTCAGACAAACACCTTCAATAATCTGAGGGAGCCAGGCTAATCTGCCTTTTAGGTGAAAGTTTTAGAAATCCAGCACTACTCTTAGCACTAACTTCAACCAGAGGCCATAAGCTCCCTAAAGTAATCTACACTTTGCCAATGTGCCAAGATATGCTCATCAGGGAGCACTTCCTCTGTCTCCTATTAATTTTGGTAAGCAAGATTTTATTTTATTTTGGGGGGATCAGATTTGACACATTAATAGGGTCATTTCAAAGTCTCTGCTAATAAAGCGTTTTAATTCATGTTGAGTCTTTTTCTCTGTTTATTCTTTATTGTTTTTCATTAAAACTCAGGATTTTGACACCCAGGCTAAATTTTGTCATTTGGGGTATTTTCTGAAGTGTTGGGTATTCTGTGAGAGTAAGTGAGGTACACTGGGTGGGGCTTATGTAGTATATGCACATGTGAAAGATAGGATAATACTTGTGAAAAAATAAATAAATAAAAAGCTCTGAATGTGCTCTGTGCCTTTGAGAAGCTGGGAGAAGACTAATCATGTTGATTACGCTGGGTGTTTGTGATTAACTCGACATGTAGTGCATAGATTCTTGGCCACCAGTCATCCTCTGCAGCGGTTTTATCTGCTGTGCTAGACATAACTGTTACTGATCCTCTGGCTGGGCAGCACACAGTATATGTGACTTACTGTCCATGAGTGCAATGTTAATCCATAAGGCTTGGCTTGCTGTGTAGAGTTAAGCAGGATTGTCAAATAATCAATTTCACCCCAACGACTTATTATTTGCCAAACAGCTTTGCTGTTTCTACGGGGAGTTGTTTTTGATTTCTTCAATTGATCCAGGGGATTTTATAGACACATGGGCTTGACTGCTCTTGCACTTTGTTGAACTTCGTGGCAGTCAAGCTTGGCTAGCCTGCTTAATGATTTCTTTTGTTGCATATTTATCTAGTAAGATGGCTAGGTTTTTCAAAACAGAGTGGCACTAATAGTGCATCAATAATGTATGTGATGGCCTTACAAAAACAGTTTGATAGACACTGGGACAGAATTCAAATAAATAGATATCTGTATTGCTGCTGTTACATCCGACAGTCATTCACTATATATTATACTGGACACTTCTGCTGTTAAACACGGGGGATCCATAATGAAGCAACTCACTGATGAATGATCACTGAGGAGCCTTTGTGTGGACACACATGTCCATCCTTCATGTTAGTCTTTTAATGGTCCAATGCAGCTCTTATATTGGAAATCTTTTAGTTGTTTCACTGAACTAAAACTGTATTGTTGTATTATTTCATCATTTCATCACTGCACCTGTAAGCAGATATACAGTAAAAGTAACCAAACCAGTTTAAAAACATTATTGTTACTGTTTGTGAAAACTTTGTATGAACTTTCTATGAAAAAAATTCTATGAAAAGTCTAAACTAATCACTGATGCTTTTAATAGTTTTGAATAACTCGGCTACAGGCAAAAAGGCTAAATCAGGTTCAGGATCTATAAACCTTATGGAAGCACGTGCAATTGATGGATGTTTTTGGTCACTTTATGGGGTTTGTGGGCAAAACACAGACTCACTGGCTTTAGTCTCGAGTTTTTATTGTACTAGTGTATTTGTTTTTTTTTGCTATTTATTTGTGTAATCTGTAGGTCTGACAAATTAACTACAGAACACTTTCTCCATTTATTAGATAGATTTTTTTAGGATTGTTATTTCCTTCTATAAAAAGAATGTCAAGGTGAGGACAAGAGTTGAATGTAATTTGCCAATAAACACATTTCTATTAATGACATGTTTATGAAAATTTCCATTCTATAACATTTGAGGCTGAAAGATGCCCCAGCAAATGGAGCCTGAGTGAAAAGTGACTACAGGGAAGAGCAAGATGCACACAGTTAACGCACTCAGACCTGTGACATGTGACTTGTTCAAAAAAGAGTTTGACCAGCAACTCTAAGTTTTCAGAGTAATTTTAAAAACCCTGGATGAAGGTGTGTATAGTTAAGTAACCACAGCCGTCTTAGCTGTTTGAGGAACTAAAAATCTATGATAGTCATTTATCTGCAGAAAAAAAAACAAAAAAAAACTCAGTTGCTAAAAGTTTTTCAGTGAGTTCGGCTACAGTGTCAAAAGGACATTTAGAACTATTTTTAGTGCTGATCAGAGGAGATGAGTTTATCCTGTTTAAACAAGGAGCAAGGACGTCCAGTAATTACTGCCAGTAGAGCTATTGAAGTTATTGCACCAGTGTGATGAGTGGTACTGTAAATAAATTTGCACCAATGCAACAAGCTGGGCTAGTGTCCCCTCAAAAATGAGAAAGTGATTTCACATAATGGATGTAACAGTGGAAGCACATTAGAAAACACTTGTGGGATAGTAAGGTGGTGATCCACCACACAGGAGTTACCCAGCGACTGCTAAACTCAACAATAACAATCTTAATGCAGTGTGAAACAAGGACTGTGATAAATTGTCTAGATCCTTCCAAGAATGTGAATATGGGCCAGATGGTCTATAGAGAACCACAAGTTGGAATAGACTTTTTTTGGCAAAGCAATTTGTAGTCAATGGTTGCGTATTTTAGATAACTTAAAAAAAGTAAAAAATAATATCATGCTCAAAGGCTAAACTCAAAGTAAATTTATAAACCATGGCAACACCAGCATACTGTTTAGTAACCTGTTCAAAGGACATTTGTATTTGTATTTTTAGCCATGTATTACATAAACCTACAAAGTCAGGGGTCAATGTCCCTTATTGTCATTAACATAGGTCATAGGCTTAATTTTGGTGGTTTACTGTATGATAAATCAGTTCTACAGTTGGTCAATGCTATGTGTGATACAGTTAAAGGGCAATAAAACCTCACTGACACATCACTATCAGTAAATCTTCTTCCTGATTCTTCTTCCTTTGCTTTTGTGTTGTGTTTTAAGTTGCATGAATGTATTATGACATATACATGGTTTACAAAAAGTTATAATAGTATAATTTGAATAAATAAAGATTTATTGTAATAAACTGAATCCCTGAGTAGTTTTGATTTGTTTTTGCTTTGTTATTCTAATAGTTTTACTGCAAGGACTAAATGAAAAGACACTGTCAGCATATTCCACTGGCTATCAATGCAAGCATCAAACAAAGTCGTCCTGAGCAGGAGCATAGAGAGAGAAGATGGCAGTAGTGCATGATAAGACTTTGAATGCTTTATTGTTATTGCATAGAGGATTAAACCATATTTACTAGATTACAAAAGTGTTATGTGGGGCCTTAACAAAAATGTGCTTTATACAGTATTATGCTTGTTAACGCATGTGTTCATTTAAAAAAAAGAATTTATTTCTCTAGCGTCTTTGTTATTACGTTCACTGTTTCAGAGTGTAAAAGAATCATGTTGACATAACAAGTTATTTTATGTCTGAAACTGTCAGTGTTGTGTGTTCATGGATGGATATTTGGAGTGGAAAGTATTAGTTCTATTCATTGATGCTTTTTGTCAGACACTGCTGCCAATTAATTTGCATTGTATCACTAATGACTAACTGCTGAGGTTATACTGTGCAAGTGAAACTGATTATGATTGTTTTTCTTGTTTTTGTTGCTAGGACATTATATTTAAGCATTTATTTATGCTGTTATATTTTCTGGCAGCTGGTTGAGATGAGGGGCTAGCTTCCTGTATTCTAATACTTTACCTGCCTTTTAAGAACTGACAAACACTGTCCATAAAAAAAAAAAAAAAGAATTTCAAAGAATTCACAAACATCAGAGCAAATAAAAAAATGCTAAATTACAAAATAATAGCTGGATCTTGCAGAATAATGAGAGTAGAGTAATTTTAACAGAGTGAAGAAGTACCACAGCAAGAGACACATTGGAGCTTGGCAGGTATGGTGTTGACCCAAAAAATTAATGACTGACAGATTTTCCGGGAACCCCGCAGGATTCATTTGAAGAAGTAGGTAACAGTTAAGCATGCAAACTGCTCCCAGCTTTCAGCGTCGACAATGATACCCATTGTTATTTAAAATTAACAGTGCAGATTTCAAAAGCAGAAGTGGTGGGTGCAGAAGCAATTAAAGCATAAAAAGCAATTTAAGATTCATTTAAATATAATATAAATAAAATAAAAACAACTGTTTTAAGATGAATTGCTGCACTGAAAAATGTGTTTGCACAGGTTCCAGAATTCACTATTGCCTTTTTACTTAAAAACAGGAAACCCCTTTCCATTTGGTAGTTACAAATTTTTTTTTAATTCTGTGAGGAATGTGGCAGGTGATAAACCATCCCATTTCTTCATGACACTTTTTTAACCTCATTTTTGTGGCCCTGACATTTTAAAAGTTGATTAACATTCTTCTCTATTTCAGAGTGCAGCAGTAAATATTTTTCCATTGCAGACGAGGCTGCACAGAGGCACAGACCATTTTCTTTATATTGCTGACCTTTGAAACTGAATATGTTTGAGTGATATTGATCTTAAATCCTTCAGTCACTCACTAAAGGCAAATGTTTGACTAGTTGGTTCGGCTAAGTGTAGTTAGCGATTGTTCTTAAAATCTCTGCTTTTGACTCCCTTCACCCTCTGTCTACAGACTCTCCCAAACCCAGACAATCAGATCAATAGCATCTGTTTAAAAGTGCAGTAAAAGTGCTGGTCTGAACAAGGCACCTGTATCTGAAGGACACATTCATAACTTTTGCTAGATTCAGGAAAGCGAGGATTTTATTGACTCCCTCCTGCGGCTCTAGTAATTGAGGCAAGTGATTGCCAGGGAGCTCACCATCCATAACATATTGAGGAGCCCTTCGGAATTTCTAGCAGGGCATTTTACCATCTCATCAAAAGACGCTTAGAAGCTATTTATCAACGGCAGCATCACTGAGGATGTGCTTCCCCTTGAGGAATGGAGAGCAGCAGACATCCAAGGCAAGCAGAAGGAAGAGATCGAACCAAATTAATTCTTTTGTTGGTCTGAGTCTTCTTGAAGGGAACAAGTAAATCTTGGATGTAGTGGTTCGTGAACAAATTAATGTTCTTTTACAACATGTGCACAGCCTCCATGGCCACTGAAATCCATGACTAATCTGCCACCCAAGGGCACTAGAAATGTTTGAGGAGAACAGTTAATATATGGCAACATTCTAAGGGGGGGACTTTTCAAGGACAGGCACAATACATCCTATGTAGATGGATGCAATGGATTGGAATTCTTGCATACTGTGCATCAGAGCACGATAATTCATTGCAGTGTAAAGAATCCTTTTTGCTGTAAGTATATCTTCATAGAGGGAACATGCACATTTACAAAAGCTTAGACCAGTGGTTCTTATGAAACGTCAACATTGCCCAAGATTTCTGTGGCTGAAAACTGACTGAAGAATTGGATGATGTGGGAATGCCTTTAGACGGGGCTTATGACAGATGCGTAGGAGTTTATTTGAAAGACCAGGTAATCATAGAAATGAAAGCGGTTAGTGGCATTTTATGGAGGACCGGAGTGAGTAAAATAACTCATAGCTTCTTACGTGCAGCAACAACACCACCAACACCAAAGGAGCATCTTTCCCTTTAAATTGAATCTGTACGTATGTCCACTGGAGAATTACAATGGGAAAATGCCAGTCATATTTAGACAACGTAGTAAATGTAGTAAAGTGTAGATTTAAAACGCACACTCAGTAGAAGTCAGCATGTAAATCCTGGTTTAGAAGTAAGCAGTTACACAATGAATAAATGAAAGGCTCATCAGATTCTGTCTGGATTTGATCTTCTAGAAATTGGCACAGCCTCCATTAACAGGCAGGTGTGAAAGGCCATACGCAGAAGAGTGTTTCTGTTACTGATCCAGTTTTAATGTGGATGTAACAAACAAATGTGTGGTTCCAAGCCTGTGCAGTGCCATGTACTGTGTAGTACATTAAGACCTTGTTATAGTTTGTAGCTGGATTGCTGTGTTGTAGGTCATTTGGGCTCATTGCCTCGCTATGTAGTGAACCATTGACCAACACATTTTGATGCACTGACATCATGTCACAAAACATGATACAGCAGTGTTTGTGTTGTAATGTATTTCAAGAACAATACTGAAATGTGGGTCTGTTTTCTTCGTTATTTCATGTCGTAGCTTTGTCAACATTGCATAGATGCAGGAAGTAAAACGAAAAAATGAAGCCAGTGCTAAAACTGTATAATTGCAAAACACATTTCGCCACTTGATGATATAAATCATATATTAAGTCACCTGCACAGAGCCGTGATTAATTTCAGCTGCTGTAAAATTATATTGCAATATTTGGAACAGACTGCATTTAAGCACCAAACGTTTTACTTTTTCTCAGTACAATATGTGCAAAATGTACAATATGTAAATAGAAATACGCTCCAACACTTAACTTGATACGAAAAGGTGCTTGCTGAAGCCTTTAGTGACACAGACTCACTTAATAGCACAGAGTTCACTGTGGAGATATTGAAGTCTTTTGAGCTAGGTGCAGCCTACTGACCAACCAATACGTTTGTGGCATTCCCTAACTAACCCAGAATACCTGAAAGGCTGTGCGAGGCCTGGTAGAGCTTATAAAACTAAGCTAAAGTGCTTCAGAGCAGGGAGAATTAGAGCTGGTCAGGGCAGAAAAGAGTGATTCCCATTATGACTAATGACTGATCATAAGGAGAACCTGCAAAATCTACACAAAAGCCTCAGCTGGCCACTAGTTTTAAAACCAAAGACCTTTTGTCAAACAACTTTGTAGTCTATATTATATGGTAACTATATTACTAGTTGTCCCTTAACTGAATTTATCTAAAAGCAACTGTAATGCAACCCTGCAGTGTACCTCTTTTCCTCTTTTTATCATTGACTCTATGATCAAATGTTTTATAATGCCATTAAGCTGTAGGCTACTTTATTAAACTGCTCTCATGTGGGTTAATCTTGTCCTATTAAAATGTTATGATCACATTTATTAGTAAGTTTATGCTCACCAGGAGAGATTGTTTTAATTTAAATGGTACATGGTTTGCACTTATATAGCGGTTTTCTACCTATTGGCACTCAAAGTGCTTTACACTGCTTCTTATTCACTTATTCGCACTCACAATGACCAACACTCAATGAGAGCAACTAAGTTGGGGTTCAGTGTCTTGCTCAAGGACACTTTGGCATGTGCCCGGAGGAGCCGGGGATCGAATGAACAACTGCGGAATTTGTGGACAACTGCTAATTTAGATTCTGGATCTGTGAGTCTATGTAAGTCTCAAAGCTGACTGTCCGGTAGGACTAATTTAACATCATGACAAGGGGTTTTGCACAAGGTCAAAGCTAATTTGTTTGAACAGAAGGTGTGCCCACCTCTGGATTTACACCATGCCCCAGTTGTATCATCATCTATAGTGCCTATAAAAGGAACTGTCTCTGCACCGTTGCCATTGCTGATCAATATCGGGTGTGCATTGCTTAAAGTTTCTGCACAAAAGAATCATGTGATTTTCTTTTTTGACAAAACCTAAAAATGAAGATATTTTCAGTTTGGGGTAAACTCTTTATTCTGGGGTTGTACTGTAATAGTTTAGGATGAACAAAACTAAACAAAAGTTTACTTTATAAACTTTTGTGTAGTATTTTTTCTTCCTATCCGTCTCCTCCCGATTGTATTCAGTTTTGATTAGCTAGCTTGTGAGAGCCTCTAAAGAGTCGCAACTGAGTGATAGGGAAGACAGACACGAAATTAGATTTCTGTGTGATTTTTCCAGCCCGTGCTCATTTCCGAAGTGTCGAAAAGCATTGCTTTGTCCAGTCCCTTTGTGGTATATGCCGACCCTTAAGGTACCGGTTGCGCCGCTGATCAACGCTTGGCGCTTTTTAGTGTAATACAATGGAAATGCTGATGCTTCAATATTCGATGCCCTTAAAGCACCTTGACTAATTCCTGTTGTCTCCTAATGTAACCTTACCCTGAAGTTGTTTTGTCTGACCCTAATGGGTTTTTGTGTGTATAAAAAGTTGTAAAAAAGCAGCACAATTTGACACCTTGGGAAGTTTTTTAGTTTTTATTACAGCCATCATCACGACTCTTAAATTATAACTACAAATACAAAAAGAATATGACCTCTTTAATCAAATGTTAGCATAAGCAGTGGCTGATTTGTTTATCTCTGCTCTTCTTGTTCTTCATTGTTTGTGAGGAAGTCGTGTTCCCTCTTTTAATCCTCAAAAGTAATGGCCAATAAAAAAAACACACATAACACATTGATTGTCTATCAAAATGATGACTTCATTTGAAAAGAGAGGCAGATGATCTTGGAAACATCAATTAATTATGCCAATTTTGTTGTAACAAGCTGTTCAATATGTTATGTCCAATTACAAAACTGTGCTTCTAATGTCATTTCTGTGTGAGGTGTGAGTAAAAAACGTTAAAACATGGTAAATCTCAGGAAAATTAAAGGTTTTAATGAGAAATTAGTTATTAAATGAGAGAGTACAGGCTACTAAATCGGGTGTTCTGAAAACAGCCTTGAACATGAACTTGAATATAAGTGAAAAAAAAATGATTTTACCAATGGACAGTCTTCATCCAAGAGTTATAAATGCATATTTAACCATTAGAGAGTTGTTATAGTCATTGTCACAATACAATTAAGTCTTCACTGACCTTTAAGTTTGAACAATTCTTGATGTTTTTAATTTCAGAATAAATTTTTGTCCAGAAAATTCTTTTAATATCTTTAATTCTATACATTTATATTTAATGTGAATAGTTGCCTTTCTGATGGAGGTTTGGCACCTATGTGTCCAACCTCCACTGCATAATTATTTCTAACTCTGCTTCCTTTTGTGTGGTCGATTCTGTGCAGCCCCCTGTATTCTTGGGCATCCCATGGTTGTGTAAACAGTCCCCCCACATAGACTGGTCGTCCGGTAGAATACTCTCCTGGAGCCCATACTGTCTGTTGAACTGTTTACCTGTTACTACTGTGCTACTCTGTGTTCTCTGTACTGTCCCTACTGAGCATCATGACCCCGGTGCCATCTTCAGCAACGCTAAGGCACGATTCTTATTACCGCACCAGCCCTATGACTACGCCATTGAACTCCTCCCTGGTGGGTCACCTCTAGCCCCTCACAATGCAAGAGCGAAAGGGCAATAGAGCAGTATCTTGTCTGCCTGTCCGGCAGATGATGTCCCTGTATTGTCCCTGTATTGACTATCATGGATTCAACCAGGTTATAGTAATATTCATTTTATTTATAAAGCATTTTATGTTTATCTCAAAGTGCTACACAAGCAGATTAAAAGCAAGAATAAAACATAAAAACATAATGCACAGAAACATATAAAACATAAAATAACATAACAAACTAAAGATCAGTTTAAAATGTTTTTCTAAACAGAAAAGTCTTTAACTGTTTTTTTTACAGTTAAAGACAGTCCACTAGTGATGGGCGATACCAGTGATTTCAGATTCGATACGATACCAAGTAATACCTTGGCTAGTATCGCGATATCGATCAGATATCCAGAGTGTTATGTTAATTCTGTCATCTGATTACAATGAAACACAATCACGTGAGCCCTTACAGGGAATAATTAAAAACATAAAAACGACAGCAAAATCATTGTTCAACCTATTGGCATTTTTAACATTTTCATTATTTCAGATAAAACGTATTGAATGTTAATACGTTCTGACTTATCTCCATGACAACAGCATGACACTTTCTTTATCAGGTGAACAGTTTATGTCACTTGATATCCATGACTCGCCCTCATCTACATGTATGTCTTATATACCCATCTGTATTTCCTTCCCTTTTTTTAAAACCAATTATGGATTAGACACACTTTGCCTATTTCTACAATTCTCTTGAAACAGAGCGTTTGAGCGAAATAGTCCGTGAATAAAAATGATACATTTCGCTCCGAAATGCTGCCTGTGTTTGGAGGCGGAGCCGCCAGCCGGCCGAGCACGTGTCGAAGAAGTTTAGTTGAAGATTGTGGATCATGGGGCGGATCGGCGGAAGGAAAAGTAGTTCCTATGCGGTGCATCACAAATAATATACAAATTGATGTAGAAGGAGCAGAAAACATTTGGATATGACTGCAGAGAAAATATGAATAAATAAACAGAAAATATCGATATTTTAACTTGAGAATCGATATTTAAAAATTGGCCGTCAAAAATCGAAATATCGATTTTTTGGTATCGATCCGCCCATCACTACAGTCCACAGTCTATGGTGCCCTCAGGCTCTCAGGCAGAGCCGTGGAGCAGCTGCTGAGAAGGCTCAATCCCCCATTGTGTGGAGTTTGGTTCTGGAGGGGTAGAGGCGATAATTGTTTGTGGAACGAAGGTGTCTTGTAGATTGTGATGTGAGGAGTTCTTTAAGATATTGTGACACATTTCCATGGTGGGTAAGTAGACAAAGTTTGTATTCAATGTGGAGGTGGATGGGGAGCCAGTGAAGTGTCTGGAGAACAGGAGTGATGTGCCCATATTTCCGCACCCTCATAAGGATCCTTGCAGCACTGTTTTGAATTTATTGGAGCTTTTGAAGGCACCTGCCAGAGATCCAAATGAGGAGTGCATTGCAGTAGTCCAGCCTGGAGGAGACAAAGGCGTGGACCAGGCTTTCAGCTTTGCAGAGGGAGAGGGAGGGGCTATGTTTCTGAGATGAAAAGATGCAATTTTACAGAGATGTTGTACATGTGTTTCGAATGACAGGTGGGGGTCAAACTTGACCCCCAGGTTGATAACAGAGTTGGAGATGGTAATGGTGTGGCCAGAAAAGGAAATACAGTTAATGGGGGAGGAATGAAGCTGGTGGATGGTACCAATAAGAAGGGCTTCGGTTTTGGTGCTGTACAGCTGAAGTAAGTTCTCTGACATCCACAACTTAATGTCCTCCAGGCAGCAGGTGAGAGTTGATAAAAGTGTTCGGGAGGTTGGGCTCAACCTCACATAGAGTTCTAGGGTGGTCCTATCCCACAAATAGAGCTGAGTATGTGGCCCTGGGGGATGCCAAATCTCAGCCACATTCGGTCACCTGTGGGGTGCCACAGGGGTCAGTTCTTGGGCCGACCCTTTACAACATCTATATGCTCCCACTGGGCCACATCATTGGCAAACATGGAGTCTCCTTCCACTGCTATGCTGATGATACTCAGCTCTATTTTTGCCATAACTTCAGGATGCAGGGAGGGTGTTTTTTAGATGTGGTGTAATTATTGCAGTTTTCAATGATGTTGGGACTTTGCCACTCTGGAGGGAGTAATTTCTGATGTTAGTCATGAGGGGGCTTTTGTCTGAGACATTAGCTTTTACCAAGGGAGTGGGGAGAGGGTCCAAGGTACACGTTGAGGTACATGTTGTATGAGACCCTCAACTTCCTTCACTGTAGTGACCAAAAACTGTGACAGACAGCCTTCTGGCCTTGAAGTGAGGAGGTCTAGGGGCGGGGGGTTGGAGACAGACAGTGCGGCGCAGATGGTGTCTACCTTAGTGGTGAAATGTGCAATAAAACCGCTCCTCTGTGTGATTGCTACAAGTGTGGGTTACAGTATATGATTTATTATGGAAAAAATTTGCTTTGAGTTGCTGGGACTGTTACTGATTATATTTGAGTAATATTGTAATCTGGCAGTGGAAAGTGCTCTGGAGTAGTTTTTTTGATGTTCCTGGTAGGCTATTTTATGGACAGTTAAGTTAGTTGAAACAAAGTGTGCTCGAGGTCCCGCCCAGCTGTTTTCATCTGTCGGAGCCCAATTGTAAACCACGATGTAGATTTGGAGAAAGTGACCAGCATTGGAGAAAGTAATATCAGCATTTAAATCAGAGAGATTTATGTTTCTCATATTCCTGAAATGGATACAGGGTTGTGGACTGGAAAATTATGTAAATAAAGAGAAGTCCTTTGGAATGATTTTGTTGTCAGAGACACCCAGGTCCTATACTTGGGGATAGAGTTGGTAATGACTAGGTCGAGGGTGTGGCCCTTACTATGAGTGGAGACGTCAACTTTCTGCTTCAGGTTTAAGAAGTCCAGCAGTTTCAAGAACTCTGGGTGTGTGTGGGCAGAAAGTTGAAAGAATTGTTATAGAGAGTGGATGTTTACATTTGATAGCATACCTTCAAAGGTAGGAAATGGATGATATCAGTCCCATTCTCCAAAATGTGATCAAACAGGATTTATTTGATAGCGATTGGACATTAAAAAGTTTAACTTTAGTGTTCAGTGTAGTGTTACTTTTGGTCAGAGTACAGAGAACTCTGGAGTGCACTCCAGGATTCAGAAAGTCCACTCCAGAAATCCCGTTTCGCCTGTTCCGTGGCTTAGCAGTGTTTTCAGTCTCCATGGTGACAGTGTTCGGATGATGTAATCAAGATGCCACGGAGCGAGATTATGACCACAGTGATGGAGTGGAGATCCTGGTTGTGTTGTGAACAAACCCCCGGCCGGATCCTGTGTGGACATAACAGGGTCAACGGAGGAGTCCCAGTTGTTCAATGACTCCAATGTCTGATGGGAGGCTGTGGTAGCGATTGAGAATAATGGAGAATACTGGAATACTAAATACTGGTTTGTTGTCTTTCCTGGGGCCGTCGGGATGGATCAGGGTAGTCCTCCAATGCCCGGTCCCTGCAGGATGCAAGCAGCTCCAGACCTTCTTTGGCTTCGCCAATTTCTACCGGTGCTTCATTAGGGGCTACAGTGGCGTGGCTGCACTGTTGCATAGGCTCACCTCGACTAAGCCTCTGCCTCTGCCTGTACCTTCCCGGCCATGGTCTTACATTGCCATGGACTTTATAACCTGGCCTCCTCCTTCTCAAGGTAGAACAGCTATTCTGACCGTTGTCTACAGGTTTTCCAAGCTAGCTCATGCTGTGGCCCTGCCTAAGCTCCCATCGGCCAAGGGATTGGCCTTGAACATTTGTTCCGTTTACATGGCCTCCCTGTGAACCTGTGGGTGTGTCTGTCAGTCTAAGTTCAGGTTTCCACCCTTAGACCAATGGCCAGGTAGAACGATACAACCAGGACCTTGAGACCACCCTGCGAGCCTTATGCTTAAAGAACCCTGGCTCCTGGGCTTCTCAACTACGGTGGGCTGAATATGCCGATAACGCCCTCGTCACCTCATCTGGTTACTCGCTTTCCAGGCTGCCTACGGCTACCGTAGCCCTCTTTCCCCAGAGTCATTAATCCTGTTGCTGTCCGACTGGGGATTCCCTTCTCCCTACGGATACATCCTGTGGTCCATGTGTCTAAACTGAAGCCTTTCCGAGAGAGCCCAGCTCCGGCCACTGTCCATGACCCTCTTCTGAAATCTGAGAGAGAGAGAGAGAGAGAGCGAGAGAGTGAGATAGAGCAAGAGAGAGAGAGAGAGAGAGAGAGAGAGAGGGAGAGAGAGAGAAAGAGAACGAGCTGACTGGGAAGCATCACCAAACAGATGTTGTTTACTTGTAGCAGAAGCTTTAAAAATATTTTTATTATGATCTCCTACCATTTTGACAAGACAATGGGGGATCAAATGGGGATATTTCTCAACACACATTATTTCACGACAGCGCAGCAAAATCTTATAGTCACATGGTCTCAACATTGGTAGGGACACAACAGTAAACCAAGTTAATTTACTTTATAGATTGGATCTGTATTCTTCAGTGCAGAAATGTAGATTAATTACAAGAGCTTCAACACACTATCTTCACTTTGTACTTTTTTCTCCCTCGTGGCCTTCGAAACTTTTCAAAGAGTAGAGAAGTCTACTTCAGCTAAAGGAAAACACAGAGATGAAGCGAAAAACACAATTAAAAGTACTGCCTTTACATCAGGTCCAGATTTTAATTTAATGTCTGTGTCCAGAATGTTTAAAGTGAAATCTAAGTGATTAAAAAGCTGGTTGGACACCTAGGTCTTTCACTAGCTGTCCAACTTTAGTCTAACTACAATCTGTTAAGGTTCCTGAGATTTGTAGCTTTTACACCTGCCTAAATATTAAAAGGCCTAAATAAACTGCAAAAGATGCAAGGGTAGAGTTGTTCACAAAGCTTATGCTAACATAACTGTAGCCTCCCTGTGGTCACCTACTTGAAGAAGCCAGTCTCCATTTATTTTCCTTTTTGACCTGTCTCCTGTAATCTAAAGAGCAGTTAATGGCATTAAACAGCAGTCTTTTAAATTTCCAATGATATTTTCCACCACAGCCATTATCACTTGTTTCTTGACTGTAGGAATTAGCAAAACCAGCAGAAACTCAGCTCATGTCCACAACATTTAATCCCCTACCTGTCCTCTTAATTCCTTCTTATTAACATGTTTCTTTTGATTAATTATAATAATAATAATAATGTCTGAATTGTAAATCATTATTCTGCATTTTAAACAGAACACAAACTTTGATGTTTTATTTGTGGTAATAGACACCATGTCATGTGACAAGTGTCCTTGAGCAAGACACTGAACCCCAACTTAGTTGCTCCCGGTGAGCATTGTCTAGCTACATAGCAGTTCCCCCATTGGTGTATGAGTGTGTGTGATTGTGAGTGCAAATGAGTGAATGAGAAGTAGTGTAAAGTGCTTTGAGTACCAATAGGTAGAAAAGTGCTATATAAGTGCAGATCATTTACCATTTAACACGAACCAACCAACCACGAAGTCAACCAATCAGATTGCTGAACAATGATCTGATGAAGCTTGTTTCTGTTTACGGCCTGGTGCAGTCAATTTTACTATGTATATGTGTAAAAATGTGTGCTGGGTGGTGGTCTGATTTGGGGGGCATTGCCTAAACCCTAACTTCATAGATCCGCATTGCTTGAAATAAACCCTGTTAACAACTGTGCTCAAATATAACTTGCCTATATAAATCTTTTTCTTTTTCAGACTATCTACATTTGGAGGGTTATTGCAAATGTAACCAAAATGCAAGTCTGTTAAAACTTTTGTTGTGCTCATTTATTATACCAAGTGTTTTTTTACCCAAGTCATCCTAAGGACTCCAGTCCAGCCTTACTATTTAAATGTGCACAGTTGCCACCTCAGCTCAAGGTCTAAAATTGTGTTTGTCACAACTGCAACTGAAGCCTGTTTGGCCAAATCACAATGATGTACCTTTTTTGGGAGTACCTGTTATTCTAGATGTATCACTAAAACTAGCAACATTAATTACCTGGATCACAAGAATAAATCACTTGTCACCATGCATTTGCTGTAAGAAAGTTTTGTTGTACAAATAAACTCTTAGATTTGCTCCTCTGTTTATTAAATCTGCTGTGTCAACATGGATTGATACCAAATTATATACTGGTTTAGTTTTTAATATCTTGCTAAGCTGGCCTTGGGTTTCTCAGAATTTACTCCAGTTGCAGAATATCGTTTATTAGAGATTAGTCTAACTGAGCTAGGTAAGTTTGTAGTTTGAATCAGTTTTATTAGTCAAGTATGAAAACATACAAATAATACAGCATACACAGTCATGTGCAAAAGGTAGTACCCCTTATTTTGAACTTTTATTTGATTACATTATCAATGCAACCGCAAGGGGGCACAAGCCAGTGTCTTCTTGTGTCAGTCCCAAGTCTGGATAAATGCAGAGGGTTGTGGCAGGAAGGGCATCCGACGTAAAACACATGCCAAATCAAACATGCGAATCGTGACAAAGACTTCCATACCGGATCGGTCGGGGCCCGGGTTAACAACGACCGCCACCGGTGCTGTTGACCTACAGGGTACCGGTGGAAATTGGACTACTGTTGGTCGAAGACGAAGAAGAAGAGGAGGAAGGTGTGTTCGTAGGCAGAGAGAGAAGAGGAAAGCTAAGAATCTAGGACTGACAGTAGGGACTTTGAATGTTGGTACTATGACAGGGAAGGCTAGGGAGTTGATCGACATGATGCAGAGAAGGAAGGTGGACATACTGTGTGTCCAGGAGACCAGGTGGAAAGGTAGCAAGGCTAGAAGCTTAGGAGCAGGGTTTAAGTTGTTTTACCATGGGTCAGATAGGAAGAGAAATGGAGTAGGAGTTATATTGAAAGAGGATTTTGTGAGGAATGTTCTAGAGGTGAAAAGAGTATCAGACAGGTTGATGAGTCTGAAGCTGGAAGTTGAAGGGGTGATGTTCAATGTTGTGAGTGGTTATGCCCCACAGGTAGGATGTGAGTTAGAAGAGAAGGAGAAATTCTGGAATGAGTTAGATGAAGTGATGCAGAGCATCCCCAGAGGTGAGAGAGTTGTCATTGGTGCAGATTTCAATGGGCATGTAGGTGAAGGGAACAGAGGTGATGAGACTGTTATGGGCAGGTTTGGTGTTCAGGACAGGAACGCAGAAGGTCAGATGGTGGTTGACTTTGCAAAGAGGATGGAAATGGCTGTAGTAAACACTTTCTTTCAGAAGAGGCAGGAACATAGGGTGACGTATAAGAGCGGAGGGAGAAGCACTCAGGTAGACTACATCTTGTGTAGACGTTGTAATCTGAAAGAGATCAGTGACTGTAAAGCATTGGTAGGGGAGAGTGTAGCCAGACAACACAGGATGGTGGTGTGTAAAATGATGCTGGTGGTGAGGAAGATAAGGAGGACTAAGGCAGAGCAGAGGACGAAGTGGTGGAAGTTGAAAAAGGAAGAATGTCGTTTAGTTTTCAGGGAGGAGCTGAGACAGACTCTGGGTAGTTTGGAGGTGCTTCCAGATGACTGGACTACTACAGCTAATTTGATCAGGGAGACAGGTAGGAGGGTACTCGGTGTGTCATCTGGAAAGAGGAAAGCGGACAAGGAGACTTGGTGGTGGAACGAGGAAGTTCAGGAGTGTATACAGAGAAAGAGGTTAGCTAAGAAGAAGTGGGACACTGAGAGGACTGAAGAGAGTAGACAGGAGTACAGGGAGATACAGCGTAAGGTGAAGGTAGAGGTGGCAAAGGCCAAACAAAGAGCATATGAGGACTTGTATGCTAGGTTGGGCACTAAAGAGGGAGAGGTGGATTTGTACAGGTTGGCAAGACAAAGAGATAGAGATAGAAAGGATGTGCAGCAGGTTAGGGTGATTAAAGATAAGGATGGAAATGTATTGACAGGTGCCAGGAGTGTGATGGGAAGATGGAAGGAGTACTTTGAAGAGTTGATGAACGAGGAAAATGAAAGGGAACGAAGAGTAGAAGAGGTGACTGGTGTGGAGCAGGAAGTAGCAAAGATTAGTAAGAGTGAAGTGAGGAGGACATTGAAGAGGATGAAGAGCGGAAAAGCAGTTGGTCCTGATGACATACCTGTGGAGGTATGGAAGTGTCTAGGAGAGGTGGCAGTAGAGTTTTTGACTAGTTTGTTTAACAAGATCTTGGAGAGTGAGAGGATGCCAGAGGACTGGAGGAAAAGTGTACTGGTACCAATTTTTAAGAACAAGGGAGATGTGCAGAGCTGTGGCAACTACAGAGGAATAAAGCTGATGAGTCACACAATGAAGTTGTGGGAAAGAGTAGTGGAAGCTCGGCTAAGGGCAGAGGTGAAAATTTGTGAGCAGCAATATGGTTTCATGCCTAGAAAGAGTACAACAGATGCAGTATTTGCTTTGAGGACGCTGATGGAGAAGTACAGAGAGGGTCATAGGGAGTTGCATTGTGTCTTCGTAGATTTAGAAAAAGCGTATGACAGGGTGCTGAGAGAGGAGCTGTGGTATTGTATGAGGACGTCTGGAGTGGCAGAGAAGTATGTTAGAGTGGTGCAGGACATGTATGAGCGCTGTAAGACAGTGGTGAGGTGTGCTGTAGGTGTGACAGAGGAGTTCAAGGTGGAGGTGGGTCTGCATCAAGGATCGGCTTTGAGCCCCTTCTTGTTTGCTCTGGTGATGGACAGACTGACAGATGAGGTTAGACAAGAATCTCCCTGGACTATGATGTTTGCAGATGACATTGTGATTTGTAGTGAGAGCAGGGAGCAGGTGGAGGAAAATCTAGAGAGTTGGAGGTCTGCTCTGGAAAACAGAGGAATGAAGCTTAGCCGCAGCAAGACAGAATACATGTGTGTCAATGAGAGGGACCCAGGTGGAATGGTGAGGTTACAGGAAGCAGAGGTGAAGAAGGTGCAGGACTTTAAGTACTTAGGGTCAACGGTTCAGAGCAACGGTGAGTGTGGAAAAGAGGTGAAGAGGCGAGTGCAGGCAGGTTGGAACGGGTGGAGAAAAGTGTCAGGTGTGTTGTGTGATAAAAGAGTATCAGCGAGAATGAAAGGAAAGGTGTTCAAGACGGTGGTGAGACCAGCAATGTTGTTCGGCTTAGAGACAGTGGCACTGAAGAAAAGACAGGAGGCAGAGCTGGAGGTAGCAGAGCTTAAGATGTTGAGGTTCTCTTTGGGAGTGACGAGGATGGACAGGATCAGGAATGAGTACATCAGAGGGACAGCTCATGTTAGATGTTTTGGAGATAAAGTCAGAGAGGCCAGATTGAGGTGGTTTGGACATGTTCAGAGGAGAAACTGTGAATATATCGGTAGAAGGATGCTGAGGTTGGAGCTGCCAGGCAGGAGGTCTAGAGGAAGACCAAAGAGGAGATTTATGGATGTAGTGAGGGAGGACATGAAGTTAGTTGGTGTGAGTGAAGAGGATGCAGAGGATAGAGTTAGATGGAGGCACATGATTCGCTGTGGCGACCCCTGAAAGGGAGCAGCCGAAAGGAAAAGAAGAAGATTTGATTACATTATCAGCAGTGCCAAAAGTTGGGAAGGGTTGTGTCGAGGAAGATAATCCAGCATAAAAATGTGCCAAATCATTTGTGGATTAATGATCTACTGTGGAGACCCTGAACTTACGGGGAAAAAAAGAAAGAACTAAAAAATAGATCTATTTAGCTGAATATGCAAGTTAGCCAGTCAGCTAGTACAAGTGTTACTTCATCATCAGAAGTAACAACTGTATATTAAAAAAGTCATAGTAAAATAATGAAAATAAAAAGTGCATCCACCTTGATAAATGAATTTAAAATTAATTAATAAAAAGTTATTTGTTTTAGTCTTTTTGACATTTCAAATTAGGTGTAATAACTTTTGCACGAGTATAACATAAGAGTAGAATGAAGAATAAGACAAAGCAAAGGGGTGGAGTTCGGTTATGTTTCTGAGATGAAGAAATTTAATTTTATGAGGTGTTGGACATGTGTTTTGAATGACAGGTGGGCTTCAAACTTGACTCCCAGGTTGATAACAAAGTAGGAGAGGGTAATGGTGTGGCCAGAACAGGAAATACAGTTAATGGGGAGGAATGAAGCTGGTGGGGGGTACCAATTAGAAGGGCTTTGGTTTTGGTGCTGTTCAGCTGAAGAAAGTTCTCTGACATCCACGCCTCAATGTCCTCCAGGCAGCAGGTGAGAGTTGATGGAACTGTCGGTGAGGTCAGCTGAGTAGGACCCAAACCACCTCAGAGCAGTGCCAGAAAACCCAGCGATATACTGTAGACAATGAAGGAGAATTGTGTGGTCAACTGTATCAAATGCAGCAGTGAGATCCAGAAGAGAAGTGATGGGAATATATTCTAATGTGTATGCAGTAGTATATATTGTTTACCACACATTTAAGACACAAGGCAAAAAATATCCTGGTACAAAACAGATCCATTTCTACAGGTAGCTTCTACTGGGACAACAAAGGGTTGAACAGGTATCCAAACTACATCATTGTTATTATTAATAATAATGAATGTGCTGTAATTATTAACCATGTAAATATTTAAAGGTTTATTCATATTTCTGTCATACCGCAATTCTGTTGCTGTCAGGGTCTTGTTGCACTTCCTGTCCCTGGACTTTTATTTTGTGGCCCCTTCTCCTTACTTCCTGTCCTTGGTTCTTTTGCCCAGCTTTGCCCTCGTTGTCCCTCATTGTTTGCACCTGTTCCACCCTCTATTTATGTTCAGTCTTCCCTTCACTCCCCTGCCAGATCCTCGTCATTGTTAATGTGGTCTCTGTTATTGTGGTCACTGTCTTCATCGCGGGCATCATTGTCGTCATTAATACCCTCACCAACTCCACAGTAGACTCTGGACTTTTGGTAAAGCCTGAAACTTACGTTTCTCGAACTCTTGGGAAATTTGGACTCCTGCATCTTGGACTTTGGTATCCTGGACTCTGTGTTTCCTGTGTGGTTTTGGTCTGAGGTTTTGCCTTTTGTTTAATTCAGTATTTTGGTCTAGTCCATAGTTTTTCTCCGCTTGTTTTATCCAGGTTTCTTTCATGTTTAGGTTTGCTCGTGTGCTCTTCAGTTTGCCAGTGCCTTATGTTGAGTTTGTTTGTGACTGCCTCCCTTTAGTCCTTGTGTTTATGTGCTCTAGTGGTTTAACGTTTATCTGTGCCTTATTTACCCAGTAGCCTCTGTTAGTTCTTTCTTCTCCTAGTCTAACTTATTCCCTGACCCTTAGTTGTGTTTATTCTGGTCATTCTGTTCCCCTCTTGTTTTCAAGTTAACTCCTTTCGTGTGCTGGTCCTGTTCACCATTTAATTCAGTCAATAAAATCCCTTTATTTGCAATCCCTTTCACGGTCTCTTTACTTGGTCCCTCCCTTAACCAAAAACCCTGACAGTTGCAGCTCCAACCAAAGCTCCTGCAGATGATGGATTTCATCTCCCCCCAGAGTGTGAAATAGGGACAGTTTCTGCCCTTGCATTTGTAAATTACCGGCAAATTGTCTGATCTATACAAAAATGGAAAGCAAACAGATTTGTTCCCCTTTAAGAATGTATGTTACACCAAGTTCAATATATACTGTTAGTGCTTCCCATATTCCTCCTGCTTCACGATGTTTTCCATGTCTCCTAGCAAGAGTGAATTCAACAGCTGAGACAACAAGAGCCTACAGTTTAAAGTGTTTACATTTCCTTCATATGTTTTATTTGAATGATTTCTCATTGACAAATATTGATCCAGGGCTGAAACTAGCCTGTCTCATTTAGGGGTGCAATAAAAATATCAGGGGGGCATAAGGTTACAGCAATACCCATTTTTGTTTAATAAGGTTTTATGTGTTTCCACATTTGTAACACATTTTAACTCTTAATTATATCTGTATATTTGAGACTCGTAGGTTATATGGTAACAATGAAATCCGAATCAGAAAACTGTTTGACAGGCACAGTTAAGAACACTTTACACTACTAGGAATTTGTCTTGGTGTCAGGTGCATACACATAATCTAGAATATAAAGTTAGAACGCAAAGTTGTGACAAAAAACAACAGTCATATTGGAGAATGTATTCCATCATGGTAGTGTAGAAGTTCATAACATCTTGATAGGGAGGTAAAACCGCAAGAAGTACAGCCTCTGCTGAGCCTTCTTGGTTTATTAAACCTCACATATTTAAAGCAGAAAAGAGGCTCCCGTCTGTCATGAACCTTTTGAGCAAGTAGGACCTCTACAGATTTACAATACATCTTGTCTTGAAGCAACGGCTTATGGTAGAAAATTGACAGATCCAGAAAAGATTTTGGCTGTGAGAAAATACAATTTCCAGCACTGTGTTCATCAGGCCCAGATTTTCAAATTCAGAAATTACTGTAATCATATGGTTGTGCTAAAACACAGTAATAAAAAGCTGCAGACGTTATCAAGGAAGCCTAGATTGATCTATTGGTAGATTGGACCAATCTACTATAAATTACTTATAATGCCAGGTTTTCAGATTCGACCTGCTTTATATTTAAAAATATTTACTAAGTCAACTGTAAAGAATTGAAGGATCAAGCATGTCCCATAGCAGTACCATATAGATTACCCAGTAGGTTAAAAACCACACAGGTCTAACAAAATATTATTTTCAATATTTTTTTATCACTTTTAACTCCTTTTTCCCCTGTTAACTGAAACCACTTTGCCACTTCTGCATCTGCCTCAACAAGCTTCACATAACTAATTTATTTGCCATAAAACAACAGGAGCACATGGCTAATTTACATTTAAAGTTACTTCCTACCAGCATTACCCATCAACCCCCTGACAGCATTCTATTTTCCTCTATTATTTGATCTTATTCTTATTCTGGTTAGTTATTTGCCATTTCTGTTGTTGGAATTCAAAGTTTGAATTTTGAATACAGTAAACCTTTACGTATATCTAAGTTTACCATGAAACACTATGACTGTGACACAAGAGCTCTGGAGAGGGCATTTTAATTAGCAAATGAACAGCTTTATTAAAGAATGTCTCTGCATAGCTGCCAATCCAATTCTCAGTTGGACTTCTTGGGAGGCATTGACAGAACCCCTACACAGTAAGACACATTTGAGAGTCTATTTTTATTTATTTTTATAGAAAATAAAGTTGCACTCTGTAGATTTTAAGTTGCAATGTGTTGAGCTCCCAGGTTCCCCCCTAATCCTCAAGGGTAAATAAAGAGCTAATTAATGCCAGTAGCCTCCAGATGAGTGGGACGTGAGAGCAGTGAGAGAGACAGGCCACGTGCCACGTGCAGGGATGTTTTCAAGAGCTGTTGTTACTCAGTCACACTAGAACCTGTTGCATTGCTTGTCTAATACACTAATGTTATGCTGCCAGGTACAGTGAGGCTATGACCGATAAGCTTACATGCAGATCGCGTTTCACGCAGAACTGCTTTTTGCCTGAGTAAGACAGAGACAGCATGAGAAAGGAGTGATTAAAATATACTGGCTTCTTTAGTGAGCGGACTGCTGGACAGCAGCGCCTCCACAAGTCGCCGCTAACAGCTACTTTAAGCTAGCTACATACAACCGGGCCAGGACAGGAAGTGCGTCCATCTAGTCGCTAAATTCAAAGCGCAGCTGCTACTCGCGGATAACAGGAGCCCCTGAACAAGCAAGTGGGTTTCTGTTGAAAAGCCAAACCGGAAGTGGTGTTATTGTTTGCCTCTAACTTGGCACCGGCGCCGCTGCCAATAACCTCGCAGCTGAAGGAGGGACTTTGTGGAGCGCTGCGTTGGTGGATGCTGTACAGCCAGACAGAAAGACCAGGGACTTGAAGAAAAACACTTTTCGGGATTTTCAGAGACTCCAAGGCTAAATTTGCCAGACGACATCACACAGCAGACAGACAACAGATCGCTAAACATGAAGAATCCTCTGTACTGGGCTCTGCTGGTCGGGATGAGCATCCTGCTGATGGAACAAGGTAGGTGACAGAGCACTTGTTATCGCTGGCGTTCACTCTGCTTGCTTGGGACTGTTTGTCAATTTCTGAAGTTCCTTTCGCATGCTGTGTGGGATCGTTTGCCTACACTTGACATCCGGATGCTTGTCACCTAAGCTTCAATTATGCGATTAGAGAAGCGCTTTTGAGCTGTTTAGGTGCTGGTGCCTTGACTCTGTAAGTGCCCGAGTGCGCTTTGCATGGATTTTAGGTTAGGTTACAGCCTTTTCTCTTCTGTGGAACTTTATTCCTATCAAGGTTATTCTCAGCTGGTAGTTTTGCTTTAGTTGTGAATTTCTGTAATTGAAACGAAGGATAACAATTGACTGTGTAAGCATCAATCACACAGCTCTCTAAATTATTGCACCTACACTGGGCCAATTGTGTTTTATTTATTTATTATTTTTTTGGCGCTTGTGGCTTCTGCTGCCCGCGGATCATCTTGACGCATGCTAAATCTCCTGGACTGGAGCTCTTTGCTTTAAAGTTGATTAAGTATTAGTTCCTAATCCACACTGACTTCGTGGGCAGGTCATCTAAGTTAAGCCATGTATTCTCCGGGCAGGCACGAGGGCTTTGCTGTTGCGGTTTCTGAGCTTGTTTACCTGACGGTGAGAATAACTGGACTGTGGCAAAAAAAAAAAAAAAAAAAACAACTAAAAAAACCTAAGCTCACCTAAGCAAAATGACAAGTGCATATTTAACGGGTTTAATCGAGCCACTGTGTATTTACCTTTGTTTGTCTTTGAGCTCCATCAACAGCCCACAATAAAACAGGGACTCCAGGAAAGGTCGATGCTTGTAAATCCTCCTCTGATAATGGCCCCTGAAGTCAGGTGATCAATTCAATAAATAAATAAAGTGAGTGGGCACACAAATGAATGAAGTGGACAAATCAATAAATAGGAGGAAAAGAGGGAGAGCTGTTTCTTTCTCATTAGTTCTATTAGCCTCACTATATTTTATTCGGCCAGCAGCCCCTCAGCTCTTTGTAGTCCCACAAAATGCTGCCCTTCAGAACCAAAGTCCTCCTCAGTATTTGAGAAGCCTAAATAGAGCAGCTCAAGATTCTTCGTAAAGAGCCTTAACAATGACATATGTTTATAAAAATGATATCAAACCTATTTCTTTAATAATGGTTTATGTTTTCTCATCAATATGTATCAGTTAAGTTAAAAGTATTATAGTATTTTCAACTGTTGTGAATGAGGTTTCTTAGCATGTAAGTATACTGTATATACTGTCTAAAGCTAAGACTCACCACTTTTCAACCTAATTGTCAGTGGTTAGAAAAAGACAAGTGACTCACTCTGTGTGGTTTAGTAGATCAGAGAGAGCTTGTTTTACCCCACTTAATGACATTTGCTACAAAATCTTAATGTATGTTGCATTATAGTATAGCCTAGTCATTATTTTTTAGAAATAGTGTCAATTAAATGAATGCTCTTGCTTACCTGACAGTAGTTTGAAAAACACACACATTTCTGCTGAAACAAGCAGTCAGGGAGACAGTATTTAGTTTTGTGTCAGTTTGTGGCGCTTTTTTAAATGTCTACATTTAATAGAGCTGGAAAAAAAATGTCCCTTTCCTCCCCACTTCAAGTCCAATCCATTTTCCAGTCAGCTCTGAAGTTGTGCTGAGTTCATTTGCATATCAGCAGATCTCTTGCACAATCAGGGATGTGTTAGATTAGATTATATGAAAGTTAAATGTTCCCCGTGGGGAAATTGGGTCACTGCAGCAACAGAATAGGGCACAGATAAGGAGGATGAAAATATACAGAGCAGTTTTGATAAGATAAAAAAAACAAAAAACAAAAGTAAAGAACATATGGAGGATAATAAATTAATGAAAAGAAGATTTACAGATGTACGGTGTGTGAGGGTATGAGTGCATGACCAGCCGTAATAAAAACTATTTCTTTACTACAGTCATCTGTAGGGTTGAGGCTGGATACTGCAGCCTTTTATCGTATTCCTTTTTCAACCTAATTAGCTTCTAACATTTGCAAATGACTACAGTTACACACTCAGTGATTCAGTTTAGATCTGTAATCACCTTTTGTTGGCTGAGAAACCAGAGCATTTTGGTTTTTAGTAATGGTCTACAGTAATTCAATTGAGACAAATTTCTTGCAAATAAACAGCCATTGTCTAAGTACAGACCCCAGATTGCAAAGAGCACATTAACCAGACAATGGTAAAAAGTTTCATCATCTTAATTATGTAATTATTACCTGATATATGGCTATCAGGCAGTCAATAAAGAAAGAAACAGGGGGCTAAAATGCAGAGTTTTGCTGTGCCCTCTGTCATCCGCCTATTTCATATCTGGGGGTAAGAAGGGTGGTGCACCTGTAACAAAACCCAAAAGCAATGTCATGGGTGCTGCAGTACACATATGCCTCATTTCACCAAGGTGGAAAGGAGCTCAGATTTATTCAGGGCAAATCTGAGGTGCATGTCAGATTTAACAGGGTTATATTAGCAGAAATGCAATATAGGCTAGTATTCATAATGATGTATGCTTTAGTGTAAAACATCTAGAAAAGACTTTACTTTTTAAATCTATATAGAAAATGAGTAACCTTTCACAAAGACACTACTCTTTAGCAGTAGCAGCAATAGCAGTGTGAACTGATCAGTCATAATAATACAACAACCTGATGGTTTTTATGCTGTGGTGAACAGGGGGCAGCATGTAAAAAATTGTACACTGGCAGCGCTTGTCAAGCGTCAGAACACCGAGTGTATCACGGCTTGCTGTATATGGGCCTGTGTAGCTGCAGACCAGTCAGTGCTCATGCTGACCCCTGTTCACTGCAACATTCAGAATTCTGCTTAGAGAATACACTCTTAACTGTTCTGTCCTGTATTCACATTTTGATTTATAATAATATAGTTTACAGTGTCTTTTTTACATTTTTATAATCTGTTTATTTTTCTTGTGTAGGGCGAGACATGTCATTCAGTCCTTCATGTGCATATGTATTCTGTGTCCCTATATTTTTTTATGTGTCCCCCCAGCTGTCAAATTAATGCAATTTTGTAGAGAGTACAAGTATTAAAAGAAGGTACTCTAGGTACGTACCTCATAATGTTACTTGGGTGCAGTATTTGAGTAAATGTACTTTACATTACATGTGCACGTTACAAGCAATTGCGATGTTTGTCATTTCAACGAGTGGATGCATCACTCACTTGCTTACACCAAAACGTGTTGTAATAATACAATTAAACCAAGAGAGAAAGAACAGTTTTGTCATGAGATTGTTGTAGCTATGGAACTCTAAGACCTAAAAATGGAACTAGTCATCAGAATTTAACTACATATAAAACGAATATGTTCTATTTTGTACTGTATATAACTATAATGAGTACTTTCCCATTACCAAATTCAAATCATTTATTGCTATTTGGGTGTGCTGTTCTGATTTTTTTTAACAAATGTGACCACATTTTTTAAATAGAAAGTAGATTGTCTACCTGGTACAGTTGCTATTTTCATGGTCTGATCATGAGAAATCAAATGAATGCAGCTTGTGCACATCATAAATATTGGGGGGGAGAGAGACAGAGAGAAAGAGAGAGATAGAGATACTTAAGCTAAAATACAATGTAGAGCAATATGCAGTATACCCTGCAGGTCAGAACTAGGCAGGTTAGGGGGATGTAGAGAGGCAGGGCAGATCACAGGAGCAGAGAAAAACAATCCGGAGCGATTGATAGAGACAGTAAGGACTGCCTGGGATGAAGCGCTCTGGTAGTTGGCTGGCTGAGGCCAGAGCCAGTGTGGCAGGAAGCACTGTACATCTGGATGGCAGTCGACACGAATAAGTGCTTGAAGCGCCTCTCGGTGCACCTCGAGGGGATGAGCCGCAGGCTAAATTTGCTGCGAGGCTGCGTCAGCTCACTGGAGAGAGGGTGGGAGGCTTTGTCTAAAGTGAAGAACAGTTCATATTCCAGTTGATGCATTTTCACTTTTGTCCTTCTTGTTTCTGTTTCTTTTTTTTTTTGTCAAAGAGGAAATAATTTCCACTAGACAACTGACATCACATTACGTGACATCATTATGTCATGCTGTTCTTTGGCTGTCTCGTGGGCAATGGGAAAATGAGTGTGAATATGTCAAGGTCAGCCTCACTGTGCCCTTCACTGAATGCAGTTTTGCATTATTTTCTATCATCCTGTTTGCCTAGCACAGGCAGTTTTACACATTCACCATGACAGAACTGATTTATGCTTGACATGTGAGTCACACAAGAAAACAAGCAGGAGTATAAGGAAAGCGTGCCTGGAATAAACTGTACAGATCTTTTCATGTTTCTGTAAGGTCAAGCAGAAGACTTTATGTGACTAAAACAGAGAGCAACTCTTTCTTTTGTACAGCCAGTTTTACTCTTTATGTTATCGGACTGAATATGCAAGTAGCTTCAGAACGCTTCCTCAAATAAGGAAGGATCTAAACCCCAACAGTTGATAATCTGAGCAAACTCCAACATGTCATCATGTTATAGGAAACATGGTAAGCAATCAGACATTAACATCTGTGGGTGTTTTTGCAAGATGTGAACAAAGTTGCAAAAAAACAAAAAAAACAATGAAGAACAGGAATTCTAAAATGCAGAAAAAGCCAGTATCAAACTGGTCCAAACAAAGCAGCACATGTTCTTTTCCTGATAAAGACAAGATGAGCATTTCATTCTGGAGTATTAATCCAGCTTAAGATAAACACTGGTAATGAGGCAGCCTTATTGTTTAAGGGGGGCTGCTTCTCTACCCTTTTCTCTGTATGTGGCTGGGAGAAGACAGTGCCGGCAGTGTTGCCAGGATGCAGCCACAAACTCTTGCTTTTTTTTTTTCCCGAAACCCTTGCAGGCCTGTGTATTGTGCCTTTGTCCTTCCTCCATGAGAGTGTGTCAGCCAAAGACCAGAATTATAGCTGGTTAGATCAAAATTTAGAGCAACAGCTGTTAGTGTATGACCAGCTGAGAGAGCAGAGATGGATAGGGGTGGTGGTAAGGGAGTCGTGGTGTGCGTGTTGTATGCAGCCTTTTGTTAAAGACATTGAGATCATTGTTGATGGGTAGAGTGTTTTCTCTTCTTATCGCAGGGCTACAGCTACTCAGTAGGGAACTCAAGGAAGAAGAAGCAGAGCTGGCGCTCTAATAAAATGAACGTGTCCTACTCCCGGTGAACATCCATACAAAGCCATGTTCATAATGTATGGGCAGAGCTGGCAGATGGCTGACAATGGCAAGTAGAAATTGTCATCTGTGTACAGTGGCATGATGTCAAATGAATGCCATGTAGACTGCCCATTAGATGCTATTAAAGATAGGTACTTCTCAGCTGGAAAGAGAGTTCTGCTCTCCTACAGTAAGATGTACTTAAGTGTTAATTTTTATGATGCATTTTCCCTGAACTTTCCTCATCTACGTCTATTACACATAGTTATTTACAGTGCAGTGTTTAGATCTGCAGGTATAATGACCCTAAACTACTGTGTAGAACGGACATTCTGGTAATCTGCACAGCTAATTTGTTGTCATGGTAATGGTACTGTTTTTGCTCATCCGTACTTCTGTTTTAATTAGTTGAACTCCTTCATTGTATCAGTCTGAGACCCTGCTTCACTAAAGTCCTGTTTTGAACTGGCTGGGTGGAATCAGTTAATAAAAACACCCATTTATTTCCTGAGTATCTCTCATGAAGTCCAGTGTTTGCCACAGAATTAGACTGGCTGACTGGCAGCATGCACATACATTCTTAAATTAATGTATACTTCAATAATACTTTAAAAATCATACAATGCATTGACCAAAGTGAAAATATTTGAATTGCCAAATACTTTTTTCAATCAACTGAACAATATTTAATTCTATAAACTTTGTTTGAAATAAAAGATAAAAGTGACTCTGAGTACTCAAAGTTAACACTTTAGAGAATTGTTCCACAGGCTGTGTTTACTCTCCATCAGACCTGTTGCTTCTGCACTAGCTGGCTCTCCCACAGGCTGTTGGCTGCTGTCCTTCTCCTCCTCTCCAGACTTTTCAGCTTCCCTAGATGTGCTTTCTTAAGTTTCTCTGGTCCAGACTGTCTTTGCTTCTCCTCAGAATGAGCCCTTTGATTCTTGGAAAATGTTTTAAGTATTTGTCAGGATAGAGGAAGCAGACATTTAGCATCAGACTTAAAAAAATAGCACTCTAATTGTTGATGCTGTGATGGACCACATTAAATAGGTCCATGTATGTGAAACACTGGACCCAGTGCATTAGTCTGTCTGATCAATGATGGCTGCCTGAGCTAAACTTTCTTTAGCACAGTTTCATCTGAAACCAGGTCCAAGTCACTACGACTGAACTAATGGATTTTTCACTTGCACTACTGATATGTTTCTGTTCAGGATTCAGGATCAGACTATTTTATATTACAAAGTCAGAAAAATGTACAAAACCAATTGTCGTCACTGGACTGAAAGGTACAGCCCTTTTTTGAATTGAAAACTCACCTAGAGGTGGAGCTTAAAGGTAAGCACCTTATTGTTCTTTAGACAGACCAATAGAAATACAGATTTAAATGAGCCACTGATTTGTGTGTGGCAATTAAATTTCTGGTGGTAATGTGATGATACCTTTTCCCAAAATGCCAATGGTCATATGACAGAATTGCATTGTGGTCTATCAAGTCTGCTGATAGAGGTAAATTCAGTTTTCATTTTTCTTGTGTAGAAGTTGGAAATATTAAGATGTGTTATCTGAGAAATAATAGAAATAAAGAACAAAGCAAAAAACAGACACACAAATAAAACACTGGCTGGATGTGTTGCTTCAAGGGGCTTCCCTACAGAAAATTAGAAATATTGCAAGATGATGAGTGTGTGTAACTGAAAATTGTTTCTCCACAGATGTGAGAGATGTGACTTTGCTTGTTTCATGGGAGCAACAAGAGGCCATATTTGCTTACTGAAAATACAAATTGCACATTGAAGTTATTTGTTATCTAGTTGGTTATATCATTCCTGTGATGGGAAACTATTTCCACGTTGCATTCTATTTCTGAACACACTATTGTGTTTTGTTGGTGTCTTTGATATTTTAAACATTTCACATCACGAATGGATGACTTCTGGGTTGTAAAAAGTTTGTTTGTAGTTTGTTTAGCTGCCTGATCAATACCTGATGTCAACAATCATTTTGCAGATTTGGAACGTCACAAGTTAGGATCCAGGCAATTCTGCATGTGAGAAAAATGCTAAGAAAAACAATATTGCCTGAATTTAATTATATTATTATTTTGCTATTTTTCTATTACCTGTTTCACTATGGTATTCTCCTAACCCTTAAAAACATGCAGTGTGCCCAGTCCTAGTGAAGTGGTCATGTGACTTGGTGGCCACAAGCGAACTTGCCAAGGAGAGCTGATTAATAAGCAACAGGGATAGTGACTTTAGACTGTGTCCATTCACCAGGTTGTCGTGTCTAAGGAATGCTGTCTCGCTGAGAAACTTACAGCTTTCTCTTTGCACTGTTTGTTTCTATTTAAGCTGCTTTTGTAAATATGCTGCTGGATTAATATACTGTATGCTGTACATATGTCATTTGGCGTGAGGCAGTGCTAAAAGCTGTTAAGCAGAGATACACAATGTGCTTAGACTTTCTAACTCTTCTGCTGTTTTTTGACTTTTGACACATAAGAACAAGAAACTGAAGCAAAAGGAAATCGTTGAGAGACAGCCATTCCAAGTTACCAGACATTTCAAAAGTTATTCTAGGGGGCGGCTGTAGCTCAGTTGGTAAAGGCCGTCGTCTACGGACCACAAAAATAAATAAATAAAATAAATTCTTGTTTGTGAAGCAACTACTAGATGTGCAGCTGCATGTTATGGCACTTTTTTACATCTTATTTGCATAATCAAACAGAACATCTGCTCTTCAAAATTATTTATTTTTTTGATCAAACTTGGTAAAACAGAAGGAAAGAGAAGAGAGAAAACTGACAAAGCTGCTTCTCACAGACCAGATATACAGTCTCCACAAAAAACCCATTTTGCAGCAAAAGGCAGCTACTGCTTCCAGGATCTTCTGGTGTGCTGCATCTTTGTTTTCTTGTATGACAACACAGCAAAATGTAACATTCGTACACTGACAGCCATTCTTAAGAATGACAATGGAAACACAGTTGATATTTTGACATGGAGGCCTGAGTGTTGCTTTCAGAATTCCTTCATCAGTACACACTTGTTGGATTGTTGGAGCATGTAATCTACAGTTGTAGATTAAATGGTTGTAATAGTGGCCAATGGAGCCAATGGAGCCAATGGAGCCAATGGAGCCAATGGAGCCAATGGAGCCAATGGAGCCAATGGAGCCAATGGAGCCAATGGAGCCAATGGAGCCAATGGAGCCAATGGAGCCAATGGAGCCAATGTCACGTTTTTGATCAAAGCTATAGCTGAGGTTTGCGGTGTGGGATATGAAAACGTGTCCTTATGTGAAAAAAGTTGTTGTGGATACCTGCGGTAAGTCCCAAAAATTAAGAACAGGAGAGAAACAGAAACTATCAAAACAAGCCACACTGAAATAATTTGGGCTGAGATATACGGTATATCAAAATAATTGTTTAGTTTTTTGGTTTGTTTTTTAAATAATATGAAAATGAATGAAAAAATTAAGATAGTGGTGCTTCCTCTGCTGTCATTTAAACAGACTTTCCAGCAGTTCTCTGGAGTTACATCACAAATATTAGCTGTTAGAGTTTATTTAAAAAGCCTGAAGCAAGATTGATAATATATAAACGCTTTGCCAGTCTATAAGCTGGAATAATATGGCCACTGACAAACTTTTATAGAGTCTCCTGTGTGTTGAAGTCAGCTCCCTTACAGCCAAAAATTATGTACAGTATCCTATACTCCTTTTCCTTTCTTATTGTCATAACTTAAATTTGTCTTTGTCTACAGCCTTTCTATTAAGAAAGTAACACTGTGTCTACACAGAATCCATTTCATGTGCAGCCTGTCAGAGAAAAACTGTATCTGTGTTGGAGTCATTCAGGGGCTGTACAGATTATAGGTCACCTCTATTTGGGAAGCTTTCAGAGCCCAGTATGCACTAATTTTTGGTTGGCGTTACTTTTTTGTTATTGCTACGTAAATGCTCCCGTTTTCATTCCTTACTATGTTTGCAATATGTAATATGAGAAGAGCCTTGCCAGTGATGTTTTTCTATAGTTATTATTGCACATGTGGTCCAACAGAAAAGCATCTAGTGTTAATAAATAGTAGTAGTGAATCATGTTTCAAGATCATGAACTCATCATTTTAAACATGAATCATCCATAATACTGATAAAAAGAGGCTTAGCCCTACTCAAAACAACAGGTCATCAAGCAAGTAACCATTGGGCTTTAGCAGGGCTCCTTGAATAGTAGCCTTTGGGCTACATTAAG
This sequence comes from Channa argus, assembly GCF_033026475.1. Classification (NCBI taxonomy): domain Eukaryota; kingdom Metazoa; phylum Chordata; class Actinopteri; order Anabantiformes; family Channidae; genus Channa; species Channa argus. The sequence continues at coordinate 9,364,869 of NC_090220.1, read as the reverse complement.
CATGCAGAACAGCTCTCGACAGCCTGCACTGTATGCACCCCCTTGCAACCCTCTGTCCTGTTCACAACATGGCACATGTCTGATCATTGATGTGGGCATGTAGTGGATTCCTAAATCCTCACCATGACTTCTCTGGATCCTGGACATCTACAATGTGATAAGGAGGACACTTGAGACTTGACCTGCCCTCATGCATTAATAGCAGGGGGGTGGGGGGTTCTGTGTACTGGTGCAGTGCTGCGGTTGTAATTTTGTAGATAGGACAAGTTGATGGTTAGCCAGTAGATGATCTGTGTAATAATCTGTGTGCTCTTCAATGGGGACTTGCAAGAGATAATATTTCAATTAGTGCTATCATTGTGCTGGAAACACCTTGCTAAAGACTTACAGTACATGGTGCACTCAATGAGTGAGAGCTGCAGTCTTCATCAAAGACAAATTTTAATATTTGAAACGTCAATTGAACTGCAAAGTTGTGTGACTAGCACCTAAACTGTTACCAGCTCATAATTACTTTATCTCATATCTGTTTGTGTGTGTGTGTGTGTGTGTGTGTGTCTGTCTGCTGAGATGGTATGTTACAACCACACACTGAGGTGACATAGTCTTTATCACATTGGTACAGAAAGGTATTCATTGTAGATTCCTAACTGGGGAAGGACAGAGCGAGCTGATGTTATCTGAAGCACTACCCTAACCTTGTGATTGATGAATGCAAAGTTAACAGATCAATACAGCTGATCAAACTTAAGGAAGGCTCTTTCAGTGTCACAGAGAGCTGGTAGGAGAGGTAGCAGAGAGGAGTTATGAGACTTAGGAGGCTTTGTCTTGTTGGTTGTTGCTCACGAGTGCATGAATTTGCAGGTCCACGTTCAGCATTTGTGAACTCATGAATATGTAAGCAGGATTTTTAACTAGGATTTTCTGCATTATGGATGTTGTGATTTATTTGTGAGTGATTCAGCTAAAGAAAGAAGACACATGACATTTACAGAGCCACCCTGTGTTCATGAATATTTCTGCTACATTGGTTGGACAGGGAAACTTGTTGCACTGTCCAAATGAGAAAAGCTTTTATCTGAGACATGTTCGTTTTTGGCATCATAGTGTGTGTCGTGGTTGTGAGTCTTCACTAAAGTAAATATTTAATTACAATCACGTCAGCAGCAGCTGTCTGAGATGGACCCTGATGCCATTTAACAGGTTGATTAGAGCAAACGCATGGAGCTCAGTGAATGTACAGTGCTCAATTTGTTTGGGCTTCCTGGTGGTAAAGCATCAATGATGACCAACAGCAGATTTAATGTGCCTGACTGTGCTGCACCTGGTCTAATTCATTGTGCTTTATCACTTTGACATGGTTTTACAAAAAGTGTCAGGAGACCATTTATATCTGGGTTTAACATCAGTGTGAGGCAGTGAAACAGGCTCTTTACTTAAAAATAAATATGTAGTAGTTGTTATGCTGTAAAACTGTAGTTTTGATTTAAACTCTAAACAAAATCTCTCTGTATTTTCCCAGTTTTTCTTTTTTTTACTGATTGTGAGCAGTGAGTGTGTATGAATAACAAACATTTTCTTTCTCAGAAAACACAGAACATATCATTAGTATGTGCATGGAAGACAACGTTGGCAGGGAGAGTTTAATACTACTGTTGTTTTAGGACTTCATTTACAGCCTCGTTCTCTAAGCTCCTTGCATTACTTCAGAATTTACAATGCTCATTAAATTTCATGGAAGCTTATGGAGGCCTTCCTTATAATTAATGCTCAATGCTTGAGTGGCAATCTTAATAGTCTTTTAAATGGTCAATACAGAAATGAATGTTTCTCATTTATCAAAATCCCCTTGCAGTAATTTCTGCTAAGCCTTTTTCTTATTCTTGCTACACACATTTTGGCCCAAAAAACCTATTGTCCCAAATTATTTTCCCTTCTCTTAATGTGAAAATCTTTCTGGGGTTAGAAATGGCAATATGTTCTTTTTCTAAAAAAACAAACTAGAAGCTTTAATGCTTCTAGGTTTGGTCAGGTTGTGGCAAATTTGGGAAGCCTAAACAATTCCCAGATCTACAGGAAGTGCAGATTTGCAACGAATTTTGATGAAAATATGTTCCAATATATGCAATAAAACTGAACTTTAGGGTCCTTTAGAGTTATGTTGCTCTTCGAAAGTAGGGATATCTGGTATCATTTCTAGCCAAATAACAAAATACTAAAATTTCTGTCTTTTGAAATATTTTGATGTGTTAATTATATTGACATAATAAGTTACTACTTTTAAGTTTGTAATATTGACTTATAATAGTTTTAAAAGAATGAGTTTGTTGTGTAGTAAAGAATAGTTGGAGCCAAAATTACACGGCACTGAAACATGAAAAAATCCATTTTAATTTCACATCAATGGCATCTCACTTGGTGAAGCAAAATGATTCTCGATTTACCTGCAGGGGGTTTGGATAATTGCACAGACTCACGTATCTACTGGATAGCCTGTTAGCAAGACATCAGATGGGTTTTGGTAATTTTGGCCATCGTGTTCTGGTAGGGCATTAACAAAACCATATATTTCGATGTCAAAACATTTATGCACACATCAAGATTGTACACTGGAAATAGTAGTTTTTTTACATTTAAATGACTCACTGTTATAAGGAGCAGCACAGCCAAGTGAAATTACTTTGTGCTGTATTATACAGACTGATACCTGCTTGCAAACCTGCACTACTAAATGTTTGCATGGCAGAGCCTGCAGAGATGAAAGCATCACACAAGACACAATTACTTTTTTCCTTTTTTTTTGGACCGCACCACCATTTGAGCATGTTTTGGTGAGAAAAAATGTCTAATTTACATAAATGTCAGGTCCATCTTGTTTGAACAAACAGATTGACTATTATGTTTCTAGCAGTACTAAGGCTTATCCTTCGCACTCTAAGCAAGGTAAGGTGGTAATTATATCTTAATCTTTTTGTAAGTGATGTAAAAAGCCAACGGCATACCTTAGGCATAACGTTCATCATGGCCTGTAATAAATGTACTTTATTTGCACCTTGGTGTACTACTACTACTGTTTAGTGAAACCTAGCATTGAAGCCAGCATATACTGTATAATATATCAAAGTAGGTATTGGAGTCGTACTGAAGTGTATTGTAAGAATAGCTGTTTCTATGAATGAGGTGTCAAAAACATTAGAATCATCTTTTCTCATAATGCAATAGTACGACTCCACTACCCACTTTGACCTCAATAATAAACACATAGTGGAATTATCACTTTTCTGACATATTAATCGTAAAAACTGAGAAATTATAACATTGTAAAAGTAGAATTTATTGCAAAGCCACTGTATAGGTGCAAATCAATCCAAAGGTGGTCATAGTGTTTTCCCTGATCGGAGCATTGTGTATATACACACACAATGCTGGGATCATGTGATCTGCTTTCCTGCACAGTAACTGACAGTGTTAGTCTAGTCATCTTCCTAGGCATCCTCCCTGTACCTGAAGTGAGGACTTTATTGGAAGATGTTTATTCTAGAGACTGCTAAAATCAGCCCTGCTGTGGTGAATTTAAGTCTTTTGCTGAACTGTAGGTTAGTTTGTGACACGCATGCAAAACCTGTTAACTAACTAAAAAGCTTTGCAGGAGCTATGAAAGTCCTTGTATTTGTGTTGAAGTTGCAGTAGACTGTGTTTTTTTACAGGCAAGTTTGTTGCTGTGCTGTTGGACTATTTGCACTTGTGTGTATTGATCACATAGTGATACAAATTTCAAATGTCACTATACCACATTATTTGAAAAATTCAACCAAATTTTGGTCCAGTCTCTCAACTGTGACAATTTGCTGCGTTTCCCATTTTATCATTGCTAACTGAATGTATTTAAGTTGTGGAGTGCTGGTTGGCTGTGGTTCAAGAAGTAGAGTGGTTGTACATCAATCGTGGGTCAGTGGTTCGATCCCCCGCTCCTCCCGTCACAAGTCAATGTGTCCCTGGGTGACACATTGAACCCTATTACTGTGGACAGTATTTTGATTTGCAATTGTGATTTAAGAAACAAATGGTATGTTAAGTCTATTTGCTTTTTACTAAGGAAAGTGCACCTATTACTAATAATTTTAAAATGTTTATTTCTCACCTCAAATGCAGGGGAGCACTAGGAACAATCTAACATAGGGTAAAAACGTCAAGCAGATGTGTCTGTGGTAGAAAATTGTAAGCATTTATAAAAAACATGAATCAAACATGAATTTTTGCAGCACAAGTACTTTTCAGTTACTGAGGGGTGTATGTACATCATAAAGTCTAACTTATGTTGTGTTAATCATTATCTTGTTGCCAACAAAGTGCTCATTTCTGGAGTTGTAACATGGTGTTACAACTAATCCACCTCTCATAAACAATGGCAGTAAGTAATATAAAATTATGTAACTTGCAAGAGAAACATTCAGGAAGTTGTGATGTCTTTTCAATTAGCTGCATTGTGGACATTTTTTTCACAGTTTGACACATTCTTAAGACGGTATTCCTATTCACTCAGCTGGTTGATTATCTTGGCAATTAGCATCTGTCACATACCAGTCACACAAACATTGAACACTGATTGTTGATTGACAGGCCATTCCTTTAGCCTGTTTTCCTTTCCACTTGAGATTAAGCCACGTTTCCAAGTGTTTTGGCAGCACATAATATATTTGGCTGCACCTTCTTTACCTCTGCTCCCTGTATCCTCACTGTTCCACAAATGTATTCTGTCTTGTTGCGGCTAACCTTCATTTCTCTGCATTTCAAAGCATACGTCCATCTCTCTAGATTTTCCTTCACCTGGTTCCGCATCTCGCCACAGATCACAATGTCATCTGCAAACATCGTAGTCCACAAAGATTCCAGTCTAATGTGATCTGTCAGCCTGTCCATCACCAGAGCAAACAAGAAGGGGCTCAGAGCCGATCCTTGATGCAGACCCACCTCAACCTTGAGCTTCTCAGTCACACCTACATCACACCTCACCATGGTCTTAGTGCTCTCAGACATGTCCTGCATCACTCTAACATACTTCTCTGCCACTCCAGACTTCCTCATATAATACCACAGCTCCCCTCTCGGCACCCTGTCATACGCTTTTTCTAAATCTACGAAGACACAATGCAACTCCCTATGACCCTCTCTGTACTTCTCCATCAGCATCCTCAAAGCAAATACTGCATCTGTTGTACTCTTTCTAGACATGACACCATATTTCTGCTCAGAAATTCTCACCTTTGCCCTTAGCCAAGCTTCCACAACTTCAATGTGTGGCTCATCAGCTTTATTCCTCTGTTGTTGCAACAGCTCTGCACATCTCCCTTGTTCTTAAAAATTGGCACCAGTACACTTCTCCTCCATTCCGTGTTCCTTGTTCTCAGTCTCCAAGATCACTTCCATACCTCCACAGGTATGTCAGGACCAACTGCCTTTCCATACTTCATCCTCTTCAACATCCTCAACACTTCACTCTTACTAATCTTTGCTACTTCCTGCTCCACACCAGTCGCCTCTTCTACTCGCTCTTTCCTTTTCCTCATTCCTCAACTCTTCAAAGTTCTCCTTGCATCTTCCCATCACACTCCTGGCACCTTTCCATACTTTTCTATCTTCTTTCCATCTGTCTTTAATCACCCTAACCTGCTGCACACCCTTCCCATCTCCATCTCTCTGCCTCTCCAACCTGTACAAATCCACCTCTCCCTCCTTACTGTCCAACCTAGCATACAAGTCCTCACATGCTCTTTGTTTGTCAACTCTACCTTCGCCTTACACTGCATCTCCATGTACTCCTGTCTACTCTCTTCTGTCCTCTCAGTGTACCATTTCTATCCTTTGCTCTCTATACACTCCTGAACTTCCTCGTTCCACCACCAAGTCTCTTTGTCCACTGGTAAAACAACCCTGCTCCTAAGCTTTGAGTCTTCCTACCTTTCCACCTGACTCCTGGACACATAGTATATCCACCTTCCTTCTCTGCATCATGTCAACCAACTCTCTAGCCTTCCCTGTCATAGCTCCAATGTTCAAAGTTCCTACTGGCAGTCTTACACCCTTCCTCTTTTCCTTCTTTGACTAACAGTAGCCCAATTTCCACCGGCACCCTGTAGGTCAACTGCACCAGCGGTGATCATTGTTAATGATCCGGTATGGAAGTTCGTGGATGTATTTTAATGACACACCTCAAACACACTGCTTCCTTTGGTGACATCATGGGAAATAATAAGAAATCAAGATATCAGTGTTCAATGTTTATATCAGGAAGAGAATTGTGAACCTCCACAAGTCTGGTTCAACCTTGGATACAATTTCAAGATGCCTGAAGGTGCCACGTTTATCTGTTCAAACTATTATACTAGTATAAACTCCATGGGAATGTCCAGCCATCATAACGCTCAGAAAGGAGAGGGGTTCTGTGTTCCAGAGATGAACGTGCTTTGGTGTGAAATGTGCGTATTGACCCCAAAACGAAAGCAAAATTAACTTGTGAAGATGCTGGGTGACGCTGGCCATTACTCAAAAAGCCAAAGTTAAAAAAGCCTGATTACAGTTTGCAAATGCACACAGGGGCAAATACCTTAATTTTTGAGACATTTCCTGTGCTCTGATGAAACTAAAATTTAACTGTTTGGCAAATTATGGTCATCATTATATTTGGAGGAAAAAGGGGGAAGGTTGCATGCCTGAGAACACCATCCCAACTATGAGGTATGGGGGTTGTTGTGGGGTTGTTTTGCTGCAGGAGGGACTGGTGCACTTCACAAAATAGATGGCATTATGAGAAAAGAACATTATGTAGAAATATTGAAGCAACATATCAAGCCATCAGCCAGGAAGTTGGGAGCTTGGGCACAATTTGGTCTTCCAAATGGACAATGACCTTAAGCAGCCTGCAAAATTAGATACAAAGTGGCTAAAGGACAACAAAGTCAATGTTTTGGAGTGCTATCACAAAGCTTAATCCGAGAGAAAATTTGTGGACAGAGCTGAAAAGGTGTGTGAGCAATGCGGCCTACAAACCTGACTTAGTTACGCCGGTTCTGTCAGGAGGAAAGGGGTGGAAGGTTCTGCAAACTATTGTTAGAAGCTTGTGGAAGGATATGCAAAGCATTTGACCCATACAGTCATACAGTTTAAAGGCAATGTTACCAAATACTAAGGAAGTGTATGAAAAACTTCTGACTCTCTCATTATTCTGGCATTTAGCGAATAGAAATAATTTTAATAGTTCTAACCAACCTAAAACAGGAAAAGTTTAGTCTGAGTTTATGTCAGACACTGAGAAAAAAAGGTTATGTGTCTTTTTAAACAGTAAACATCAGGTTTCAGCAAATATTAATATTACTTTGCAAATACAACTTTTGATCTGAAGCCCATAATTGGTAAAAGCTTGATCTCAGTTGCTTAATGCAAAGCTGCTCTTTTTTTATTTTTGTCCCAGCATGCTCTTTCATGTAATTTCAAACGTCAGCCTATTATTGGCCTTAACACATCTGACCTTTCTTTAAATGCCCTTTTGGTATTTTAGAATTCCTGTTCTTTGACAAGAAATACAATTCACTGAACTCCTCATTTAAGCTAGAAACAAGCTTAAAAACAGTCAGAGCCTGATGAAGGCCAGATAGCTAGTGAAAGAATGGTGTTCTGGAGAGGAGCTCTGGACATAAATGGTGTCGAATTTTTTGTGTCCGCATGTGTCTCCATTTCAAAGCTACATGCTGACATTTTAGCTCCCTGATGAGGTTGACTAAGTTCCACCTCGTTTAAAGTTCTAACAGCGAACATTGAACTTTCCATTTATGTATCTGTATGTCTGATACCCTTTCTTTAATTTTCTGCCTTAGACAAATCAAATTTATTCTTATAAGTGGTTTTAGTTTTGTTCATTGTTCACCTACATCATATAGAATAATATATTTTTGAAGTAATAATAAACAGTATTAGGTGTTGTTTACCCATAGCCTGTGCTTCTCAGTTACATATTGCACTATGTGCGCTCAGCTGTATTATCCAGGTTTAAAATGTGGTGCGAAAAAAACTAAAAAAAAAACTAAGCAAAGCAGGTAAGAGTGCTTTGGAGTGAATGTTGGGTGCAAAGGCACACTTACCTCAATCAGGTGTTACTGACCAGCCAACCAGCACAGCTTAATTCTCCTCAGAGCATTTTTTTATTAACATTACAACATGCTTTTGATAATATTATACCTGCTACCTGTAATTAACTCAAAATTTAAAACCATGTCTGCTTGTGTTTAAGTATTTACATGTTTTCTTATGCATAAAGATATGAATTAAGTAGCACTCTAAGCAAAACACATCACAACTACATTCTTTTCACAAAGACAGATCAAGAACATATGTGCTGAAGACGGGCTATATCTGAGATCCGTGTCTCTAAATGGGTGTCTTGGCTTATTTGGCCGCTCAGCAGATGCAATCTAAAATCCAGCCTCAAATATTGGCCTCCACCCACTCCTCTGGCTTACCTGAAGCCATCTGTCGAGAGGCAGCAAAACACCAATAAGAGACTTTTGCTTGCAGCCTGCCTTCTCTTTCATCTCTTTGTTTTGGACTACATAATTGCACTTTATGCTCACAAATTCACTGTCATCTAGTTTCTTCTTTTTCCCAAATCTCTGCTCCTTTTTAATTCCTGATCTTAATTAAGAAAATTGTTCTTATCTGTCTATGAATATAGACAGAGTAATGTAGAGAAATTGATGCATGAATCTCATGCTTAGCTATGTTTTTTATGCAGGTGTAGGTCAATTAGTCACAAGTTGTTGACATAAGCAATAATAACTTAACATTTGACCTACAGGATCACTAGTTTTTATTTTATTCTGTCTGTCTTCTTTATTGAACCAACAACCTTCTTACTTGTATCTTTCTTGCTTGAAAAGTTAACTTGGAAATATCAGTTAATCTGTTAATCTTAGTTGTTTATTCATTCATTATTTTAACTGCTTATCTGTTAAGAATCACAGCGTGATGAAGTCAGTCCCAGCTGTCATTAGGCAGAAGGATGGGTAGACAATGGACAGTGTGTTTTTATGGACTTGAGTAACCAGGTTACAGCTTTTCAGGAAAGCTTTCCTATTTATATTATCGTTAAGGTAATTTAAACAGGAAAGGTAGTTTTCAGGGTAGAGGATTAGGGAAACGTAGTTGACCCAGGTAGATTTCTGCTACAGAATGCCAATTTCTTTGCTATGTCCATGTGTAACAAGGTTCTAATCAGCTTTCTTCAGCTGTGCATTTGTGTAATAAAACTCTGCAAACAGGAATTCTCAGCTTAGTCAAAGGCTGAATGAAAGGAGGGATCATTAACGTGGTGATGCCACCTTGTTCTCAAAGTCCATAACAAAATTTAATTAACACAAAGTGTTAATTTAGACCGTTCACGCTATGGGTCAGCTATATATCTGTCCTCTCTCTTTTCCTTTCTCCAATCCTAGTGGTATCACTCTGCAGCAAAACAAACACAGCAACAACAACAAAAAAAGAAAAAAGAAAAGTCAGAAAAACACCTTTTTCTGTCAATTCACAGACTTGGGGCAGATAAAATAAGGTGGAGGAGAAAGCAGATTACACATCTGCTGCATGTGCTGGATTTTCAGCACCCAGGTTTCTTAAGTCCATGCAAACATTGTTCTCTAAATACCAGAGAAAGCTCAATTCTTGATTTCTCTGAGTAACCTGGTTACTTACATTACAGCTATGGGCAATTTGGAGTCACCAATTAAGGAGTCTAACACGTATCTTGTTTATATATGCTATATACTGACCTGCCATATACTGCTAGTAAATTCTAGGTACAGCAAATAAGATGATAAAATATCAAAGTAATGCAATGTTCCTGGAATGAATACATTTTAAGTTCCGGCCCTGCAGCTTCACTTCCTCTTCTGGACTTTTATTTTGTAGCCCTTTTCTCCATTTCTTGCTCCCATTGAGGATTCTGGCAACTTCACTCACCTCATTCAGTTCTAATTGTCACCTGTGTCCCCGGGTCTATTTAAACCCCCAGCAAGCGACAATCTCTGTCAGATCCTTGTGGTTTATTCACTGAGTGAATGCGCAGCCTTCAGGTGCTACCTAAATCTTGCGAGTTGTTCTCTGTTGCCTGTTTTTGGTCTGAAGTTTGTTTCATAGTGTTTTCTACAGCCATGTTTGCACTTTTAGTTTCATTGGCTATACCTGTTACTGGTCGGTCTTTCCCACTTCTTGGTTAGTTGTTTATGTATAGATCCCGGATCTCCTCTTGTTATGTGCACAGTTAAAGTGATCCTGTTCTTGACCATGTTTCTTATTTGTGTTTGGATTAGTTTTGTCATCCATTCTGGACTGATTCTTATTTACCATTTTTCTTTACTTTATGGTCTAATAAATCATTATTTAGCACACTTCTCTCAGTCTCTTACTTGGGCCCACTCTCATACACCAAATATTTACATAATATTCATATTCAGTGGTGCAGTTCTGCTCTAAAATGGAAGCATATTTTTACTCTTTATTTACAATGTGCTGTTTTGGCCAAACAGATACAATAATAAAGTCTCATAGATGTGTGCATGTATGAGCAGTCGTACACATGCATACAACTCCATTTGACTTTGATTGGGCAGTAATATTCTGGGATAATGTCATAAATGTGTGATATAGAATTTACGAACGAGCTTGATGCGTACGAGGGACTGGGTGCATACTGGAGAGAATGAAAGCTCTCGTCTGTCTCCACATTACTCTCTTGAGGAATCCCTGGGTTTCTTTCTAAAAGTAGGGGGGAAAAGATGAAGCTGATTCAGTCATTTATTCAGAAGAATACACGGTGTAAAGGATTTTACAAAAATAGCTTATGCAGTATCTGATTTGAACTCGCTCAGATTGGGACCGTCATAGCCTTGCATGCCTGGGGCTATTCGCGAGGCCATGCATTGGTAATGCCCTCTGGGATGGTGGACACCTGCCGGTGCCATCCATATTTTTGTTTCTACTTTTTTCAACAGGGGAAGGAGAGCCTTTGTGTCTCTATTGAGTTCAGTATTGGAGATTGACAGGGGCCCACTGGCTCTATAGCTGTGGTGCTTGTTGCTGTATTAAGGCTAAAGGTTTCACCATGTTTTATTTCCTCCAACAATATGCTTACGCACCTATGGCTTCCTATCAGCAGCTGTCAGCTGAAACCCATTCAGGGAGGCATATAGTCTTATCTTAAACAGTGTAATGCATCCTCATGGTACATGCTTTTTGTGCCACTTTTCCCTGCACAACGTACACGCTCCCACACACAGCAGATATGGTGGACAAGTTCATTGGTATGTACAGTGTTCTAAAATAAGGCAAGCCCACACTGGGATCATCAATAGGCTGACACACTGTTGTGGTGGTGCAGCCAAGAGGTTAAAATAATATCTAAATCTGGGAAGAGTGAGATTGAAATGAATCACTTCTGTCTCATAGCATTTTCTACACCATTCTCTTTGAACATCCAGATATGCGCTATCTTTCCCGGCAGATGGTGAGCCTCTTGGGAGTTGTTTTTACAGTGGTTCTTTTTGCTCCTCAACTAAATACCACAAGCTCTGACAAGTGATACTGCCATTAGCATGCAAAGAGATGCTAACATATTTTTACACAAACCTTGGACTAGCTCTGACTCAAATCTCTGCTTGACCAAAGTGAGTAATTCAAATTAGGCTTTCTTTTGAGGCAAAAAAGTAACATTAAAATACCTGCAGTTATTGTGGTTCTAGTATTTGGACTGTATCTTATATCCAAGGAGATGGTGATTGTGTGATCTATACAAAATTGTGGAAATTAGGAGACAAGAAGCAATGTTCAATAAAATATGAAAATACATTTCAGTTCAGGGAGAGACCTTTATCTGTACGACAAAATGAGAAAAACACTTCTTGCTGTCAAAAGCTGCAAAGGAAAAGGTTAGCTATGAAAAGAGGAGGGTGGGCACAGAAGCAAAGTGGTGGATTAGCACAAGAAAACTAATATCTTGGTTAACAAACATTAAGCCATTAGCTAGAAGTCTGTATCATCTCATCATTGTTTAGGTTATCTCACCTCTCAGAGGACAGGTAAACACCAGTAAATGCAATATACCATTTTCCAAGTGAATGCCTTTATCTCACAGAGAGGCATTTCTATCCACACAGGAAGTTTGCCTCTGTACAAAGAATGGAATTTATGTGCCAATGTTTAAATTAGCATGAAAATACACCACATGCCTCTGCAGCATCATAACCTTACTTGCAGTGCAGCTTAGACTAAAAGTTCTTGAAATTTAAACCTGTTATCTGGCCGCAAAACTTGTCTCTATGCAAGAAAACTGATACTTTCTCGATGCATGGAGCATGCAGCAAAAATCACAAGTCATTTTCTGGCAGTGTATTTGTGTGATCTGTGGTTTCATCACCCCACAATCCTTGGGACATCTTGGTGGACCAGTGGTCTAGGAGGCACTGTGTTATCATTGTGTTCTATGATCATCCCCCGTGTTTCATGTCACAGTTGACTGTCAGATATCTGTTTATCTAAAATTGGTATTAATTGTTAGAAATGCCCGACAAACTGTTATGTTAGTGTTTGTGTGACAGGGAATGGCAGGTAGTGACAGAACAATGAGACACTGCACAACTGCTTGACAAGTAAAACAAACAAACAACAAAAAAAGACTTTTCAGCTTTTCACCCCATATATGTTTATAAAGTTCATACTGTATATGTGTACTTTAAAATGTATATATTTTTATTACATATACAAATCCTATTTTCAGTCAATTTAAGACATTGTATAATATGTTAATGAAAGAGAATGAAGGAAATATTTTATTGCAAACAGTACAGAGACAAGAAAAGGAACTGAGACTTAAAATTAAGTCTATGACTATTAACTATGACTTTTTTATTTGGAAAAATACCAGATTAAAAACCTGGTAGTGAATTGACAACTAATAAGGTTAATTGGCAACAGATTAGTGTCATGATTGCCTTTAGAAGTAGAGATGGGGCAGTGGTCAAGACATTCAATATGTTGTCCTTATACTACAATACAAACTTCATATTGAAATAATTTGAACAAATTATTCCTTTCACCCTTTAATCAAAGAAAATCAGCTAATTTATAACTAGTTAATATATATTCTTTCCTCTTTTGCATTAACATGCACAAGAAAATATGAGTTTTTAACTGCAAACATATCTAAATGTCATTTCACTTCGGGATAAATTAGTCTTTATTACCCATCATCTAGATTTTAGGTTACGAGGATGTTTTTGCAGGCTCACCTAGCTTTGACCCAGTAAATTGATGGAAATAATCACACCCATTGCCCTTGGCAGAAGGAGAACGGACCGATGCTTGAAGATCCCTCAGACAGGCTTATTATTAGGCCGAGACTCAAACATGTTTGACCTCTTAGACTCTCCAAAAAGAGGACATCATTAAGAACTCAAGGTCAGACACATAGACTGCAATCAAGTAATGATAGGGAGGCCTTCATGCTTGTCTTCTGAAGAGTTGGTCTTGAAATGTGTCTGATGTGGCTCTGTTTGCTTTTGCCTCTGCGAGGAAATTTAATTGTCTCTCACTGTTCAGCCTTCTGCACTACAGCCCTTAATGTTTGGTCTATTAGGTTAGAGTCAAATGAGGTCTGCTCCCACTATTGAGTTCACTCGTACTTGGTGATGGTTAATTATAAGTAGCAATAATCAATGAAAAATGAAAATGAAATTTCAAAATAAAGCTTGATTTATATTCCATAATATTGGCACTAGATTTCAGGTACTGCTTTCAGCCTCTAAACTGAGCACTTTTCTATTTATATGACTTTTTTTTACTTATTGAAAAAAGCTGTTCAGAATCTGACAACATTAGCATGACAACTCTAAATTTCTGCAACCCAAAGAGGTAGGTCAAGGTTAGTTGTCATCAAGCCTACATTGAAATGAAATCAAACATAGAACAGGCAAACCATCAGCAACAATGTGGTTCTAAACAGGACCCTCCTCTTGTTAAGTCAAACTTATCATGTTTTCGTCAGGACTGTCAGCCGCTGTTCATCTCTTACAGATGCAGTAGGCAGTCTCCTGAAGATCCTTGAGACTCTAGTCTTTATGCACAGCTATTTTTCTGTAATAGCTGAAGACATATAAACATTACCAATGCCTTCAATTTGTCTTTTGAGGTGTGTCACCTAGCAAGCAGAGCCTTTAGCACCTGCCGGAGTTGCTGGCATGTGTATCTCACTCAATATCAAAGTTTCTATTTCCCTCATATAAACATTATTGGGGCACTTAAAAATGATGGGTAAAACTGGACTTTAGGTGGGGGGGCGTAAGCTGTGTGTGGGGTTAAGGAATTTGCATGTGCTAACTAAGCCAGGCAAGTTAGTTATAAAGTTAATTAACAGTAACTCTTAAGTGGTTGTGATTTTAAATCCCCCACAAACCCCCTGCAGCAAGCCGGAGGGGAGGCTTGTGATTAGGATTTCTCTTAAGTGACTCTCCCGCCTACATGCTCGCATGAATCACTGCTTCGTTTTGGCTTTGCATCAAATCCTGCGCTGTACAGGGGTAAATCTGCATTACTAAAACCACATTTTCAGCTCGGGAAAGTCATATCCTCCTTCCACAAGATCCTCGAGCACAGTCAGCGCATGTTATTGGTGAAGCTGTGCCATTCTGCAATAAATCTGTAAAGTCAACTCACTTGCTTCCATCAAGAGGATAAAGTAGAAGTGGCTTTAGTGTAGTGCTTGGCTCGAGGGGGAAGCTCGGCCATCAACATTCTCTTCCCCCTTTGAACCCTGTCAGTCTCGTCCCTGACAGACAGTTGCTTTATTAGATGAGGAGCAGTGGACCCACCAATTCTAATCCTGTGCTTTTTTTAAAAGTATGAAATCACATATTACCACCTCCACAGTTTCAGGTGATGAAGGTCCAGAAAACAGTAGAAAAAACATGGCTGCCTCGAAAATATATTCACCTCAAAAAGATACATTAGAAAACCTAATCCCAACGGTAACAGGGGCCAAATAAATTACAGAAAGTGGGTTTCCATGAAGTTTACACTTATATTTGAACAAATCTTAGCATTTCCATAACCGCCTTTACACTTGCCTAAGGTTAAAT
The DNA here is from genome assembly GCF_033026475.1 of Channa argus. Lineage (NCBI taxonomy): Eukaryota > Metazoa > Chordata > Actinopteri > Anabantiformes > Channidae > Channa > Channa argus. Next base: position 9,349,696 of record NC_090220.1, on the reverse strand, counting down.
AGCTGCTGTATCAAAAAATCTATCTGTGATGAAGTGCACTAGACAGATTTAGAGAATTGATCATGGGCTGCAATAACGTGATGCGATGTCCCCAGAGGGGACAAAAGCCTAACACCTCTGTGATCTCTGTGGAGTAATGAGTTTGTAATGTGTATAAAACAGAACAGAAATCTCTAATACTTTCTAATATTTCTTCACAATTTGAGACACTCTTTTAATTACATCATCTTAATGCACCTTCTTCTTCTGCAATAGTTTGATGCCTGACTGGAAAATTACCAGCTGCGAACCAACTTTTAATATTTGCAGATAGGTGGTGGATGGGAATGCTCATCGCACAACATTCAATTAATATGTTGGCTTCAATTGGATGGAAACCTACTTCGACACATCATTTATTCATTAAATAATATTTTTTAAAGTGATATAATCAATAAATGAAATATTAAGTTATTAATTGAAAACTACGAATACAGAGAACAAATACATCAGGTGTTAAACCAGAATTATTAATGTATTATCAGAATTTGAATAATTTGAGTTTCATTTGTAGGGGAGCCACATGCAAAGTTTAAATCATCACCATTTATGTATGAGAGCCAAGAGGTTCACTTGGAGAAGGGTACCATTGAACTAATGATTCCATAGGGCCATAAACAAGTAAACATGAATAGAATTTTTTATTTATTAATTAATTTTTTTGTACTGCTGAGCAATTTTCATAGGACTGATTTGGGCAAGATGAATCTTATATCTATTCTCCTTGATCTATGGTCCCCAAATAACATTTGTTTGCCTATTGTTCAAGTATACGTGTTACAGTATTAGAGTGACATTAATTGGACATATGTTTTGAACATTGCTGGGGGTTTTCCAGTTTTCTACCTATGGCCATTGTTTTCAGCCATGATCATTCCTGAGCCACAACAACAGTTATTATTATACCCAGGGTGACATTACTTTGTGGGTCTGTCGGTTAGTCTAGAACAGTGACTGATTTTAATGTCATATGGTGATGAAAATCCACCCCTAATGTCTAACAGAAATTAGTATATAACAGTCTAATTTTATTTTCCCTGATGCAGACGGCCTCTGTCACATCACACCACAGCATTTCATTTCTGTATCTGCAGAGGGGATGAGGTGAGGAATAAAAGATGGAAGGCAGGTGAGCCAGCAGGGCTCATTTTCTCAAGCCCTTTGCCATCTTCAGCTATATTTTAAGTCTTGAAGCGGGGAAGGAGGTCACTGAAGGTTTTGGCTGTGGTATTGTCATGTTAGAGGCAAGAGATTATCTTGTTTAGATACAGGAGAGAAGAAGAGAGAATGCAAAGCAGAGGAAGCAAAAGTGTTTTTCTGTTGGTAATTACAATCTCAGCGTCAGATCAATCTTGCTATCTCATGCACTCTGCTGAAAATGTCTCTGAAATAGGTCTCGCAGCTCTGAAAATGAGACACTGGGGATTCTTGCATTGATGTTAATATTTTGTTTTGCAACTAGAACACATTTGAAATAATGATATACTAATAGACAATAATAAGCAGTCAGCTTGCTAAATTCTCAGACAGTTGAACAATTGGTGCAACTGAACAATTGGAAGAAGTGCAGGTAGAATAAAATCCTGGCCTATTTATCATCTTTGAAATACCAGCTATCAATTTTTGCCCCTTAATCCTGAAGAAAAGTACATAAATACATAATGTGATCAATATTTTTTCATTATGTTCTCTCACATGCTGTCAAGCTTCAATTGAAACCTGCTTTTCTCTTTTTCTTACTTTTTCTCTTTTTATTATTTTTTAGATTGAGGAGCTTATTTTCACTTGTTTTCCGCCACAAAAAACTAGATTTTTACACAAACACGCACAAGCTTGCGCTCACACACGTTAACACTCTTTTCAACGAGAGCTGAACAGCACGCTGTCTAATCAGGTAAGTTCCACAGTGGTTTTTGATGTGAAGGCTTAAAAACTGGGTTTATAATAGGATTTAGTTTATGTGCTGGTCATTGCACAAGTAGTGAATAGTAGTGGACAATTATACAGTAAAGATGGCAGTCGGACATATCACAGCAGGAAGTAGTTTTTCATGTGTCTCTTGCTGATCCAGTGTTTTCCGCTTTTAGGAAAACAAAAGAGCTTCACAAGGTTCATCCTAAGGATGAGGGAGAAAACTCTCAACACTACACTATGTTGTAGACAGTCCTCATCAGGACTTGATGCTGAACAGTGGAACTTTTTTCCAGCTGAGTTTCTCCATTTTAAGCATCAGCTCAGACTAACTCAGTAAGCACTTGTTGTTTAGTTGGTATAGACTCCACAATAACCAATTTTTCTCTTAGAGTTCTACCTTTATATAAAGGCAGTGCTGAAATCTTGACTAAGGAATGATGAATTACTTTGCAAACACTTCAGACGGGACTAGAAATCAAATTTTTTAAATGATAAACCCAAAGTCCTTGAATACTAGCTGGAATCCCACAAAAGCTCGGTTGATTTTGGGAACAAGTGTAAAGCAGCCTAATTCTAATGTTGTAAAGTGATCAGATTTGGAATTAATCTAAAACACACACTCGCTCGTGACACGAGAAAAACAATATGCCATGAAAACTATGTTGTGCCACAACATAAAGAATAGCCTATAACATGTACCTATGACATAAAAACATACATTTTGATTTGAAAAAAATAATAAACATTCAGAAAAAGCCAGTAATTTTAGTTAAAGTTTTGAGGCTTGCGGTTTTAGGAGGCTGTTTTTGAGCAACCCCTTAGGTTTTAGAAGGTGTTTTTAGAGGGCGCCTTAGTTTTTAATGGGTTAAACTATACTGATTATGGCGATTATAGGAAAACACATTATCATGTGTATGGTTATTATATACTAACAAGACAGAAACAGTGTGTTTCCGTTTTTATTTTATTCATTTTCAGTCCTGTAATATTTTACATGAAGATTTTCACTGACATCCTAGACTGTATTTCTTATTGATGGCTGCTTATCAAATAAGACAGAGCAGCTAAACCCAAAGAAAAGATGACACATTATATTTAAATTAACAGTGTGCAAACCATGAGAGCATCTGTCTACAGCAGCAGGGGAGCAGCAAGAGTTGTAATCCAATTACAAGGAACATAGATGAACAGACTTCACCCTGCAAATCTAATAGAAACCACTTTGTTTGAGGGTAAAGACTTTTTTTCTCACCCAGCTAAGGGCCGCTGTGCTAGCTGGGTGACAGCATTTTCCCCTCACTGCCCCATCTCCTGTTCACACAATGTACCTCGCTCTTTCTCTCAGTTCTTTTATGTGGGATAGATCCACTTATGCTTCATACAACTGCTGCCAAGTAGCCCGGAATATAAAATATGACTCCAAAGCCTTTTTTAATCCACAAAAAGCTTTGTCTGCCCCATGTTATGTCAACAGGCTTTACATATTCTTCAATTATGTCTCTCCAAAAGTCTGATGAAACTGCTGGCAAGTAGCACTGTAATGGAATAGTTGTACACTTCACTCTGATTTTAGGTCCTTTTTCTTATCAACCTCAGTGTCTTTTATCTTTTTAAATGAAACCCCGACAGATGTAAAATGTATCCCCTAATGTCTTAGGTGCATATGTCTTGGAGTGTTGTTATTACTGTAATGTTCAACTAAACAAAATGTTTTTGGACACAATTTTATTATTTCATTTGTAATTTTCAGTTTTTCTCCACAAAAATTAATGTTATGTGCTATAGAGGGTGAAAGACAGAGAACTTATGCCATTGTTTTGCCATTATAGCTGAAGAACTATAACAAGATTATTGGACAATGCTTCAAATGTGCATTTGCAAATAATAAAGGAGCTACTGTTTTTGAATGTGTGTCAGCCTTTATGATCACAGGGAGGAATGGAGAAATACTAGCAACATCACTGCCCCTTCCCCTTGTGCTAACTGGGCATCAATGAGAGGTGTAACTATTGATTCTGTTGTCCCTTTTATTATTGCTTTGTTTTGTGTATGTGTATTACTGGACATTTATACCAGCAAGTTTTTAATTCTGCAATTTTTTACTTTTTAACTTCACCGGTCAAACATCTATAATTACCAGCAACAGATAAACCATATAGCTCTCCAAAGTAATCTAATTACTTGATATTGCAGGATGGATCAGGCCACCTGACAGACAGTAATCGCTTTCACACTTGAAAAGGGATGGGTGTGGGTTAGGAGGTATTCACGTGTTTACAGTATGCACTCACTGCTTGAAGTCCATAGATGTTTAGAAAAACTTAACTCTGACCTCAGACAAATTGTGTTTAATAACCTCTTAAAAAAACAAGAAAAAACTTACCATAATCAAATGACTTGAACGCCTACTTTCTTTCCCTACAAATATTAACGTACGAGTGCTGTTGCATACAGTAGGAGTTTAATTTTTAGGAGACATGGTTAATTTTGCACACTTCAGTCCAAAACATACCCCCTCTATTATAATTTATTAAGTTATTTTGAATCTATTTCCTGCTCTCCTTCCAAACACAGTCATGCCCTTATTCCTTCACATTTCAAAGCTTGTCTGCACATAGTGACTTGACCTGGGTTGGTTTACCAATGTGAGTGAGAATACAGGACGAAATCCACTCCATCAAAAATACAATCTCTTGTCATTATCTTGGAAAGCCCTTTAAGTACAGTTCTTGCTCAGATGGTTGGCTAGAGCAGTTCACTGAACAGTGAAGTAAAGGGGGTTTAGCTGGACAAATTCCATATTGGAAAGGCAGAAAGAGAGAGAGGAAAAATAAAAAAACATTCCTAGGAGGTCTACATATTATGATGATTATCATGATCTTCGGTTGTTTACCCATTGCTGTTAATGAAATTCAGGCTACATAGAAACCTTTTTTGAAGATCCTAATGAATACAGTGTTTGTCATTCCCCCCTCTTAAAGAAAATGGATTACTGGCATGGGACTGGGGGCATCTGTATGCAACAAGCAGCCCCAGTGCACATAGCAACAGTAGCTCTACCAGCGTGTCCTTACATTATCCCCATTGCCGCACACAACTACACAAACACATATCCACCTAGTTCAGCAGGAGAGGTAAGGTCATGCATTTCTGTGTGCTCTCCTGGTGCCTGTCAGACTAAAGAAAAATTAAGGCTGTTCAGAGAAAGCTGCAGAGAGGTGCTTACTGCATGATGCCGATAACGTCCTCCCTCCCAGTGGTGCTTGCTCCCTCCCACCTCTCCTTTTTTGAGACAGTTAAGATATTGCTGGACTGCCTCGGGGTGGGGGGGTGACATGGGTCCTGTTTATGCAATGGCACGTGTGTGACAAACACGCTCCTAAATTATGTTTCTGTACACCTATTTTGCAATGGAAAATCAGAAATATGTTTTATATATATTTCTATTAATGCAATGAAGAGATGATAATGTATTTATTCTCCATAGTATCTGATCTTATAGTACAACATCTACATTGCACTGACCATAGCATCATTCAGCTTTTTTCTATTCAGATCAAAGTTTAGAAAGATACAAAGTGTTTAGAGATCTGCTGTTGATCTGAAATCTGTTTTTGCAGGAGGTGGAGATTGATTTGAATGGGGGTTATCCAGGATAAAACCGGAATTAGGAGATTAGGTCTTAATAAATGTTTTCTACAGTACACGCCTATAACGTCATGCGTGTTTAGGTTGTACTGAAAGGTAGGACTGCGCCTCCTTATACTCTGCTGCAACCAGCACTTGACTCAATGGGATTTACCAGGTCATTCAACTGATAGCACTGTGCATTTGTTGAGGTGGTCTCCTGCCTCTTGTTGATGATGATGATGATCAGTATGATCATTGTTTTACTTTATTTTATATTTAACAAATTTTAACTGCTGTTTGTGGATTTGAGAAAAAACTGACACAGCTATGAGGTCTAATAGAAAATTTGTGCTTTTGCTTGAATTACTTTTGCCCGTTTAAGCTTAGAAAAATAAAAATCCACTTAACAAAAAAGACCTGGATTTAACAAAATAAAGAAAAAATGGCAATTGTGCAACTCCAGCGATGACAAAGGTGACAAATCATTTGAAATGCAGTTTTTGACAAAACCTGTTAAGTGTCCAAATAGATATGACACTTCAAATTGATTTATTTTAACACTATCAGACCTGGAGCTTTTTAACAAGCCATGTCTGGGCAAACAAATGCAGATTTTATTTGTGTCATTACTCATGTGTTTTAACTTTCTTCTTGACCTGTGTTTGCATTGCACTTGGCCAGGTGGGCAAGCAGGCATATACAGTATGTGTGCATGTGTAAAGTGGTGTCCCACAGTTTGCTGTCCTTCAGTTGAGTTTTCCACATGGTGAGCTAATTCGCTGTGAGTGGACAGATGGGTCAGAATGCACGTTTAACACTTGATGGACTGGTAAATTGCATTCACTCTGCTTGTGGCTACCTCAATGATTTCCCCATCCTCAGGAGAGAGGGGAAAAAGGTTGACAACAGAATGAAGAAAAAGCATCTGTGTGTCCATAGTGAGGTGTGTGTTATAGAAAGAGAAAGGAAAAATATTTTTTTACTTATAGGAATAGTGTTTTTGATGAGATCAATCCTAAAAACACAAAACGGAGTAACTTTGATTGATAGCAAGGGGGTTTTAATTCTGAAAAACATCCTGGCTCATTTCTCACCTCACCTCTTCCGTACACATCCCGTCCCGTATGATAACCAATGTCCAGCCAGAAATGGCAATATACCTGTGATTAAAGGCCTGAATAGATATTACACCAGGGGACTCATTTGTTTCCTGCATGTTCCAAAGTCATTTATTTGAGCTGCACTATAACTCACTACCCATAAAATACAGAATGGTAATGACTCAAAGGTCAGAGGCAGAAGTCCTGGTGGAGGTGCCATTTGTTTCTTAATACCCACAGAAACTCGAACATTATTGATCCTCCACAACACATGACTTTGAAAAGTAATTACTAGGTTATATATGATGAGACTTCCCTCCCCAAGGGATGACTTTATTACTACAATATAACATCCTCTCTCCACCCCTGGAGAAACACAAGGCAGTCGATACAGCGTCCAGTTGTTTGCATAGAGAAAGGATGGGCAGTTTTAATGTCAGTACCAATTTATTATAGCTACAGATATGTAGGGGGGTTGGAGAACAAGGGAAAAAGGATGCATTCTCATTAGAAACCCCCAAACACAGTCTTTTGCATGATATGGGCGCCCATCTGCGTTTTACACTGATTTGTTGTCTCTCACAAGGGAGCCAACCTGTTTATTCCTCAGAAAAAATAAAGCTGCATTTTCATATGACTGCCTTAAGAGGAAAATGTGAAAGAGCAACTCGCTGCGTGCTTATAGGACCCGTCTAGAGGTGAGAGACAGAGGCAGCAGAGAAGACAAAAAGGAGACAAAGGACAAGATGAGGAGGAAGAATCTGGGAGCAGAGAGGAGAGGAAGAGAAAGCAAAAGAGTGATGAGAAAGTGAAAAGGGAAAATGTAATGGTGGAAAGGGGGAGAGTGCGGGAGAGTTATGATTACTATGCTCCATGCTGTTTCCCATGGCTCCTCTTCCCAATAGCCTGAAGCGACCAGGGCTCAGATTTGGGCTGCCAACCAAAAGGTGGATATCAGCATTCCTTTGAGCCTTGCTGCCTCCTTCCCGCTAACCAGACTTCACACACGCTGCTTCTATCAACTTAGACCGTGTGTGCTGCTCTTTGAAGTGTGTGCTACGTGACGCTTTCATGCAGTTTTAAATTCCCTTTTGCAGGTTATAGCAGTAGTATTAATTGTCAGTTAGTAAAAGGTCCTACAAAGCCAATTGAGTTGATGAGCATATGGCCATAACAAGCCACATCGAATTGGGCACACACAGTATGAGAACAAATGTGAAACTTTTAAACGGATTGTAAGGGGGTTATTCAAAGTGCAGTAAAATTAATGCCGTTAAATGCAGTTTTATAATTATTGTAGTTTTTTGGTACAGTAGTGGCCTCACTTAACATCACCTGTAATGATGATGTTTCTTCAAATGAATACTAAGATATTTCTCGTATCTCTTTCCTTTGGTGCTTTGGCATTTACCCTATCCGCTTTGGTTGACCTTAACCAAAAGAGGTCAACTAAGGCTTTAACCTCTATTTATCAAAGTAAATCAAATCAGTTTTTTTCGAGCCGTATGTCAATGTATTGGATTTTTTTCAATACAGATTTAGTAGCTTACAGTGGAAAATGTTTTTTAGATTACTACATTACTGCTGCTGCAGATGCTGCTTTTAAGTGCATGTCTTTTCATAAAAATTAAGTGAAGTCAGGAAGGTAGGTTTTTATTATTTATAAGTAAAAGGTTACAAATCAATACAGAAGGAACCTGCAGAACATTAATTGCCAATGTATCCACTTGTATCAGTTTTACAGTGAAAGCTAATTAGCAGTTTTTGATCCAAACCCTTTAATATTTGGCATATAAAAAATGAAACATTGTAATAAATGCTGTATTTTCCTTAATCTGACACATTTTAATTATCAGGAGATCATTGAAACATATACTGGAAATCTTGCTTCAACACAGGCTTAAATTAGCGATATTCTATGATATAAAACTAAATTAATAATTGGAAGAATGCAACTTCTGAAATTAATGGGATATTCCAGCATCAAATAAACAAATCACGCCTCACAAACAATCTTTTGCTGAGTACATATTATGTCAAGATACTAGTGTGCCCAATATTTTTAATATTTACACACTAATTGTCACTTACCGGTGCAGCTGGATGCTTTTTCGCAGATACCAATGCTGCAGTATGTAACATTTTCCATTAAAATCATTTTGATTGTGCACTGACTTGTAATGAGGCACGTGGCTTATGGCTAATCCATTATAAAACTGCATTCCCTTACCAGAGGCCTCAATTTTCGGTTTTCTTAGCATAGCTCAACAGCAGCTGCAACAAAAAGGCGATGAGACAGGATGAGGAAAAGAGTTTAATTAAGCAAAAACACTGGACGAAACTAAATATCAGAATGGCTTTTACTTATTTGTAAAAGCTAACAGCGAAAGGTGTCGCAAATCCTTGCATACCAAGCAATTATGCCACTGTTGCCCATATGAAGATCCCGCAGGGCCTTGTGGTCATTCTTGGAAACTCTGTGTTGTGCTAGCGAGAGCCTCCTTGGACACCATCCTTCACATAGAGCTTGTTCACAATGTAACTCAGTGTGTTACAAACATCATCCAATCATTCCAGGACAGTCTCTTCTTTTTATTAGAGTTATTTGAGTCACCTAGTAAAAATTCTTTTTTTGACAGTAAAAATGTTGCATTGTAATATGTTAGTGGACGTGTCTTCTTTAGGACATAATTATGCCACATTTAGTTAACTTCCTGGATCTTGCTGGCACCTTGAGGATGTGCTCCACCTTTGTGAGCAGTCACCCATATTCATCAGCTACATGCACAGTTTGCGCAAACACTCACGATGTTAACGACAATGTTGTTCTCTCTCATAAAACCTCGGCACTAGTTTGCTTTTGCTACACACTGATCACTCTCCCTCTACTCATATTATGGGCTCTCATCCCTGGTGAATTCCAATTTTCCACTGAAAAACTTTGTTCTTCACCGTTAATTACAGTAGGGCAATGTTTTCTCTCACCCTATAATTACAATTCAGAAAACAATTACATATCATTCAGGCAGTGTGATTACCTCCTGTCACTCCAGCCTTCCGTGTCATAATTTAATATTTTGCTCAATGATCACTCTGAGGATCCATAAAGGCAAAAGAGGCTCCCACTTCTAGTGCGTTTCCTAGTCATCAGCCACTCTGCTTGTTCGTCTGATAAATGCTGGGTAGAGGGAGGCACTCTGGTTTGACAATGTGCCATTAAGCCATCCACAGACCCACTCTTGCACACACTGGGTGATTAATGTCTTCTCCTTCTCTCCATTTAGCCCTTCAATAATGAACCTGAATTAACAAGCCCTTGATTCCGGTGACAAGAACTGCAAACACTGACACTTTGAGTATGAACACAAATCCAGCTCCAAAAAAGTTGAAGTACCTCTTGTTAATGAAGTTGGATTTTATGATAAAGATGTATGATAACAGTGTCAGACACAACATTCACCAGTTTTTTTTAGCCTGAATTTGAAGTACATCATATAATGAAAAAAAAGAGCTATTTTGGTCCAAAAATTGAAATGTCGAAAAAGGGAAAACTCAAGTGTGACAGATGGATTTTTGTCTTTCGAATCCATTTAACTTTATCTGTGCAATAATGATGTTTCCACTTAAATGTCCACTTAAGAAATTGTTTAAAAAAATTGTATCAGTGCTAAATAATTGAATCCACATTGGGCCTTATCTGTTACCACAGATAAGCAGCAAGAGGGCTCAGCCGCTGTAATGCAGTGAAGACATTACAAGAATAAGTGAGAATGATAACATAAACAGATCGTGATGCCTTGTCAGCTTGTACATACATACGGGGATTTGGAGGTTAATATCATGCATAGTGCAGGTGGAAATTTACATTTCATACACAACATAGCCTTCTATTGTGAGAAGTCAAGGAACAAGGTTTTACTGCCGTGACATTTATGGTTTCCACCTCCATCATTTTTCAATTTTGGCAGCACTTTGACGCACCGTCAGGATGGTTTGGAGATGCAGCATGTGTTGAATGTCATGTCACGCATAAAATTGGATTACATTTGGCCAACAGAAGTAGGTTAGTCCCACTGCTCACAGGGAGTAACCCCATAAGATAAAAAAGCGGTATTGGTGTTGCATTGTCTTATCACAGCTCAGTTGATGTTGAGTACTGTAACCTGAGATTCAAAAAGCAGCCTGCTCCACATTTAATGTGATAAACAAACTTAGAAGTGAAGTAAAAGTTGGCATAAGCTAAGACACAGCAGCAAGTTGAGGGTATCAAGGTGTTTTCTGTGTCTATTGAAATAAACGTATGGTAAGAGAAACTTTTAATTAGCTGCACATGTTGGCTTCTACTGCTAATTAATTTCAGTAAACATTTTTAATGATACATGACAGTAATATTGACACTAATATGAATAACCTAATGCTGAACACTAGGGCTTCAGAATTCGGTGGGGTGATCTGTAATTACAACTTAGTAATGAGAGTTTCATATTTCAGAAAAAGCAATGTAACAAGATTATTATTTCCATAAAATAAAATTAAAAAGTAATATTGTGGGATTTACAAAAGTACTATAGCCAGCTGATATCCTGATATATTAGTAAAGGCTTTATTCAGGTGCTGTGATTAACAGAGAACACATGCATATAAATTTTGAAACCAAACACCAAGAGCTGTAGTAATTAACTCAGGGGATATGTCAGAATGCAGGTTCAACAAACCCTGATTTGATTAACTCTTGAGTTTTCAGCTGCAGAAAAACTGACTCAGTTCAGTCAAAAGTTCACTCTGCGTTAAGGGTGTGGATAGACGATTCAACATGGTAACATTCAAATTAAAAGCAGAGCCGACATTTTAAACCAGTGGAGATAGAAATGGTAATGTGTGACATTAATGTCTTTTTATCTTAAAAAATCAGAGCAGCAACAGTGAAAGAAGTGTGGAGAAATATAGTCCATAAATTATTTTATTAAACAAAGTCCAATCACATCAGTATTTAGCAGTATGGAATTTCCTTAATTGATGATGAAGTGCTGGAATCATAGTGTTTCTTACAATAATTTATTCAATTTATTTGTTGCTGCTAGAAACAGAAGATGGACTGAAACATATAGCACATGACATAGACTTCCAAATGTAACTCTAAAACCAGATTAATGGTTTAGGAGATTTGCAGTTGAAAACCCATTAAGATTAAAAGTAATGTCAAATGTTTTTTCTTTAAGAGTTACTGTTAAAATTAGCTAATGGCTATTTCAGTGTGTAGTACTTTTATATTTAAATGAAAAAAAAAAAAGCCTCATATGCAGCTTATTCAACAACTTATATTTAGAAGAAGAAACAAAATTCATCACCAAGTAAGGAACATTTGGATAATACAGAAGCTCAGTGACAGGGATATATAGTCGAGTAAAAAAATTAGATAAGTTGCAAAACAAATATAAAAGAAGCAGGAGAGGTGGGGTTAAAATTCTGTATAAGCTTCACGATTGCAGTAAGCCTAAAGTTTATGAGTTGCCGTTCCATTACACTGTATATTCTGTCAATCAAATAAAATCAGTGGTTAATAAGAACAGCAGCAGCTTCATGATACATGATGTAAGGTAATAAAGTAAGGACAGTGCTGGCGGATTGTGTAACATTTAGTCCAGTTCTAAAAATGGTCAGCATACTCAGAAATATTACCTATAATATATATAATAATCCCTATAATGATTGAATGAATTTGATTGATGATAAAAGCTACAGTATATCTTTGGTAAAGGCAGCTGGCTATTGACTAAGGTTTACGTTATCCCAATGTAAACTTCTTAAAATGAATATGCTCCAATCTGCAATGTATGAATGAGAAAATTAATGTGTCAGATGCCAGGCCCTGAGTTTTCAGGGTTAAACAGGGTTGTTGAGTTTTAAATCCACTTTCTGGAATGCCCCCCTGGAAGTACTTGTAGTTTCTGTGCAATAGCCATAAACTAGATCTGCAAAATGCAAAACAACATGTTAATCTTTGTAGTGATGCAGATGAACAGAAAAGTCCACAAATGTAGTTTAGGTCATACACCCTCCCCCCACCAATGCCCAAGCTTTTTGTCTGACCCACAGTTCAAAGTCTAAATATTCTGTGTATTTACTTTGACTACAGAAGAACAACTGCACATCTGTTCAATTGAGATAATGAAGCCATTAAAGCCACATTTATGTCCTGAATAAATTATTAGTATATAAACATAAAACATTTCTATTAAGTTAATAATGCATTATTTGATGAATAGTTTCAGCTGTAGTGAAATCAATAACTTTAAAGGTCTGTGAAATTTTGGTGAAGGATTAATTTATGGTGAAGGATTAAAAGTTAGCCCTTTTTGCATTATTAGTGCAAGCATGTTGCTAACTTAATTGTTTTATCAATTCTATTAATATTCCATAGAGTGAAGCATGGTGAACAAAAGCATGATACGGACGACTGACATTTGTCTCCTGTGGATGTAATATTTATTTTAATATTTATCGACTATCACTACAGCCTTACAGCCTGTCTTCTTAACAAATATTCTTTCTTGTCCTTGAGAATTTTTGTGTGTTTCTGCTTTGCTTTTCTCATATAAGTGCTTCTTTTTTTTTTTTTTTTACATGTGCTGCAGAGGACAGAATTGGAAGCCACTGGAAGTAAACTTTTCAACTTTTCACCACTCATCTTTCACAATTTGTTTCGATTTCACTGTGTGCAAAATTGTAGAAATGTGCCCCTTTCTGTAAAACCAGCACTGGCTTGACCAAATAGCAGCGCAGAGATGGCAATTTCAACCACTGTAAAGGTGCAAATATGGGTGTCATAATGTTGTAACGCTCACTCATGCAGATGACACATAGTAAAATTCCAACCTGTTGTTGGCTTTAACCCAAAAGTATTGCAGTGAAAAGCTGTCAGGGCCTCCATTCTTACTGCACTACCTGTCCTATTTCATGTTCTATGGCTCCTCGGTCACCTGTAACCCTCACGTCTGTGTTGAGGATTGCTGGGCTTTAGGGGATAGTGCAAGAAGAAGCTAATTTTCCCACCCTAGCCAATCTCTCTGAAGCATTGGCCAAAGCCCTTTGCTGTACACCATTTGGAGGAGGCTTCCAGATTGTACAGTGCAAGCCCTTACTGAGAGCCTATTATTAATGGAAAGGTCAAAGCAGGGTGGGTGGTTAGATACTAGCAAGGAGATACTGTCTGTCCCCTTCACTGTCTGAGGCAGAGGGAAGTAAAGAAAAAAGGAACAAGCTCATGGAGGTGTTATAACTCAGAATTCCCCCAGTAAAGCTGGGGTGGTTCAAGGGAACAGAATGTTTTGGGATCTCTAAAAACCTCTTCAGCTGCCATTCACTGTGATGGACACGTACATGATGAACGATGCTCATTTCCTTCAGTAGCAACAAAGATCCTTTTTGTTTTCAAGAATTTTGTTCAGATGTTGTTCAATCAATATTAAGCTGCCTCTGAACTCAATAATTACTTCCTGGGTTTGAATATGAGAATCTTATTCCCTGGTGGTAATAAGAATAAATAGGCCGGTCCTTGAGGTCCATCCCTATACCCTTTATCACTGCTCATTATGTGCTCCAGTAATTAAACTACAGATGTCAGCAGTTACTCTGCATGTAAAAGGGTGTCCCACTCCCCCCCTGAAAAAGAAACCATAAGTGTAATGATTTCTGTGCACTTCATTTGTTCTACTCAAATTCAAGGAGGTACTCAAATGATTTGCTGATTGCTTTGCCAAGAAGGCATATTGACATTCACAGGAAATGAGAGCGTGAGATAATGGTTGTTTTGGGAAACACTGCAGCTATGGAAACTAGGAGGTATAATTGCTCCAAACAATATGGTGTCTCATATAAACTAGCATGACTTTATTGGATCGGTGCTTTTAATACTGTAATTTGAGAAAAATCTATCTATCTGCAACAAACCCTACTCTTGATATTTGTCCAACAGTGTCAATTGTACGAGGAGTCATCAGCTTTGCAAACTTTCATCATTGTTACACATGACCAGAGTACTTTTATGAATGCCTTATAAACCCTAAAAAGTTATCTTCCCTTTGTACACCAGCTGGCGGCAAAAATGTATCATTTGTTGAGCATCTCTGCTTACTACCTCACTCCTCTCCGGCATTTCAGGCATCCTCCTCATTTTATTTACCGCCATCTATTTTAACTGTCTTGACAAGGTTAATGGTGTCATAAATGTCTGTGTGTGTCTGTGAGGCAAGATTTCTTGACTGGAGGACTTTCCTGTCTGGTTTGGCGTCTGCTGGTGCAAGAGGGTCTTTTTTTTCTTTGATCTTTGTAGTTTCAGTTAACTGGATGCTGAAGGCATGACACGGGGGAGGGCAGCACTCTGCTCGACTCAGACCTATTTGTGTCAAGGTGTTTGAGTCACAGCGTGTCATGGCAACAAATGTTTTGCCCCCTCAGTTGTCAAGAAATATTGCAGTGATTGAGTAGCGGCTTCACGTGTTCCGTCTTCGACAAAAACCTACTTAGCATGTGGATATGCATGAAGTGCATCAAGTATGGAGTGTTCTGTCAATATGTTTGTGCTATTTACACTCTAAGCTCTGGGGAAGAAGTGGATTATACAAATAGGTTGCATTGCAGTAAATCACTCTCAACTGCGCCTGTCATTGGTAAAGGAATAAATGGATATGAATAGGTTCCCACTTTGGTGGTGCGTTAATCGTTTCACAGATTTTCACTCTAAAATGACGGTATACTGTAAACATCTATGATGATTATATGTCTGGGATTTGCAAAAAATAGTTATGACATTGTCATGTAAAGTGCAGAGTGTCAGGTAAACCACCGTTCTTTAAAAGTAATGTACAGTATTTGGGCTTTCACAGAGAGGAAAGGGGGGGAACTCCCCTCACCGAATCACATTTGCACACGTGTTAATTTCTAGAATATTAAGAGTCTGAAAACTTAGGACCATACTTCTTCAACATAATTAGTGATGGCCTGCAGCTTATACAGTCAAAAGTGGGTTTTGTGGCTTTTAAGAAATACATTTTGTAGTTATAAATTGCCAGAAGTGTGTATACAAATCAGCCAAACAATACTACCACCTGGTGGTATTAATGCTGTGGCTGGTTAGTTCTGTATATCATCAATGCTGATAGTGATAGTCTACTGTTTTGGAAAACTGAGCTTCTAGTCCCTCTCACACAGTGAATTGCTTCATCATCAAACCACTTTGAGGGAGAATGAACAGAGTACAGAGAATACAGATGCAGCACTTCAATAAGTATCACCTTGGATTCACCCTTGTAGCTGCTGTTTGGAAAAAAAAAAAAAAACTAATCATCAGATGACAAAATAGAACAAACCAGCAGGAGTTTTGGGATAAGCATCACTGTGATTGACCTCCAGCAATGTGACTTAAGATATAGAATTAAACATTCTATATCACCACATTATTGGTGTATGTGCATGCATCTGTCATGTAAGATGTTATTCTCGTTTACCCTTGGGCATAGCAAGGGGCTGGAGCCAACCCCAGCTTTACTGCAGGTCAAACCTAGTGTAGTAGTTTGAAAGACGTACAACAGTAAATGCAGACAAAAACCCACTTTATCATATCTACCACCTCGGGTGTGGTACTTTTAGGACAGCGTGGCTTTTAAACCTTTATCACAGTGCAGTGTCAGTCAGTTAAAATGACCAGTGTGTAAGACTCAGCTTAATTAGGCAGCAAACAAGTGTTATTTGTGCATGCACACATAATGACAATGTGACTCCAGCAATTTAGGCCAAATTGATATATATGGACAGAGTAAGACACAAATATAATTTAAAATTGGTTCTGCTTGAAATGAAATTACAAAACAATGAAAACTAGCAAAGACAGCAGAGCAAGAAAAATAAACACTATAATAATAAACACTAATCGAACAATTAAAAAAGATAGATTTCATTTAAGGACTCACCTGTTGATCTTCCAATTATTCTACTCGGCAGGTAGCACTCAGGATTTTGTGTCAGAGCCATGAAACCAATGAAAATGAGTGTGCCTGAAAAAAATGACTAAAAAGAGTCAAGTTTGTTTAATCAGCCAGTTTCTTAACCTATGAATTGTTGCTATTGTATGATATACAGACTCAGGCTCAGTGACAAAAGTGTTTATTAAAATGATCCGTTTTTCAATTATCGTTTTCCACAGCTGCACTTGGCGACTTTTATAAAAACAATGTTAAGGAGGATAAACTGTCCAGCCAGCGCAACATTTCAGGTTGAGACAAAGAAGTTAGAGACAAGACATTGTAAAGATCCCCGGGTAGCCTTTTCCTTTGGAATGTGATTACTAAGTTCAATATCCTCATTTACAAACACTCCCACACCCACAGTTGAAATCTGTGGTAACAGATGACCTCTAATCCCTGCTGGGATGTAAGACCCAACACAGTCAATTGTAATTTGGTGGCACTACAGGAAAAAATAAAGCTTCTTTTGTTAGTCTTAGCAGGCTTTATCTATCCATTTCCAATTACAGTGTGGGCTCTGTGCTGACATGCCCATAAGACAATCCCTTGCCAAGTTCTCTGCCAGCTTTAAATATATTAATTCTGTTGCTATCCTGCTGTCTGTAACTACTATGTTTTATTTTTATTTTTTCACTAGTAAAAGTCAGAATTTGGCAACCCCCTGACTTTTAACAAGAAGTCAGAGTTTGTAAGATTCATCCTCAGGCATTCCACAAAGTAATTGTTAAGATATTTCAAATAGACCCAGTTGTGACCTTTTTCCACCACAGGGGTGAGCGCCTACCACTTGCACTGCTGTTGCCGGTTGATGGGTTCTGCTGCAGTCCTGACATGACAAACACCTGTGGAGCCTGCTGTTGAAATTGGATTCCTTTACCTTAAGATGTCATCATTTTAAAGTTTGCATCACATAGGTGAAGTGGGGTGAAAGAAACTTACCTCTTTTGCTTCAATCAAGAATTCGCTCTGACTGACGTTTGACCTACAGTATACAATTGCAAGGTTGTCATATGTCCAGCCAGATTGAGAGGATTCAGAAAATAATATTTGTTTATACTCTTTCTTTGTAGCAGCAGCAGATACAGGATGACATTGAGAGTTTGATAAAACAATGTTTAATGTACAACTCTGTGAAATGCTGTTATTCTGCTACATTATGTTTACTCAAACCCACCCTCTTTCCTGTCCCCTCCTGTGTTTGGCTACACACTTTCAGAACTAGGGGTACAGTAGACCCTTTCTGTCCCCCAATGTACAATCTACACAAAAGTTGACCCTAGGGCTAATTAACTTATTAATTAATTAAGTAACTATTTGTGCATACATGTTCTCAATGCAGTCCCACCTGAGGGCCCAAAGATTACACGGATCCAGTTTTGACCTTTGGCCTTGTCCCATGTGCACAGAGATTCCTCGTGATTCTCTAAATCTTTTGATATTATATATGTTCTACATATGTTCTACAATGTTTTGGAGCAGTTTGCTGCTGATTGGTGAAACCTCTCTGAAGGGAGGGTAGTACATGTACATAAATGCCATTAAACTCACCTTTAACTTCCTTATATTAAAAATTTTCTCTACTTCTAGCTGACTCGAGATGAAATCACTTGAAAGGAACCTTCAGTTAAGATTATGTCATCTCGTGTCTCACACTATAATTTTTGTAATCATGGTCAACCTGCTTTCCATGAGCTCCCACACATGACATCATCTGAATTTCTAATTATGAAAAATTCCTCTGGGTGATGTCATATGAGTCCTTCAGCTAGAAGCAGAGAAATATTTTAAGAAAGGGAAGAAAGGGAGAAGCATTAATGTACATTTACACATTAAACTAAAGCCATAGAGAGCAAGTTCCACTAAAGGAAAGCAACTTTAATCATGTCCTTTCTACTCATTAGAGCACTACTTTGATTTGTCATGTAGCAGCTGCTGGAACACAAAGTTCTGGGAAAATATGAGGACACTTCCACCTTTTATTGTAGCCTCATACTATCGGTGATTTCAGGAGGAGAAAACATAATGGAACAAAACACTGCTCCTGACTTGGGTCAGCAGAATGAGCTTCATTCCATGACCAAAATTCAATTTAATATAAGAAAGCATTCTAATAGTAAATCTTTGTTGAACTTTGGTTGAAGCGCCAGATATACCCTATACTGTATATTCAACGTCCTCACAATGATGATGTTAATGTTTATCAAATATATTAGTTGTTTAAAAGTGTGTCATCACTAGATCTACACTAAAAATTACAGGTTTTTGTTAAAATTTTTAAATATTTAACTTTTCTGTACATTTGCAGTGTTGTTTGAAACAGCTACAGGTTTAAATTAAAGTAATTTTGCTCCATGGGTAAAGAATTGGGTTGGTATGCAGATGACTAAATGTAAATGTAAGTGGCTGCAGGATTGAATCCCACCCCACCAGGTGTGGCCCTGCCCTCGGTGTCAGTCTCGAGCTCAGATAAAAATAGGAGGGTTGGGCAGAACAGCATTCAGCGTAAAAACACAAGCCGAAAGCCGTTGCTTTTTTGTTTGTTTGTTCTAATTAGTGTTATTTGATAAATGGTAAATGGTAAATGTTCTGCACTTATATAGCACAATTGGCACTCAAAGTGCTTAACACTGCTTCTTATTTACCCATTTGCACTCACAATCACACACACCGATGGGGGAGCTGCTATGTAGCTGGCCAATGCTCACTGGGCGCAACTCAGTTGGGTTTTGGTGTCTTGCTCAAAGATCAAGGATTGAACCAATAAGTGCGAGATTAGTGGACATAAACCGTTTTTTTTTTTTTTTTTTTTTTTTTTTTTTAGCTTTGTTAACTTATATTTCAGATATGCCAGGTATACGTATATGCACAGGAAATTTCAGTCTTCTTTACCTTGCAGTCTCCTTTACCTCTGGGATTGTCGGTTTTGATCTGTTACTGCATATAGCAACTGCTGACGTTGAGGTATTGGGGTAGGTAATATGAGGTATTATAATAAATTCATGCCTAGGGAAGCACAACTGACTGAGCCTACTTGAGCCTCATTATATATATAGATGACTAGCTGTGGTAGCACCTTAATTGAGCTGTTATCTAAATTCGCATCAGTAATAAAATTAAACAAACGAACAGTGCTCGTTTATCAAGCCTAAAGAAATATCCATCTTACAGATATTATGGGAGGAAATAGGGAATTCAAATGGGCAGCCAAATAAATGCCCATCTGCCACTGCATGTTTGCAAACCGAATGTCAAAGGATATTACAACAGTCTCACTGGAAGACACTATTTTAAGCTGCCAACATAAACATGTTAACAGCATATTTCACAGCTAGCTGGATTGCAGCTGGTGTGGCCTCAGCAGTAGAAGTGAGAGGGAAGAAACTGCTATAGCCACTTGGAGGGTACACAGGAAACTCTTGGAAATGCAGGGACTGTCTGGCATTGAGGCGAGGGATCAAAACAAACAGCTGCTATTTTCTTATTGTAGGTTCAGGCCACTGTGCCTGGCGGCTGAGTACCACATCCATTCATCATGCAGAAACTTTTAGCTGCTTCGCACTACTGGGTAAAACAATGCATTTGAGAACACTTTGCAAGAGATGACAGACCTGGCCTGGATTCTCTACTAAACCATTGGGTACACTGACACAACACTAGAAGACACTTTGATGGATGCAATTATCACAAGGTTGGAGAGCATTTACGTGGACATCTCTCATAAGATCATACGTGAAGTCATTTATGACTTACGATATTTGACAGGGATAATCACTGAGAGGACATCATAGCAATAGAGATATCTGAAGAGCTCCCCCACTAAGAGGCCACATTGACCTTTAAGTAGTGGAAGGTGCTCACTAGGCACAAAGCAGACACCCTTCAGGAGCGTCTAGATTTTCCTGCACTGTCATGGCTTGAAGAGCTGCAACACAGTGTTTGCAGGTGTTGTATTGTAGTTTGCCTCCCTGCAGCTGTTTCTTAGCTACTAACAACTGACCCCGGTTATTCTTACAACCTGATGGCACATTATCAGAACTGAGTTTTTGAAGTTCTACATTTCTATTTTGTTTTGGAGGGAAGGGTAAAAAACATATATCATAGATACATTTATATCTGTTTTTAAAAGTTTTAAATTTTATGTAAATTTGGACAGTGCATTTCTTTAAATATTCAAAAGACATAATTCATGGATGAGTAGATAGTAGGTGTTCATAGGTGTCATAGGAAGTGGTTTTAAATTTAGCCTAAGGGTACAGTGTATTTCTGACACTGGGGGAATATTAATGAGGCTAAAATTTGATGAAAGACGAAATCATATTTACTGACATTAGGAGCATTGGCAGCTATTTAGCCATTCACCTGACTTGCTTGCAAATGATTGATTTTATTACAGGTCCTCCCAGCTGTCACTCTGTGGAGACACCGACAGCTATAAGAGACACTACATATGTCAGATAGAGAAAGAAATCTAAGGTAGACATTTCCAGTCAGTTGCTATCTTACAAAGAATCCCAAGCACATCAGCACATTACGTAATACAAATGTAGGCTGAGCTCTATGAAACGAGTGCTTGATCTCCCCCTGGGGTTCACAGCTATGTCAGGAAGGGTCAAACTGCTATAAAGGATGTGTCAGAGCTTAGCATGAAGACAGGCAGGGCCATGCTTCTACAGCTCCTTTTCCAATGGTGAGAGTCAGGCAATTCGATTCACAATGAGATCCCACCGGAGCCTAGACTCTCAGCAATTCGCCTCAGCCAAGCCTGTAATTGATATTTGTCAGAGGAAAAGGGTGGTCCATGTCAGCTCCAAGGCTGCTGGGAGATGGAAAAAGGCAGAAGGGCCTGTAAGCTTAAGATAGTGGTGGGAAATGTCTGTGATGTATTATACGCCTGTTGATGTTAGAATCAAACATATATATTCACGCTGTTGTGTGTTCGGATGCAGTTCTGAACTTCATTATGATTCCTGTTCACCGCACATAGTGGTAGTAGGAACATTTGTAGTACTTCTGTGAATTGTACAATTAATGATAACAGCAATAGCAGTAGCATTTGCGGCAGCAGTGTTTCCTCTCACATCAAGTACAAACCCAATAATTACCATTCAGATCTTTCACTGTTAAAGTAAACATGCCTGACATAAAAGTGTGATTGTAAACAAGAATTTGCTCTCATTTGGGTAAAGATAACAGAAATGCAGAACGCCTTGCAGGCACTAGCACTAAAAGTAGGAAAGTGGCAGTTAAAGTCAGCTACAAAAGATACGAAATGGCAGCAGATTACAGAACTAATTGTTTTGTTATTCCAGACGTGAGAGAATACTCTGAATGTAAATGAACTGGAAAATCTATCCTGAAATTTCACTTGTTTTGCCACTTTGCCTCTAACTTTTGCTCATTCACTGAATTTTAGAACTGATTTTTATTCCTGTCACAACACAGTTGATGGAAATTTTTTTTTTTTGCAAGGCTTGTATCAATACCTTACACTACCTCCAGCTCTTCAGCTGAACACACTCTAGGTCAGTGAATCACTATTTTCCAACCCTGTCACCTAGAAATGACATTTCAGGGCTTCTACTAGTAGCACTCCCTGATGAAAATTTTAGGATCGTTTGGCTATATCATTAGTTTTCCTTATTATAGTCTGCTCTCTTAAGTCATTGTTTGGGTCACTGTTTGGTCAGTAAATGCATCACTACAAACTACACTTTAAATCAAATAAGCCATCTGAGTGAAAAACGGGGATGGGAATTTAAATATACCTAGAAATAGTTGGTAAACTGCTTGGATTACTCTACTTATAACATCGTAACAGCTAAAAAATTTGTTTGCAAAAGTTTTTTTTGTATTGGCAAATTTCTTAAATCAGTCTTTACTCGCATTTCTATTCTAACCTTCAACTAATTCAATAAATCTCAGTTTTAGCATGAAGCAGTTAAACATTATTGTGCTTCACCTGTCTTAAGAAAGATCTCACATTCAACTGTAACCTGTTTCTCTACCAATGTCTGCAGCATGTTTGCTGTATCATCAAGCACATAAGAACCACTTTCATGGTTATACATTAACTCCTTACTGTAGAATCCAGTATAGTATATTGTATAACACAAACGGAACATTATCACCTTCATTAAGGATTTTTTTTACATGACTGTAGTTAGACTGACCTATACTAAATGAATTTACACATCATTAGTTTGTATCATATAGCAGGGGCTGCTATAGGAAGTCTATCAGAACCTGCTCATTTCCAACACATTATGTGGCAAATTAGGCTGAACAAAGACTGTCTGCCACATACAGTCATCCTTGGAGCACGCTTAGCAAATTTATAGCAACAATTGGCAATTAACCAGCTTGCATCAGTTACTGGTGAATTGGAGCTGAAATTATTGCTTTTCTGCCTTTTTCTAATCATTTAACAGGTGTTTGGATAAATTCTGATTGGGTTTTTACTCACACAGCATTTATGACATGTACAGTCATACGTAGTGTCTGCTTACTGTCACCTCTCTCACAGCTATCCAGTGTGTGTGTATGTGTGTTCGTGTGTGTGTGCATGTGTGGATCTCTTCAAGTAACCTACTGATGTCCTTGAACTTTTGATCCAAAATAATCTTTCAGATTACACTGTAATCACACTGATCACACTGTAGGCACAATTTAATCCCCCCCTCTGTCATGCACAGACAAGGATTATAAAAAATATATGTTAATGGCAGGTTTCACTGGTGTCTTTAATTATTAAATTAAAATAAATTTAGTTGCACTGTTTCAAATGTGAGTCCTGTATAGCTCATTTACACTAATACGTTTTGAAACGTTGAAACTTGCTTTACATGCTTATAGCCAAGATTTCTGATCTTGATTTTTCAATATCCACTTGTAGTGACCAGAGCATAAATAAACATTCTTGATAGTTTTTTTTTTTGTCCTCAGTGTTTTTTATCTGGTTTAATATACTGTAGGACAGGTTGGAAGTGACTTGAGGCAAATAGGTTTGTTAAGAAAATCATGACCTTTCTCTAACCTTTGAAATGCTCTTATTAGATAAGACGAACCCCAGATAGGAGTTACAGTATCTTAGGATCATGTTTTAGAAAATAATTAACAGATGAGATACTATGTTTTCTCCCTCTGTGTGTGAAAGTCTTTTCAATTCTCTGAACCTCTTCAACCTGTTTCATCACGAGCCAGGTTTAAACAACATGCTCTCTAGAGGTCATATCTTGTCTCTTTGCTTCCCCCCTTCTGTCATTCTCAATTGAAAAATTCAGTGACAGACATACCAGTGACTGACAAGCCAGTAGGGGGAAAATGACTTTGGGAAGACAGCTGCCTGGATGTTGAGCACTCGTTCAGCTTTTTTGCTCTGTGTTGCTTGTCCTAGTTATTTCTGTAACTGTTGACCTTGTGGAAATTGCTGGTTGCTCCCCAGGGCCTTAGTGCTCTGGGTCACAGCAGAATGCATCTCATCCACTGAAAACTGGCTCTCAATGGACGCTACATTAAGTGCTGCCGATACTCTACAGACCACTCACTACAGGGACCCAAGATCAGCAAGTGCTTATAGGTCTGCGCTTATATGCATCAGGCTGGGAAATGAAGCAGTTCAGCATGAGTAAGCCACAAAGTTTATGTTCTGACACTGAAACACAAGCTCTCTACTTCCACTAGTATGTTCACCACATTTTGCGATAGAGATGCTGTCAGAATTATCTTTCTTATTTTGTCATCCTCTACATCCACTTAAGCTTTTGTTCCCATTTGATGAAAGCCGAATTTTAAAAAGTTTTTCCCCCATTTTTCATCTGTAGAACTCCCATTGCTTCTTTCTGCCTGTAACCCCTAGAGATCGGTTTAGAGGTGGAGATGAATTGATGTCATAACAGAGGAGGAAACTATCAAAAATAAAAGGAGTGAGAGTGTGATCGGATGGATTATGAATAGGCTTGTCTGTGAGGAGAGCCTCAGAGGAAAGGGGAGTTGCAGACGAGAGGCAGGCTGAGACACACACTGATGCCAGTGGCAATCTTCTTATTGTCCCTGTCATAATTAGAACAGAGCAGTTAACATCAGAGAAAGGCTGGTGCAGATTGAGGCTCCTTCGATACATATTGAAACGATGCACTCAGTACTTGAAAACCATTCTGAATAATTCAGGCAATTGCATCACAGAGTGCCAGTGATATACTGGTCGTACAAGGATCATTGATATCTCATCAAATTCACAGTAGTGATACTCAGAGGGGACATTGTGGATGAGGCTCGTATTTTTGGGGTAAACCAACTGTGGCCTCCTTTTGGGAAAAAAAAAGAATGTAGAGTAGAAATCTGAACAAAGGTGCAATGTCTTTGTAGTCAGAAGCACTATTTGGACTTAATGACTAATGGTGGACACAATTATTCAATTAACTTCTGTGTAAATTTGCTGTATCTCTCATTGGACAAGTTTTACAGTGAGTTGAAATGTGCAGAAGACTCATACTCAAAAATCCAAAGTAAATTATTGGTTCTCTTCTTCCTGCTCATTCCAGTTTCTTTCTTAGTGGAATCTGGAGGTTATCATCAGTATTTGTGATTTTGAGGGTAAGATGAAGTGAGAAGGTGCAGAAACAAGATTATCAAAATATTTGACAGTATTTGTACTTTAAATTATAAATGACAATCTGAGAATTGATAATTCGCCATAATCTTTTTGGCCACAATTCACATCCAATTCATCAGTAACTGCAGTCTTATTATTCATTATTTGTATGTCGGCTCTCACAACAGTTGGTTAAGGTTAGGGAACGTTAGTCTGGTCTGGCTTAGTAGAGAAAAACTGAATTGTGACTCCACACACAACATGTTTATTACCTGTAAACTAAACCACAATCTTTTTACACACTTAGACTGTGAAGAGGAATTGAGGTCCTGCCCTTTTTACACCTAGAATCCTGCCCAACAACAATTGCCTTACTTTCTTGCTTTCTGTTACTAAATGTATTACTTCATTCATGCAAAAAAACTGTTGCATTGGAACATAATCATCCGCTTTATAACATTTACTACAAAAACATAATCCAACAGTGTGCTAGTCAAGAGGTTGGGTTTAAATTTCAACTGTCTTCATAAGGGACTATGTGCAGTGTTAAACATACATGCTGCGACTTGTTGCAGAACTGGTTAATTTTCATTTGCAGTCCCTTGGCAGGTCACAAGTATAAGTTTTAACTGAACAGCACAAAACATTCTTATAGGCGCTCTGGGAGAAAATAGGAGCTGTATGTCTTATCTGTGGTATAATACTTGGGTGGGTTACTAAAACGATTAGGTTGAATTTCTTATTTGTTATCTGTGAAGCGATGAGGGGCACACAGCCTTCGAAACTTAACCAAAACAGAGACGTTGAGAAGTTCCTGCAGCAGTCAGTTTCTTAATCTAATCCTGGGATGGTTTTCAACAGACTCGAGCAGCGACTTACTGGTGAGAATACAAATTGCTTGATGAAATGAAATGAATTTCTTGATGCCAGGTTATCTTCAGCAGATAATTGCTAAATCCTTTGGCTGCCTCGATCAGCAGAAGGTAGCACAGGATGGATGTAGCTGGCATTAAGACCACAGCGCCTGTGTCAGTTGTGCTTCTTTCTGTTGGGAACAGGAAGAGCTTTCGTATTTGGACCAGACTGTAGCTAAGAACATAGTTTCATCTCTGCTCTTTTAGCTTGTACTGGAGAGAGCAAACAGTCAAGCGGTTGTATCAAATAAATGTTGCATGTCTTGGTCGTGCATACTAACTGCATATGAACACACAGTATGAACACCATTCTCATAAGGAATGAGAAATCCTCATCAGTTTTCATGCCTCTGGGACACCATATGCCCCAAAATACCAAGCCATTAACTAAACCCAAACCCAACAAAATAGAAATGTTGTTAAACTCCCAAGAGTCCTATTTTTGCCATGTAATTATTATTCTTTTATTATTCTGGACTACTGCAACACATTGTGGGACTTTTCCGAGTCTAAGTCCAAGCTAGAGCTTAAAAGAGTTTTACTCATAAAAAAATTAAAAGTTTATTGGTACATTTTACTTTTCTAAAGGTTATTAACTTCAGTGTGTTGATATTGTGCATTGGAGGCCTTGAGTTTATTTCTGAGCCATTAGTGTGGTTTGCTCTGCTGAATTATTATATGGAAGAATTTTTTCACCTTCATTTTTTCACTGGGACTAAAACATTATTGATACAAGACTGATGGAGATGTAAGGCAAACATTACTCTTCCTAAATTACTATAAGTTGAATGTTCCATTTGTATTTTGTCTAATCATTTTGACAGCAGGTACAACATATGCCTTCTTGCTCATAAGCATTCAGTGCAGACCCTGCATGCAGGCCATAAGGTTAGGAACATTGTGGCATATTATAGACAT
Source organism: Channa argus (assembly GCF_033026475.1). Taxonomy (NCBI): domain Eukaryota; kingdom Metazoa; phylum Chordata; class Actinopteri; order Anabantiformes; family Channidae; genus Channa; species Channa argus. The sequence continues at coordinate 9,322,569 of NC_090220.1, read as the reverse complement.
TCATCTTACAAGAAAATGACGTATTGATCTTCGGTGCACCACAGGTGGATCATGAAATGACCTGCAGTGCACAATTTAGCAAATTCCACTCACTCACTTTTGCTGTACAGTACTAGAATAGAAGGTAAGGCATTACAGTGGACTCATTGTTCAGAACTAAACCACTACAAATGGCACTTACTGTCAATCACAGTGACATTTAGGCTGTTAACAACCAGCTTTCCCAGCATGTTAAAGATTATATTAGTAATTTTGCAGGCTCTCTGCTTATTTCCTAAATATCACATATACTTCAGTGACTATTAAGCATTTTTCAAAGCAGGGCCATAGGTTTTTTCGATTATTTGAAAGCTTTTTTTTAGCCATGTTTCGGCCAGCCATTCTTCATTTCACCGCAGTATAGAAAATCAGCTTGCAGAGACATTTTTGAGATACACAATCCATCACAATGAATATCATGTCTGCTTTTATTATTGTCAAAGTTACATTATTGGTGCATGATAATGAACACAGATGAATATAAAATGTCAGCTGATGTGCTGCCTTCATGTGTGGAAGGAAACTTTTCAGTTCTACAGATTTAGCTTGAGCGGTGGTGGTGGTGGAGTGATTACTGCTGCTAGACAGCTAGACAGTTCCTGGGTCGATTCCAGGCCGGCTTTTCTGTGTGGAGTTTGCATGTACTCCCTGGTTTCCTCTTACAGTCCAAGGACATGCAGTAACATTTATCAGTGACTGAAGTGCCTGTAGATGTGGATGGTTATTTGTATGTAACGGAGCTCACACTGTTTTCTTTACATAACATGGACGCAGTACGAATCGCATGATAGAAATTTTATCAACACGCCTAGTGGCTCACTGTGAGTTCTCAGGTCAATGACCTGCTCTTTTTTCACACATGGGCTCAGTCGGACATAGATTTTTTACGAGGGACCTCATATGATAATCTTAATTTAATGCATTCTGACTTTGAATTTCGTATTCTAACATGCAGCCCCTTCAGGTAAAGTATAGATAAGTTCAGGGCTACAGTGCATGTCTGAGCTAAATCCAGATGCAGTTACACAGGTATTTGTTAGCAAACAGAGCATGGGTGCTTAAGTTAAAATCACTCCAACTGCACTTTTGAAAAGATGAAAGAGGATCATGCTTTTTTAGATCAATGGAATGTGTGGTCTCAAATACTATAGATAAATGTACATTATGCCAAAAAACGGAAAGAGAAAACACTGGTAACATGAAGTAAGGAAATCGTAACTCTTGTGATTCTGAGACAGTTTTGGTGTTTTGCACCTATGGAAGTAGCAAATATGCAAATACAGTCTTTGTTCAGTCTTTGAATTAGCAGGATACGACTTTTCTCTGCAGCCACACATTGGGATTCTGGGTAATAATACATATTTTACATAAAGATCATGCATAATTCAACATAGGGAATCTTTGATACTATACGTTGAAACAGTATCAACCATAGCTTGTCTCGTCAAACACAACAGTTGTAGCAAGATAAATGAATGTCAGAGTGACCCCTGGACTCAGGGATCGTTCCCCCTTTTCACAGTGGAAGCCTTTGCTTTCCCTATGCAAGGGAAAAGAAATACACTTGTGCCCTAGAAAAAAATGTAATTATTTAAGTGGGTGGAGGATTCCAGTGTGTGTGGGGGTGAAATCTCATTTCAGGAGGATAGCAGACCTCCTGCAAAATGTGCCTTTCCCTTTCAAAAGCCCAGCAAACTGGGACAGTGAGGACCAGGTGCCACATGGGGAAAACATTGTATTAAGAAGCTCATTTAAGATTGCAACACAAAACATCAAGCACATGCGACTTTAAAACGATGATTTTTTTGGAATTGCAGAATCCATAATAATTTTTCTATTTAATTTCGACGTGTATTCAAAGCTTTCAAAGGCACCTGTTTATACACAGCGTATGGCTGTTGTTGACTTGGATTTTATTTCTCATTTAGTGTTATGTCTTGAAAGCTGGTGGCTCAGTCATATTTGAGGGACTAAGGTTGCATTCTTTTCTATATATACAAAGAAAATCATGAAATCATACTCATGACTGCCTTCAAAGTAAAGCCTGTATTTGGAATCACTTTGAAGGATCTTCGAGGATATGAGAATTTCAAATAAGAGGATCCTGAAACTTTTCTTCATCTAAGAGTGGCCATCAGTTCACTTTAAGAAGAGCTTAAGGGAACAAAGAGGAGTATAATGGTCTTCCTTGGTGGAATCCTATAGAGAAGGACATTGGACTTTAAAATTTAGTTGGGGATTAGAGTGGGATTAATACAGGCACGGCAGATGAAAAGAAGGAGCGTGTGTGCTGAGATGCCTCTGTTCTACAATGTTGATATTCAAGAGATGTTCCTAACACCTCCCAGCTGTAGATCACAGATGCAAGGATTTGAACATCTCTGTCTGGTCTGAACACACATTTAGAGCCCACTGTTTTATTAATGTGCTGATTAAAAACATGTATCCATGGGATGATTATGTGCTTCAGTCAAGCACAGCGGTGCCACTCTGCAGTAGCTAAATTTCCGGTTTTCTCCATTAGTTGCTAATGTATTGTAGTGTTGAACTAGTAGCCTTATAGAAGAGAAATTGGTAAAATAATCTGTTCAGTTTAGTTCAGTATTGCTCACTGGTTCATTATTGAGACCTTTTTTTGTTACTACAGCCTCAGTGAATCTGATTGGTTTGCAGTGTAAAACTTGCTGATATCAAGACTCAAAATCTATTGCTTTAATTAATTAAAGGTTAACTGAACTTGAAATATCTTGTTTAAATTTTGACAGCTTAAAAACACAAGTTGTTCTGACTTGAGGATTTTTGACTTTAAATGAGCTGAATGAATAAGCTGCTTATTATTCACTGAATGCATTAAAAAAGGTTTTCAATCAAGCCACACCAGAGGACATACCAGGGTGCATTTCATGAGAGTTAAAATGCTTCAGATTTGAATGCTAATTTATAATGGAAATAATGGAAATGTTCTTTTTGTGTATTTAATTTAGCTGGATTCTCTGAAACATTTACTATATTATTTACTGTAGATGATGAAAACCCCATTTTTTCATTATTCTGGAGTTTGGGAACTTTTTGACCCCACAGTCTTTCACCTAGAGAACTTCACTTCATTTCACTGTTACTTCTGAAATGCTCAGCTTCTCTGTGATTTTCATCTATATGCAATCATGATATCGAGCTGTTGCTGTCCCTTCATGAGACGGACACCAAGTTTGATTTCAGATGTAGTGAGAGCACAACATTCTAGCCTGTTAGTGTTAGTAATTTCAGAATGGTGCAGAGACAGTTAATACTGCTATGGTTCACATTTTATCTTTCGGCCTCTTTCAAATTGAACCTTCCTTGAGAGCTTTTCAGATTGAACATCAATTCTCTATTCATAGCAGTGAAGTAAGAAAGTAAAAGAAAGCTGCTTTAATGCTACTGTTTGTTATTCAAAGCCCCTTTTTCATGTCGAGCTCCCACCCCTTTTACAAGACAGAAGTATGAACACATTGTCCAATCAAAGGCAGAACACATGGTCACTAGAATTAAGGGGGGCATTTTAATAAAAATTCTACATTTGATATGTTCTCTTCTGATAATTTTATGAAATAATGTGCTTTCACTTCCTCTTCCCACTTCACTTCTTCGTTATACTTTAAAAAGAAAATCACTGATGATTACACTAAAATAATAAGCTTAACAGCTGCTCCCAGGTTTGGAGGACAAGCTGTGTCAGGTAATTCTGGTCTTGCTCACCTTCCCCTGCATATCAAAAACCTTTGGGCCCTTTTCGCCCCATTATGGAGATGGTGAAAGTCATCAGTAAATCGGGTGACACACTTCAGCAGCGTTAAAATGAACCACTTAAGAAGCTTGGCATGGTTGTATGTGTCATTTTATTGTCATAGCAAAGTTTGCCTCAGTGTTTGTCTGTTGGACCGTTTCCTCACACGTCTGTCCGTTTTACTATATTTCAGGCCCTGCATGCACGCTGGTTATGACAGGTTGAATCTGATCGTTTGTGACATTTAAGGGCCAGATGCTTGTTTGGAGGCAGCTGTGCAGTTTGTTCTGCATTTTGTTTATTTATTTTGTTATTGGAAAATAGTGTAGCATTTGAAATGGCATTTATGTATAATATAAAATCCCTGGATAGACCTGCTACTTCCAATACTTTCATATTTTAGAGCACTATTGATGTAATCTATCTTAGTTTAGGGAGAGACAGTCCTGCTCTCTGTGTAAGAAAGTGTGTTCCCCAACTTTCCTCATTTTTAATGTTGCAGTGAGTAGAATGTGACTTTTCTCTCATAACAACTATCTCCAGACTTGGGGAAAAATAATAATAAAAGTCAAGCCATGCACTCACAGAAAGAATCATGAACTGTTAAATGAGATCAAATAAATTTGGTCTGCCTGAAAAAGATTGTGTAAAGTTTATCTGTTCATATATATCAGCCTGGGAACAAAGGCCGGACAGAATGAGAAAAGACAGTTTTGTTCTCCAGAGGTTGCCACCACTAAACTGTGATATGGATTAGAAAAAATATTCCCACAAACACAGATGGGTATCACGGTGTTATTAACTGGCTAATGACTTTTTGTCTTCCTGGCTGTTTGCTTTGCTTCTACAGTCATGTTTCACGGTGGCACTTCATTGAACAAATAAATGTAAGTGCATATGACTTCTGCTTTATCCACTGGGCTTTGACTGAGGGAATTATCTGAGCATATTGAATTCATAGATCATTGTTGGTTGCTGGAGGCTTCAAAGTATCATTAATATTCTGATTCTGGAGATTTGTGAACTGCTCGCACCTTCCCTCTCTGTTATTGCAGCATTGTTCCAAGGGTGAAAAGAGACTCTGCTGGAGATTTTACATAACTTTGTGTGCTGACTTTGAAACGTGCAGATAGATACTGTAAACACTTAATTCCTTTGTGTTGACTGGCATGTATTCACTGCTGTGATCATGGCTGTCCCTGTTCTGTTCTATCTTGATGTAGAAAGTCAGGTCAACTACTACGACTGTTAAAGATCTACTGAGGATCAGTGGGCTTTGTCAGGCTTATGCAGAGAGGATTTATCTCTGTGCTTCCTTGTGGATTGGATTTTATTACCACAATAGTTTTCAAACTTCAGTTTTTCTGTTTAAACTGTTTTAGTGGAATTAATATTTTTGGTTCCTCTGACAGAGTCTGTGTGTTTGTAACACAAATCTAAACATTTATATGGACTTTATGTTGTGCCCTCTACGAATGGTACTATAGCCAATGACTACTAAAATGCATCTACAACTAAAAATACAACTAAAAAATATCATCCAATGATTACATTTGAGACTGTCCGGTAAATTACAGCTATAGTAAACATGGCACAATCGTGTAATATTTCGATACTCTTGTGAGGACTTGTATTGTGACTGCTAGTATTGGTCTTAGAACCACACGTTAACGTCAGTGACCTTGATTTGCAAGGTAAAAATAACAACAATGAAAAATTTGACAAAAATTACAAAACTAAAATAAAAAGTCTTGGAAAAAGTACATGTGTTTCAATTATTCATGGCTTTTATCTTAAACCTAACCATGTTTATTTATTGCCCAAATTTTACTTTGTGTTTGTGCCTGAACAACTAAAACACATCTCTATGTTTGCACAGTTGTAATCCAGCGTTATTGACAGTTTAGGATATTGAATTCTATAACACCAGCTTCCATTTGGATTCCTGGTTCCAAAGCAATTTCAACACACACCTTTTGGCCTGGAGGTGCTCTTTCAAATGCAAATGGCTATTTAGGTTGGAAAACGTGTTACATTTCCTATAAAAACTTCATTCGTAGCTTAGTTTCATAGGATTGTGGATTTTAGGACATATGGTTGCTGAGGTTAAACAGGGCAGCACAGAGGTAGAGTGGTTAGAAATGCTGCCTCACAGGTCCCCAGTTTGAATCCCTGACCAACTGCAACCTTTCTGTGTGGAGTTTTGGAGCATGCTCTCCCCACACATGTGTTGGTTTCCTCTGGAAACCTCTGCTCCAATGCAGTCCAAAGACATGCATGGTTGATCTCTAAATTGTTCATAGGTGTGAATGTGTGTGTCAATGGTTGTCTGTCTGTGTGTGTCTCTCTGTTTTGACCTGTCCAGGCTGGATCCAGCCTCTCACCTGGTGACAGCTGAGATAGGCTCCACCCCCCTGTAACCCTGAACACGATAAGTGGTTACAGATAATGGATGGATGGAATACATGTTCTAAAGACGGTGCACATTTTAGAAAGATCAACTATTCACAGTAAATAAAGAGAGAAAACATGACATTTTGTTTTTTTGTGCTCGTTTAAGTCTATTATTAGAAAATGTATTATAATTTTTAAACTTAATTTTCATTTAAGATAATTTAGGGACTTACATAAGACTTTAAGTTAGGCCAGATATAGTGGTTATGGTACGGCTGGAGAAAAATCCTTCTCTCAAAAAGAATGTAAAAGGAATAAATTAAAGAAAAATATTATTAGGAAATTTTCAAAAAGAAATCCTCATTTTAATATAAGCCTTTTTAATTCTTGCAAAAGATGCTTCTTATATAGTCCAACAATATATAAGTGATATACATTGCTCCTTTTGTGGATAATGCATTAAAAAGTTTCTCAGTTTCACAGATTCCACGTTTGTTGCCCATAATCTGCTGTTTTTGTTCCAGTCCTTCCATTTCAACTGTAAACCCCATTCACGGTAACACAACAAGGATGTTTCTACTAAAGACATTAACTTGTGAAGTTTATACACAGATACAGATAAACAATTTAATACATTTTTGCAGAAAACAAGAAAGAAATTTGGGAAAGAAGTAATGTGAATATTTGTGGCAACTCTCTCAGTATTCATTTGAGCATCTTGGGACTGTTGTTTTAAGGTGCACAAATCTACCCACTAACATCATTTTTTTTTTTTATACTAAAATGTAAAATATATTTAATGTCGATAAAATGTAATTAAAATACTGGATTTGATGTTATTAACAATACAATGAATAAGAACTAATAAAATTGAACCAAATCTGTACAGTTAATTTACTCTGGCAAAATGAAGAGCAAAACATATAAACACAATTCTAACATGACAATGCCCCACATAAAAGTGTTAAAAATAAGGAATGTAACATAATCAATGTTTATCCAATTGAAAGGTCAGTTTTCATCCCATTAAGTGCATTTCCCCCTCTGCTGCAGAACATCATACCTAAACTTTGATTCGGCCCATGTCAAAGATTGCTCTCCCTCTTAATGTTCAGACTCTCCATGACACTTCTGATTCACGTTAAAATATCATTAAAATAGATGTGAGCTTAACCCTCGGCTGTGAATGTTAAATCTATTACATTTGTGAAGGAAGCAGATGGGCTGATGAGGATTGATATGTGTGTGTGTGTTTATGTGTGTGTGTTGGGGGGCCACTATATGCACTTCCATCAAATTTTTTTTTCTGTGCTCTTTCCCATTAATCTGTCAAGGCGAGTGCAAAGACATTTCTACAAGCAACATGCTTCCACCTTTCAATTCATTGACAATGGCTCTCTTGTCCTCATCATCTGTGGTATTTTTTTGGGGAAATGTTGGATTAAGTCAATCTTACATGCCCATTCCTTTGTGCAGATGCTTAGACTCTTTTCAAAAGTTTGCCTAATCCTTTTCTCATTAAGAATGTGCTTTTGTGTGTCACTTTGTGATATTTTATGAATGGTGATGAAGCTAGCTGCTCGCCACAGAAGCATATGTGAAGTCTTTAAACAATAGTCAATGATTCAGAGAGTATAAGTGTTATCAAGTCACTGAATGGTCATTATTAGTTATTATATCCAGTAGATGTCCTGTAGAGCATTTACTACTGAGCATTAAGCTAGTTGTTGTCAATGGTTGTCATAAGGTGGCGTTTTGTGGCCTTGATATATGTATGTAATATGACCTAACCGCTGTAAATTATTTTTTGCCTAAATAATGTTGTTGCTCCACATGTTTTTTCATGACAGTAACACAACTTATGCTCTTATTTAACTACCAAGGATATATTCTAAAATAAACTGACTTTATTTTTTTAAAGCACAGTCTTGTCTTGGAAGCACTGGTGTAACCTCCAGTGTTGCTAATGATGCAGGGCCCATAGGCCATGTAGGAAGATGTTATTTACTACAAGACAGGCACCAGGGCCAATCAAAATAGTACTACTAGAACATAAATCCTACATCAAACCTAAAGGATATAGGTCAAGCTCTGACACTCTTTCAGCTGTGTTCTGTGCAGGGCAGAAATGACTGACAAACTTTTGACACATATGCAAGTAGCCCTTCGTAGTTTCTAATAAAAGCTAGTGGGGAAATATAGCATCGGATGTCACTAGCCTCTGAATATTTTAGGAGTAAGATTTTCAAAGATTTAAAAACATTGAAAGTGACGCCCTGTTGGTGCATTGCTACTGTTCTCAATGCTAGTGCAAAAATGAAATATTAACAGTTACATCAAATAACAACAATGTAGCTTCCTTATGCTTTTATGACTTTCTAACCAGTCTTTGTCCCCAAACTTTTTCATTTTATTTCCCAAGTGATGGCTTCTCCTGTAATTCAAAGACATTGTATGGCAGAAATATTTCCAAAAATGTCTAATAATGACAGCTCTGTATTGGATATAAAGTTGTGGGATGGCAGCATGAGTGAAATCTAGTTGGATCAGATGAATTATCATTAAATGAGTGCTACTGTGCAGGTTTTACTTGTTGACTCCTTCACTTATCTATTCCCTTCAAATGATTACAATGATTCCCATTAAATGGCACTTTCCTTCAATGTGGTGATGTGCTGTACGTCACACGCCAGCATACTTCACACATAATTATCAACTTCAAAGTCAGCTGAGTTAAAAGCCTGCTATGCTGCTGTTGCCTCCACTGTTCTCTTGTCAGTAATTAATAACTTAAAGAACTGAAGAAAGGAAGCTCAGAAAAAAAAAATTGTGGTTGTTTTAACTATTTTTAGTTAATAATACAAAATGAGGTGGCTTGAATATGACAGTCATGCATGCTGAACTCCCCAAAGTTTCTTTAAAAATAATGGGAAACTTTTCTAACTGGATTTGAGGCCATAGAGGCAAGTGCTCTAAGTGTTCGCAGTTACAATAATGAAAGGAATTACAAGCTTTAGAGAACAAAACTTGCTGCGGGGGGGGTGGTTTTTTTTTTCTACACTGTGCCCTTACTGTTACTTCCACAGTCCAACTTGAATTTGAAATGCTATTACAGTAATTAGAAACCAATGTTTGCTGAGCATAGAACAGAGCATTCAGGAACAGTTGTAAAAGCATGAGCTTGTTTCTACCATCCAAATTTCATGTATACAAAGCTTTCAGCAATGATTGTTGTGTTTGGTATTCACTGACATTATACAGTAGCTTAGAAACGTCCCCAGCAAAATTAGTTTAAATGTGTTTTTCACAAATTCCCCTTTTCGTATTATTTAGCTGCTATTATGCAGTGTTCACAGTGTGCTAAGGTCATGATTGCCAACTTACAGCATAACTAAACAGTAAAAAAAGCCTGTGTTTCTTGCTGCAATGTATCATGTACAAAACGTCTCAGAATCAAGTGTTTTAGGACACTGTTCATAAGTCAGTATTACTCAACTGGACTTCTTGCTTCTTGGTTCGCTACTTATCCAAGCACCTTCTTCAGTCTTAAGACGTCCAGCTGACATGATTCAATCTTCTGATAACCAAAACCTGGTTAAATGCATTCTATCCAAATAAACTGATCGCTGGATGCATTATGTGCTGATGGAGCACACACACCTGATGACTGAGTAAATTGTGGGTAACACAATTATTGGGTCAGTAAAGACTAAATGTAGCCTACACAAATCCGCAACTGCCAAGAGAAATTGTCAGACATTATTTTGCCCTAAAAACATGCAACCTGATATTTGGCCTACACCTATCAGTCAATTGTGCTGAACTTAATGGAAGAAGAAAAAAATAACTATAAACTAAAGCTAAAGCAGTAGTTACTTTACTGTAGGTTGTGGCCTGATGTCAGGCATTAATAATAAACATCTTTGTCAGGAAAATGACGGTTACTAAATCTTAAGATCAAAGACCAGAATCTTTATAAAAAAACACACTTTATGATTTACTCTGACTGCCTGACTGACTGTCAGCACCAACTAACCCAGACCAGAAAAACTCTGACTAGTCCTCACACTGAAATGACATTCATAATCAGCTCTCGTTAGGTGTGTGCCAGCTTTTAATGAAAGTTTGTGGACTTAGGCAAAAACGGGTTGAATAAACACATTATCTCCAAAACCACAATCTTTCTTTAAAATGAAACAACTGCTGAGTCCTAACACAGCCTTAATAAAGTTGAAAAGGGCTGTTATCATACAAACTGGATGTCACAGAGTATGTAGTGTCAACATATTTGCAACTTGTCATTTATGTTAATCAACAACTTATGCTTTTATGCTGACAGAAAATATAATCCATCTACACTGCAGTTTAGCTGTATACCTTTAGCTGTTAAAGTTTTTATCTATTTTTATTTTACTTTTACATATTATTGCATAATGCTTTATTTACTGTGACAAGCTTAACCTATTAATCAGTGACTCTGACTACCAACCACTGCACAAATCTTTTCATTTTAACCTTGATCCATATCGCTGAGGTCACTCATATGCAAACAGCATATGGATGCATGTCGGTGGAGGTCTCTGCTCCAGATGTGCATGAATTTCAAATTTGTCCCTGAAGTACATTAGTGCCTCACTCCCAACGTGTTATTTGATGCAGTCTGTTGGGAGATGTCAGGAATCCTTCACCATCAAGCTCTGCCTTCCCTCCTGTTATATTTGTGATTGTGACCCCAAACATATGCATTTATAAAAGAGCATATCCCATGATTAGGTTCACTTTTTGAACCAGTACTTATACACATTAATTAGCAGCCCAACAAATGATGAGAGTAGTTATAAAGTGAGGTAAAATGGAAAAATGACAGCTCTCCATTAGCAGCACAGCAAAGGGGTGGCTCAGTACTGAACACAACATTGATTTTGCAACCGTGCAAGAATAAGGATTTATTGAGTATTATTTTTCATCATAATGTGTGGACTGGACTATATTATGGATAGGTTATACGAGGTACCATCTCTATTCTACTGAACACCCTGTTGATATTCCTCCATTATCACCTGAGTGAACTGTATGCAGATAGTGATTAGAAGGCAGTGCAATCATTTCAGAGCAGCTCTATGTATCTTCAAAGTCACATCCAAAGTAAGATAAGAAAAGGAAACAGGAGGAGAAATAATGCCATTAGCTAGATAGTAAATGTGTCCAGTGAACACACACACAGGAGTGCTCAGGTCAGAGTGTATACACCATCTCTCTGCAAATTACTCCTGTACTCCTAGTTGCTTAATAGTATTGATCAGTCTGTCTTTTTCTATGTAGACATCAATTATTTTGGGCCACACCAAGAATGTATGAATGTAAGAGAATTTACAACAAGCTCAAAAACCACAAAGGTCTTTAATGCACTTTTATCCAAGACTGTGAAAACACAAGCAAAGTCGAACTGGCAACCACAGTCGCAACCACTGACTCCATGGATTCCTGATTCAACCAATCAAATGACAGGTAACATTTCGCAAACCTGTATCACTACTGCCCAAGCTGCTGAATGTCTAACTGCATACAAATCAGGTTTTTTATCTCTACATTTGTGATTTGCCTGTAGTGAGGCTTTAAACGGGCATGTTGGGCATCCAATCACTTCATGAAGTATTGATGGTTAAGTATGAAAGTCCAAAGTTTTTTTTATTCCCCTGGTGCAGTGTGACATAGAGACAGGCAGCTTACAGTTTTAGATAAATGGTAAATGGTCTGCATTTATATAGCGCTTTTTAACCTATTGGCACTCAAAGCACTTTACACTGCTTCTTATTCACCCATTCACACTCACAATCACACACACTAACACACCCATGGGGGAGCCGCTATGCAGGAGCAACTAAGTTGGGGTACTGTGTCTTGCTCAAGGACACTTTGCCATGTGACCGGAGGAGCCGTGGATATATATATATATATATATATATATATATATATATATATATATATAGATAGATAGATAGATAGATAGATAGATAGATAGATAGATAGATAGATATATAGATATAGATATATAGATATATATATAGATATATATATAGATATATATATAGATATATATATAGATATATATATAGATATATATATAGATATATATATAGATATATATATAGATATATAGATATATAGATATATAGATATATATATATATAGAGAGAGAGAGATAGTGAATATATCTACAATAAGACTGGTATCTATGATTCATGGCCTTGTTAGAGACATGCTAGGTAGAGTGAGATTTGAAATGTGATGAGGTGGATATAAATGGAATTGTATAGTGTACTGTACCATGACGTATTCTACAGTCTGTACAAGGTTAGCTAAAGTGAGGGATCCTCAAATGTCCATCAACAAAATACAGTATAATGGCAAGTAGCTTGGTATAAACTGCGGTTCTCTGTGATCCTCTGGGTTCTCACTCTGTCCCTTGAGGTGTACAGGTCAGATCAATCCCGAACATGTCCATTGCTGCTTTGACCAGTGTTTCAAACCTCTTCAGTCTGTGGAAAAGAAGCCTCTGTAGTTTTTTCCTGACCACAATGCATATGTCTTCACCTTATGTGGACCCCACAGTACATGTACAGGAAACTTAGAAAGTATGAGTCAAACACAACTTGGATTGGGGCTAAAAACAGTGTAGCTGTGCTGAGACTTACTGTTCTAAGCCTGAGCACATCACTATATATTTACAGGATGTGACTGTGGCGCAGGAAGATAGAGCGGTTATCCACCAATCTCACAGTTGTTGGTTCAATCCCTCTGGTCACATGTCGAAGTGTCCTTGAGCAAGACACTGCACCCCATCTTAGTTGCTCCTGGTGAGTGTTGGCCAGCTGCATAGCAGCTCCCCCACTGGTGTATGAGTGTGTGTGTGATTGTGAGTGTGAATGGGTGAATAAGAAGCAGTGTAAAGCGCTTTGAGTGCCAATAGGTAGAAAAGCGCTATATAAGTGCAGAACATTTACCATTTACTTTACTTTATCTCTAACTCAACAATGAAAAGGATCAAATCTAACTTTAAAATGTATTGGGCTCATTCATTCTTCCTGGAGATGAACACATTTTGGACATTGGGCATGAGGTGGTGCACCCAGGTCTCCCATCTATCTCAGTGCCAACACAGAGAAACACACACCCTCACATTCACACCTATGGGCAATTTAGAGTCACCAGTTAACTATACATACATGTCTTTGGACTGTGGGAGGAAACCTACACAAGCATGTGGAGAAAATGCAAACTCCACACAGAAAGGCCACAGTCAACAGGTGGATTTGAACTAGGGACCTTCTAGATGTGAGGCAGCAGCACTGACCACTCAACCATCGCGCTGCCCTAAATGTGTATCTTAACATTTAAATTACAGTTTTGTAGTAAATTTTCTCCAAACTAGCCAAAATGCTTTTGTTCCCACGTGTGACAGTCCTGTACATTACACACCCATCACCCTCCTTGTGACTCACTTTCCTTTAATAACTGTAGCCCTTCATTCATTGTATGGGACATAATCCATTCAGTACATTTCAGTTCCAATAAAAAATGTTTGCTTTGCACTTTATGTGTAAAATGAACATATTTTGTTCTGTCTGAAGTATTTACAGTTAATTTCGCAGTCAACATGCCAATGACTTGTCAAAATGTTACTCGTTGCACCGTTAACTGCTAATTCAGGTTTTTCTAGAATGAGCTGATACCCACTTTTAGTACATACAAATCATTTTTATGTCAGTATGAATCATTAAACAGGTTTGAACAACAGTATAATTTAAATTGGACTTAACAATAAATCACACATGTCTACATAGTTTTGACGGGAGGATTATTTTGCACATTCTCAAATTACGCAACCATTCAGCTGTGATGTTAATTATACTGCTGGATCCTATCAGTTTTTTTCTGTGTAATACACCTACTCACAGTGCATGCAAACACTGATCACTGATAATTCTTCTAACATACATTAGTCATAGCAAGTGCCTAGAACAAATTATTCAGAAAAAATTAGCAGCAGCAAATGACTGTTTTGTCACATTTGAATATATCCATATATAGAAGCCATCATATAAGTCATTTTCAGAAATGGGCTTTGGTAAATGTTTTCAGCATTAGTGGGGGTTTTTTGTCAGATTTTTGGCAGGAAGTCTGGCAGTACTCTTCTAAAACTCTTTTGATTTGGAACAATGGTAGTTATCAGTATAGAGAGACATACCTGCATGTTGACATGTTTCTCTGCAGAGCCACAGTATATATTTATGTCTCCACGCTGGCAATTGCTTTGGCTGCAGGCGTTTTGTTTTCAGGCTGTCTGTCCATCCTGTGCTGGTGAACACGATATCTCTGGAACACCTGTAGGGAATTTCATTACATATGGGACAAAGGTGCAAACTTAGACTATGAGTCTGCAAAGACATGACTATAAACTGCAGCATGACTGGCTTGCGGAGGCAAACAACTACAAGGCGGTAATTGTAGTTTCTTGTGTCTTTAATTTTTAAGCAGAGAGAATGATTGAGCAGCAGCCATAAAAATTAACTCTAGGGAATGCAACTAAGATAAGCAGCATATGGAATAAAAGATTTCACATCAAACTGTAATGAGAAATAGGAGGAGGTTTAACGTGCTGCACAAACAATCTGCAGATTTATGATCACACATGTCAGTCAGTTGAAATGACTGGCTTGCCATAATATAAATACATTTTGTGCTAAATGAAGCTTGTGAGCTTCTAACTTGTCTCGCTTCGACTTTGGGCTGTCAAATTTGAAGTATCTCAGATGTTCTTCAAAATGGTTGAACTAAGATTTGTGACACATAACTTGAAAGTTGTACATATTATGTTTAATGTTGGATGTCACATGTGGGTTTTTTTACGTATTACCAAAGTCACAGAAAAAAAACAAGGTCTCGATTTCTTGATTTCAAATACAGTTTTGATGTATGACTCCCCACCCACCCCTTACTTCCCACATCCCACTCCTCCTCTCCCTTCTTGGTTACCTTTTGGAAACACTATGATGTTAAAAAAGTGTTCCTATATATAATAACTCCTGTAGCTCTAGGTACCTCTTGAGCCTAATTAGGACCCAAAAATAAAGGAGGGTAAAACACTGCACAAAGAGAAACAGATGAGATGCTGAATTCAAAGAGCGACTCCCTTCTGTAGCTGCAGGCTTTTTTTTTTTTTTTTTTGAATTTGGGGTAACAGCAGGGTTCATTTGCAACACCCAGGGGATCTTTCAGTAGATTGCCAAGTCTCAGGAGAAGAGAAGGGAGGAGTGGCAGCATGAGTGGCAGATCTGTTGCTTTGCTCTCAAAAACCAATGATTAGAGGAAAGATACAAATATTGTGCTTCCGACCCTGCCACCAGGGCTCAGTGATTCAGAGTCAACAGTAAGTATAGATCAATACACTGCAGAAAATAGGGCTTTGGTGTAATCGTAATGCATTATTTCTGCAACGACTGCATCTTTTGTTGCACAAAGACACACAAACAAAGTTGTTATCAAGGTGCACACCGCAGTAGCACAAATCAGATAAAGAAAATATCAGCGCTCGTTACTAATAACATTACTTGCTGTGCATGTTCACTTCATGGTCAAGATACACTTACCTAAGCCAAATGGTAAGACCTCTGAGCAGCTGTTCCTACTAATTATCATGCCCATTCATAGTTTTATTGATTTATGGGAATCACATATGGAGGCAAATGTGCTGAAATTTTTAATTTCAGAATATTGAATTAATCTTAAAAACTATAAAGATATATATATATATATATATATATATATATATATATACACAAACTATAAAAATATATATTTTACCTGGATGTTTGTAATTGAGTTTCTTCAATTGAATCACTGACTGAAATGAGTAAGTTAGATTCCAGTGCTGTGTTTTTGTGCTGCAAACACTCACATCTATACACACATAGACTCAGCATCACTCTGCTGTCATTCATACACAGACTGCGTTGGATCCTAGCATGTCACACATCAGCTGGTCTGCTTTTAACACAGTTGACAGTGATGTGGTAACATGTGCTTGATTGCCCTTGACCTTGCACAATAAATGACCACACACACACACACACACACACACACACACACACACACACACACATAAATACAAGAGACACTAATCCTTATAGGTCTTTCTTTGCCCCTGCCTTCTCTTCCTGTACTCTTGACATAGTATAGGCTATTCAGAATGACTATTTCAAACAACAGGATTTTTTTCTAGTGAAACACAATGTGCTCATTCCAAACAATACATGTATTGAAAGTGGGCTAACTAAGGTGATGTTTTTTCATCTTGGGTGAGGGATCCAAGGACAAGGTCAGTGGTCCTAACTTTTCGGATGTGTTAGATAATTTACTGCCTTGCTTGTCATTGCTTCCTTTGTTGCTACTAGATTGCTTTAAGTTAGCTTCATTCCAAAAAAAAAAAAGAAAAAAAGAATATTCTCTTTTTAACATGCTAAGATCATGCTAACATCATACAAACTAATAACAAGTACATTACTTCTTAAAATATAATTTATAATATAATAATAAATATAAATATTTGAAAAATATTTGAATTTACAGTGAACTCTCTGCTGGTAAAATGGGCATTTCAATGTTTTACAAATACATATAGTAGGATTTAGTTGAGTGATGCCTAAATTATATATATTAATATATGATGATCACTATGTATTTTTTGTTCCTAATGTATATTCAGAAACAACTGCTGTGGGCAAACAGATAAAGGTATTACCAATGTGGTTCTTAAGTAACTTAAATGGGAAACAGGAATAATGTCCTGGTGGTACCAAGGTAGATTTTACTTCAGAAATGATTTAACATGACAGAAATGTGATGTGATGAAATCTCCAGTAAAACTCATTAAGTAGTAAAATCTGCAATAAAAAAAATACTCCATCTTCATAATCTTATGAGTCAACCCCAGGCTTTTAATTGATAACCAAAGTATTAACTTTCTCACGAATGATGATTGAACTGTCCCACAGACACAGGGATAATACCTTTGGAAAGGCCAGTTCAAACATCTTTGTGAATTAATGGGTGTTTAATATTATAATGTGGTACTATAGAATGAATAAATGCAAATGCTCTATAATTATAATATGATGTGTGCTCCTATACTTGAAACTTGCCATATGGTAAAAATATAATTATTAAATGCCAGCGCCCAAGTGGGCATAAATCAGTAAATCACCTTTCCTCTGAAAGAATGGTTACATCTTTGTTCTGTACCATATGTAAACGTCTCCTATGGGTTCTAACAGTATATAACTAAAATCAGTGCAGAATCCATTTACTTTGAGATTTAACACGAGTCAAATTCATCAAACTAAGTTAGCAGAGCAGCCTAATGTGTCTGGTTTGCTGGAGTCACCAGAAGTCAACTTATTAGCTTAGCTAGCAGCCTGCAAAGAACCAGCTAACTTGGACAATACTTCTTCTGTAGTAAAGTGATGAAAACTGTGTCCAACTAAGCTAACTGTCAAGCTATGAATGCTAAGTTATTATATTTAGATACTAAAAAAAATGGAGAAGTGTACTATAAATCACTACAGTATATTAATGTAAGTGTGGCGAGGTGTGTATTTTATTGTATTTTCCATATCTTAAGCATGGCGGTTTATGATGCATACATTTTTGGCCTAGGGTCCCAACAGACTCTAGGGTCGCTACATCTACACATCGTCTGTCTTACTGTCATACAGCATGATTTCTTTTAAATATTCTGAAGAAATACAATATTCATCACTATTGTATTGTGCATTTTGAACATATAAAATTGTTCACGCACACTGTGGGTTGTTATAGTGACAATTCAGCAAAAGAAAGGCAACAACATTGGCCACATTTATCAACTATGCCTATGGATTTGTGCCCAAATCATCCATAAGCTTGTTCCTGCGAACAGTGAGGTTTTTAGGCGTCTTGTTGTGCTTGAACCTCTCCTGACTAGGCGTAGTGGCGAATTTCCAACCGTAAACAGGTGTACAGTGAGCGATTCATGATTTGTACCATTCCTATAGACACATCAACCCCAACTACATTGCCAAGCATGTAATAATAGACATACTGTAAACTACTGCTGCTAAATTACTGGATTGATTTGGATTATCATTTGGGAAAACAAATGTTTCTCATTGTTCTTGCAATGCATCAGTGTGCGCATGCAAAATACAATCATCAGTCGGCATTAACATTTAACTATAATCTTCTATTATGTTTAAGTTAGATGAGACAATACAATTAAAAATGCATTTTAATCTAATCTTGTAATCTCTGAATTTCACAGAAATGATACTGCAGCAAACTGTGTTCTACAAAACGTTTGTCAGTCACCTGTTCCCACACTGTAATCAGACTAAACTGTCTGTGTTTAAATCTTTATGTGTTATCATGGTGATCTTCAGTGTTAAGCTACTGTATAATACAGTCTTACATAGAGTTTGATATTACTGTATGTCCCAACAACAAGCATAAGTTAGTGTGGCACCAGCCGGCATGTCTGCAAGGTGGTGAGCTCTTACACTACTCATCACTTGTGTTCTCACCACATTCCTACAAAGGAATAATTTGTATGGCACCAAAGAAGTGTGGACATTTAAAACACAATGCAAATGAAATGTATTATTCCTCATTGAGTGAAGCAGTGTGTGTGCTTTGATAAATACCAATATTGTACATCATTTTTTATATTTTTAACACAGTGAATGAACATTTTTATAAATGAGGCCCCAGGTTTTTTATTACCTCTGCTAAGATGCTTTAGTTTTGCTCCTATTTGTTCGAAGAAGATCTCTCTGTAAGACATCAAAGAAATCAAAAGGTTTGTTGCAAGGCAGAACTTTTTTTTGTAATTTAATATACCAGCTGTTGAAAATGTAACACAAGAGTTGCATTTGGTGATGTATTTATAAGCTGGTAAGGTGTTTGTACGGAGCAGGTTGGGGGTGGTCTTTGAAATGAGAGACACTTTGTGTCTTGTGTGGTAGCATTTGTCTGTTTGGTTTGTTAAATCATTGTTGTTCTGTCATTTACCCACACTACGATCTTTCCCTAACCATAATCAACCCTCCCTAACCCTAACCAGCCTATTCCCATTCATTCTAACTATAGGCCTGCGTTCTTTGTGCCTCAACCAGTCAACATAATATTGCATTATAGTGTTCTACAAAGCCTGCCAGCACATGGGGCAGGGACGTACTGACCTATAGCTATGATGGTGATGAAAAACCATACAATTGTATTGTGGCTTTGGTTGTAAGAAGTAGTCTTTTTAAAAGAATAGAGTCTTTTTAAAAAGAGGGTGGAATTATTTCTTTATCTTTTTTTTGTTATTGATTTTTTTATGTTTACTTTTTTAATCATTCTGTGTGCTTTTGGTAATTCAGTGTCTATTTTAATAGACGTGTTTCTTTTTTTCTCTTCATTTTTTTTTGATAGTTTTAATGTAAAGTTGAAATGGCCTTTGCACAACATTTTCATTTCTTGGCTTAATTACCCACTCTTACAGATTTTTACTGATAAAAATCTCTTCAAATTTGTAATTATGCACTGGAAATAAAAGCGTATGTCTAAGCTGAGATGATGAGCATTGAATGAGTGACAAGCACTGAGAAACAGCCAGCTTACGGGATGAGAAATGCACTGTTTCTTCATAAGCCAGCTGCAGTTTCTAATCCAAGGCTTGATGAGGTGAACCATCTTCTGCCTGGGAACCTCTCTGTGCTTTTTTAGGAGTTACTGTTTGTAGGAGAGGCTTTGCAGTGTAGAGGCTGCTGCTCCCTGTAGCTACAAGCTGCCCTCCAGGGAAAATAGTAAGGAAAAAGTGTTTTAAAGTGCAACTGAAACACTCTTGTTGTTGTTTCAATTTTATGATAACAATAAAGAGAAAAATAAGCAACAATACATTAAATTTTAGTGACCCCGAGAGTTAGCTGGATAAACATTATGTTTTAATATATTGACCCAAGGTATTGAGAGCACATCCTCTGCAATGCTGCGCATGTTTCTAATTCAATATCCAGTAATATTATATAATGTTGGATATACACACACACTCTTCTCTGTACTCTGGACAGAGATCTCAGATGTTGTTGCTGGTATCTACTGGAGCCATTCTCCCACTTGTGGCACCACCACTCCAGCTCATCTTTCAACCCTTGGTATTTCTTGAGTTTATGTTTATTCTTCCTGATGTTGCGATTGCTACATATATCACAATGGCTACTTTCTTCTGCTTGTCCAACACTGTTATGTCAGGCCCTCTCTTTGAGTACATCGAGTTCATCATTAGGAAATGGAAAGAATATGTCTCACATCAAGTCTTTCTAGAGCAGGTCATCCTCAGAAAAGTGACTATGAAAAAAAGGAGAGTAGTGAGGGAGGCAACCAAGGTGCCTACTGTGTGACTCCTCAGCCGCTGAGATGAGAGATTTATGAGTCTAATATTTATTTAATTCATTCATTCTTAATAGTAAACTTAATACTAAGGCATCAGTGCTCACAAATGCATATATCCAAAAACATGTGGACAAAGCCTGACACAGTGCAGGTCTCCCTTTGCTTGCTGTCATTTTCCACCAATGTCTCCTGCCTTTGCCTCAGGGGAATTTACTGGCAAGTTTTCCCTCCCCACCAAAAAATGAACCCTGTGGTATTTTGCAAAAGAATGAGAATTGTTGTGCAGCTTTCATAATGGGGCGTTTGCATCAAATCACTGGAGTGGCCTGACACCTACGATCTGGGGAAATCTCGACAAAACATGGCTGGTAATGATGAAT
This sequence comes from Channa argus, assembly GCF_033026475.1. Lineage (NCBI taxonomy): Eukaryota > Metazoa > Chordata > Actinopteri > Anabantiformes > Channidae > Channa > Channa argus. The sequence goes on along the minus strand of NC_090220.1, from coordinate 9,301,521 downwards.
TTAAATGCAAATGGCAACTTGACGGGGGAAACAAATTACACCCATCACTTGGCTAAATTGCTCCAAATTGAAGACGAGTCCCCGAACCTGAGCACACTGCACCACTGCTTTATGAAAAAATAGAATATGGAAAACAAGGTAATAGCTAATTTTCCCTCATCCAGTTGCCATGGCCTGGGGAAATATCTGGAAGTACTGATTTTGATGTATGATTACAGATCGTACACACAAATTTGATTCTTGTAACTTGAGAAGCAATGACCATTTCCTGTTTGCCAGCGCATTGTCTTTCTCTGAGTGAATAACAACAGGAAAAGCTTTTACGGCCACTTGTCTACATTGTTTCCTCAATTGTGAAAGACGGCATCCTGCCCAAGTGCCTCAGCAGAGTAATGAGGAATCACAGCCACTGTTTATACTCACATTCTTTTTGTGTCTGTAGGAGTTTCACCTGTTGTAGCACTGTGAGTTTGACCAAGTGGCTTTTTGGTGTCTGACAGATCGACTGGATGACACTCTGTTGACCTTTCTCCATCCCGTTCCAGCTGCCACACATTTATTTCCTGCACACCTTCAACACTGACTAAATGTTCACTTCATTGAGAAGAGCTAACATGGGAGGGGAATATTGTCTCTTTTTTCCCATTAAGTCACTGAGGATAAAAGAACACTCTCCTCCTTTTCACCCATCCACTCTCAGTCCCCACCCCCCACCCCCTCCTCTCGCACTCTCTGTTATCCTCAGAGCAGGGAATGCAGGGAGTGTCCAAGATCAGCGTTGGAGTTAGGCACAGAATACAGATCAGCAGTAGGGAGAAGTGATGCCCAGACTGCTTAGCATACCAAATTGACCTCTAGCTCAAAAAAACCCACCACTCTGACTAACCCCACCTCCTAGCCCCACTACCACAGAGCAGCACCCACCATAATACCATTTTCTGACTCGGTGCTTACAGCATTTTTATTGATGAGTGAGCTTAATCATTGTTCAAGCCATGGGTGTGTTTGTCTGCTATGCAATTTGCAGCAAAATGAAGCCCTTGTGAGGCTCTGGTTTGTTTTGTTCTTTGTTTCCCTCCCCCTTACACCCTCCTCGCTGTCAACCAGAGAAAAGACAGAGTTCACTGAGGCTTGACTAGAGTTGCAGTTTCATTCACTTCCTGTTACGTGTTTCAAAGCCATGATTTGTTCAGAAAATTACCAAACATAAGAAGTAAATTACTTTAGTTGACAGTGGTTAGTCTACACAGAAAAATCTGTGCCAGCTGTTGCATGGATTTATTAATGGGCTCCCACGCACAGACCACAGAAAAGCCAGACCACACAACATTTTTAGTGCTTTTGAGTCGGTCAGTTGTTTGGATGTTTCGTGTCTGTGTTTGGTCAATCTGTCCTTTTTTAAAATTTGATGTCTGTTTTTAGTTATTCCTTGTGTATTTATGGTCCTTTTGTGTCTTTTTTTGGATGTTTCTGTCATTTGGTGTCTATAATTGGACATTAATAAATATTCTGGAGGCTATGTTTATATTTGAAAGTTGTGTGTATGGTCATCTGCCTGTTTTTGGACATTTCTTGACTATCTGTCATTCTGTAATTTTCCTCCGGTTTTGAAGTGTTTTTTTTTTAGGTAATTTTTTGTCATTTTAGGCCCTTTCTACATCTTTTTGGGGTTGTTGTGAATCTCTTTGTGTCTTTTAACTGGGGCTCTGATCTCTTTGTTCCTTTGGTAGGCCTATCCAGTAATCCACCCTTAAGCTGTTATGACTCATTTGAAACCAGGACCGAATTATTTAATACGCCAGCTTGTATCAACCTTTACATTCAAACTGGAATGAGGATAGTTAGTTTAATGCATAAAGAGGAGATTAAAGACTAAGCAGTTTTAAATAGAGTTATCAACAACAGTATTGCACTGTCTCAAATAGCCTTGCCACCGCAGAGGGATATCCCAGGAGGCCTCTAAAAATATGCAGTAATTAAGTGCTCACCTCATTCTAATGGGATTATTACAGTAAAAATATCCTAAGACATATTTTTATCCTTAGGACGCAAAATGAGGAGCTGAACCATATATTTCACTAAAGAACAAGTTAGGAAGATGTCTCCCACCCGTGCTATTGCAATATTTCAATGATTAAATGCAGACACTGATTAACTTGAGAACTTTCACCACCCACAAGGACTTAAAAATGTATATTAACTGTTATGAAATTAAAGTGTGGGTGTTTTTTTGATCAGAAGATCAAACACTGTTTCTTACAATAGTGATTAGGAGAAAGCTTTATACACAGTGTCCAGAAAAATACCCTAAATATTTGATCACATATATCAAAAAAACAATGTATATTTAGGATGGGAAAAGAAGAATTAATTTAATTTATAACCTGCCTGATGGAAATTAGAATAGAGGGGTCCTGAGAGGAATACCACATAATGACATTTTACAATAAGACGTGCAAAATTTATAGTTATCTCGTTAACTTGATTGGCCTGAATACTTCCAGAATAATGCTATTAACACTAATTTAGCACCACACACACACACACACATATACACACAAAACAGATGACACACCACAGACTTGAGTTTATAGGCAACAAATGTCACTTTGATGAAGTTTCAGGAAATACTGTGATTTCCTTTAAAGGTAAATAACCGCCCTTTTCCCCTTAATCGTCTCCAACCACTGGAAATGCCCTAACATAAAGTAACTCTGTCAGATGAAAGTGACAACATTTTTTGAGATGTTCACTTTCAGCGTATTTTCAGCTTGTCATTTACGATAATTAACAACACATTCTTTACATTAAAAAAAAACCTGACCTGGTTGCAATTGTAATTCATTTTTGTAGTTACAGTTGTAGGGTAATTTCATATTAGCCAATTTGAGTGTTATCATGTCATTAAATGGCAAGTTATTAATACTAATCAGCACAGATCTGCTTTTGTAGGTCACCTACCGTAACACCCATTGTTATAGTTTTTATGAAAAAGACCTGAAGAATTGACCACATCTAGCAGCCCATGGAAATGTTACAGACATTTTGTGTTAATTTTTGCACCTGATTTTAATTTTTCTGTAATTTTTCTAGCCCTATCTTGTTTTTTTCAAAATTAGCCAGTGTGTTATTCTTTTTTTTTTTGTTTGTTTGTTTTGTGCCAGACTTAAACAACAATCTATTATATAATATGAGAATCAGGTACCTACTTGCTCAAAGCTATAGTGCTGGTAACAACAGGAGACAGGGTTGAGATGTTAGCAATAAAGTTGATGATCATGTAACCATAGTTCAAAAATGCAGCACATCTATAATATACCCGTTATGTACCCAAGACACTAATACATTACAGTAAAACACTGTCAGGGCTTAGAAAATCCACCATCCATCACATACATTCGTCTTGATTTAACTGTAAGCTACTGTATCCGATGTTCTGTAGTTGTTTGTTGAGTTCCTGTTTAGTTAGAACATTAGACCTTTCTGTAACACTTAACAATTTAGTTGAATGTGAGTTATATTTTACAACAAATAATGATAGTTCTCAGTCTAGATTAGCATTTGAACCTGGAGTCCAACAAACAAACACACTCATGCCAGCATCTATGTTTAACAATCCCAGCCTTTCTTTCCAAAGCTTTGGCTACATTTTTTAAGGGGAATATCACAGTGGGCTTGTCCACTATTTCCTAATGTCCTGTCAACCGTTATGTGGTTTTGTGACACTACTTGCTGCAATTTAGAGACAGAGAAAAACACTGCTAAGGGCAGCATTAGAAGCCATGCAGTGGCTTGTACACAGTAATTTGTACTAAGTGGTTGAGCCACAAGGATGCCCTGGTCACTTGGGATTTATATACTGCCACTGGTTCAATGTCCACAGGTGCAACACACACTTGTCAAACAGACTGAAACCAAGCCGAGCTCTCTTTTCTCCCAAAAACAGTCATGAATCTGACCATGTAGTGTGCAGTCATGACAGTAAGGCAGCAGTGAGCTGGACAGCTACGCTGCTGTTTGATGGGCCCTGGGCTATAAATCTTAAACCCAGAGGCACTCATAAGAACATGTTGCCCCAGTATGTGCACGACTTCAGCAGTGGAATTTATGATACCTATAGCAGAATCATCATGCATCACTCCAAGTGCTCCATAACCGTAACATTATGGGCTAATTTAAATCTCATAGGGATTAGTGTCATAATGGAGCTCTCTCTAATTGGTGTTTTGATGACATCATCAATGTCTTAACTCACTTGTTAGTCTCAGCTTTGCTCTCCAAGATCCTGGTAGAGGGATTAATGTTGGTGCTTGAAGGAAAAATGTTTCCAATAGATGATTATGGAAGCACTCAAACCTCCTCAGATATGTTGCTTGACATTGTAGCGTGATTGTAGCGTGATTCTTAATTCTTCAAGTCCTGTGCTGCGACAGATTGCTCATTTGTCGCAACAAACTGTAAACCAACGAGTTTTTCAAAGCTATCAATGTTTAAACACATTGATAGCCGCAGCCGGTGCACACACATGCCGAGGAGCTTGAGGAGCTTGTGCATGGTTCCATAGACCCTTAAGTCTCTACCAGCTTTGCACACCTGCACACCTTTCTTAGTACATCCTGTCAGTGTGAGTGTTGAAGGGCAAATTTACCTATTTAAAATAAACCTACAACAAAGTATGCAAGAAGTGAAGAGGTCTGAATATTTTAAATGTCTGTGTAGATAGCAGGTTACACACAAAGAAAACATTTTAATTCTAGTTTCCAGTTTTAAATTTTAGTTTCAATAATAATAATGATGTCAAACCTTGCTTGAAACTACCAACAAGGATGCCTTGAAACAGCACAAGTGTGAAAAAGACTGTAAGGCCACAGATCTGGAGGGATTAATTCCTGGAGAAGATTTTTCTTATGAATGACAGGTATTTGACAGTAAGCAGCGCAAAACATAATCTGTGGCCCGATTTGTGAACACCTGACTTGAAGCTAAGAAATCCCATTCAAACTTTGAGAATCCCACCCTGCCAGGTCTCATGTTTGCTGTGATAGATCACCTACTTTACTGCACATTAGATCATTTTCAGGTCTGTGCTTCTCCTTTTCAAGAATTTATGGTGAATTTATGGTTCTTCTGAAGATGATAACGATATATTCTATATTTATGTAGACTGAGAATGTATGAGCTATCCTTATTTACCATTAACGTACTCAAGGCTTCTGAAAATGAAATGGAGATTGATCTTGTCAAAGACTGTATACTAGCTGCTGTTAAGCCAGTAAGTTTTATGAGCTGATTTATTTTTGCTGTGATTACAAGGCTCATTAACAAAGGTTGGGCTGATGTGTCCACCTTGTTTAGTTGTCCTCTTTCCTGGAGATCCACTGAAAGCGGAGATTGATAACTGCCTTGGCTCCATCCTTGTTCTTTAAGGGAACTTTGATTTTGGACATATAGTTATTCAAGTTGTTTCAGCGGTTTTTTCGCATCAGTAGGCTGGTGTGTCCCTTGGCTCTGCTGTTTTCATACTGGAATGTGGATTTTGGGACATTGGTAAGTTTCACAATACAGTGCTGCTGAGAGTATCTGTGCTATGATTGTAAATTAGGCTCTTTGAGAGTATGCTTGATGTTTTCAGCCCAGTGGTGAGGAGCCATCATGTTGTTTGAAGTCCTCCAAATATAATTACTGCACTCTAGCAGTAGACAGTGGGTTTACTTTGACATTGGATTGTTTGAGATATGGCCCCAGTGTTATTATATCTATATACTAGGAGTGTAACGATAGACAGAAATTATAGCTTGTTATCTGCTTTAGTTTTTAATTCATAGTTTATTTTTTGTACAGTACAGGAAAAAAATTACATCATATGACATTTGATAACATCAACATTTAATTATTTATTTATATGACAACCATCCATTGTGAGTGCTGCAGCACTTTGGACCACTACTAGACAACAGCAGCTTTTGCTTTTGCTCGACTTCCTGGCTAAAATAGGACAAGAGGGAGTTTTATACCCAGGCTAATTTACCTACAGGATGTGTTTAAAACCTATGTTTGAATATGGTCATAGACCTGCTGCAATAAAAAGCATTTTTCCATTAGTCTGAATTTCCAAAGAAAGGCTGTTACGATGATGATGTTCGTTCTACACTTGTTTGTTTTGCCTTGCAGTGTACCCAATCTCCACTCAAAGATGTGGGCTCACTGCTTTCATCTTATCCACTTGTCTTTGTTCCTTATTGTATTTTACCAGCAAGCCTAAACAGAACTTAATGATAAGAGAGGGTCTTCTAGCATTTGCTTGCACTACCTATGATGTTTGCTGGCCAGTCTTTGTTAGAATTTAACACCAGAGTAAAATATGGCCCACAATCACTTCTATGACAGGTGCTCAGTGGTGCATAGTCTGAAAAATTCAAGTCTTTAAAATGGCCCAGGTGATTCTCATGCCTTCCCATTTTGGACCCATAGAACATGTACTCCAGTGACCCTCTCCATTTGTGGCTTTTAGCTATGTCAGGTAAAATAAAATAATCTCTAACAAATTTTCCAAATTCTATTGATCCAAATGAAAGGCTGATAATAGTCTATTAATTTGGTTTGTGATGCTTAGAAAAATGTATTCACTGCTCTATAGTTGCTCCTTTTGCAATGAGTAGAATTTTTATTTAATTCATGCATTTATTAATATGTTCATTCATTTGGGCCAGCGCGTCTAATGATAAGCATGGAAGTTTCAATGCCACCATTGGACCCTGCCTCAAAATTGCTTCACTGCTAATCCTGGAGGATGGGTTTATTGACCTCCTGTCCGTCACTCAGTAGGTTTGTACAGGAATTGGACAAAACAAGCCTGCTGTTAACTACTGTCAAAGAGTGCATTTAGTACAAATCTGTACCATCTTGATGGTCCTGTACTAAAGTTGTTCTATGTGTACCTTTATATCCGTAGTAGATGCCTTCAGTATATTTGTACCTGCAGTATATTTATCTCTGTCTCTTTGTCCACATTGCTAAGAGATGAAAGTATACATCCAACCAGCTGCTTACAATAGTTAGTGGCAAGTAGTTTTCACTTAAGTAAAATCTTCCAGCCCATTCGCTTTCCCAAGACGTCGCTATGACATTCTGCGTTACATGCTGATGCAGAAGGTGCCCACTTGCGTCTCTGAAGCTCAGAGGTTAATTAGAAACCCCGGCACCTTAATATTTGACGCCAAAATCGATGACATAAAATAAGAACTGAAAAAGTCCCATAGTGAGGGTGACGGGGTTGTGGATGGTAGGCAGGAGACCGGGATTTGACTGTAGTTCGAGATAATGTTTGTTTTTATATAATTTTTGTAAACGTAACCTTACCCTGACGTTTTTGTGCCTAACCGTAACAGTAGTTGTTTGTTACCGTAACGCTGCCCTGAAGATATTTTCCCTAAGACTAATGTAGTTTTTTTGTGCATATAAAATCGTTCCTATACTGATGCCAAAGTGCACCAGCAACTTCACTACGTAGTGGACGCAGTGTTTCCCTGGGTGACAAATAGTGGCGGTCCGGGAGAGTCCAACAGTAAAATTAGCCAATATGATACGCCAAAGGGCGTACAAAGCAGCACAATTTGAAGCCTTAGGAGCTTCAATATCTGACACTGTGGGATAAGAACGTGTTGAATCTTCACATTTCTAGAGATGGCAAACTTAACCACTCACTTTCACGTGTACTGTTTTGTGGTTGGGTGTTCCTGAAAGGCTGGGACAAACATATTCATGGCACATTTCTGATCACAGCAGAAAAAACAGTAGTAGGACATTAGTAGAGTACGTTGTTCCAGCCATAGTTAGCTTTCTAATTCTATAATTGTGAAGGTTTTTTTTTGTCTCATGATTGACAAAGTGTCAGAAAGCTTGTGTACCTCACACACAGACACACAGTTTGGCTGCTGACTTGCATCAGTCAGTGAGCTGATCAGTCAGCTGCAGTTCAAGTGTTGAGGGGCAGAGCAGGGATGATAAGTTGTGAAGGCTGGCAGAGTGTCTGGCGATTAGGCTGGCATTGCTCAGCACTGTGCCGTCCCAGGCTTTCCTCCCATGCCAAAGCTAGCATCACACAAATAACAGAGCAGGGGGAACTAGTGACAGCAGCTAGTAAGAGATAAAAATCTGCTCAGAAATGAAGACACAACCGAAAAACAAACTGGGGGCTAGGAGGCTACCTGTCAATCAATTCTTTGTCGTGATAGGCTCAAGTTTCGCCTAGCTGAATATGAAGTGACAGCAGTGTGTGTGTGTGTGTGTGTGTGTGTGTGTGTGTGACTTTGTGGGGGGTAACTGCTTTGTTTTCTGAAAAGGTGTGCTCTGTCACTGTCAGGACTGACATCATAATCGACACACGTAAGATGAAGGATGACCTTATACACGATGATGCAATAAGAAATTAACTATGGCAATAAGCAAATGGCTTTCATCAGCCCTGAACACATACATAAAATAACACACGTCCATTTTCTGCTTTACTGTGCCTTCAATGACTGGTAATGTTTTAACCAGGAAACAGTGTCTTTTGAAGAAGTAATCCAAGACCAGAGCAGATGGAAACTTATTGCTGAAAATACACCATCACCTCTCTTTCTCCTCACTCTTTTGTCCACTTGGGGTATAATCTCAATTCTCAAACAGAAGACACCTTTGCCTTCAGTGTTTCCCAGCATGGCGCCTACAGAATAGAAAACGAAGATGGAGAGCTGAACGGTACGAAAGATGAGTGGACCCAGCAGCGGCTAGTGCTTTGTGTGTCACCTTAGGGCTGGAGATAGTCTGTTATCTAATAAGTGCACAGACACACAGTTATGCTGAACAAGACCAGAGGGAGAGCACACTCTGACTTCAAAGTGCTATTGTTAGTTGCCTTGTAGTTTGTAGAATAGACTTTTTTTTTTACCTTTTGCTGCTGGATTCAAAATCGCTTCTTGAGCAAGTAGAATGATCTGTGAGGCAGCATTGGAGAATGTAATCCTTTACTTTCTTCATCTCTTACAGTGATAGTAGTACTCTCTCTTCCCAATACCTTTATTCTGCTATGAGATACATTTATTTATGGATAAGATAATCAGTGGTGGCAGGAGCCCACTAAGGTCAGTAGTCTGGTAAAATGCAAGAACTTGCTTAATAAGCAGCCCATTAAATGTAAAAGTAGCAGTTCTGGTTCAGGCCTGGTTCGGTGTTTGATTTAAATCTACATATTCTTCCACTCGTGGCCAGTATTCGGTATTAACTACAGCAATAACACACATTGTCTGTAGTTGGTGCCAAATTTTAAAATGACCACAGCTACTACTATTATTATTATCACTGTTGTTAATATTGTTTTGCCTGTATGTGGTAACAAACATGGCATCTGCAGTTCTAAGCGACTGATTTCACTTTCCTACAGGTGGACGTGGTAACAGCTCCGCCTTGTGCGGGATCTGCAGCCCGAATGCGCGTGAATGAGTTATTCCATTAGTAACATTAAAGTGCAGTTCTGCACCCTGTATATTTTGTGTAACTTTGCATCAATTTGCTAAGCTTTTGTAGCCACCATAGCATGCGTATGTTTATAGTCTTATACAAATGCACCTCTTTGTTAAGTTACTTTCATTAAGCCTTGGCACTCCAACAACCACACACATTTTTTTCCATTTCAGTTTTTATTTTTTTTCCCTTTTTCTCAGCCTTCTTGAATTCTGCCACTTTTCATTTGTAATAACCCAATGTATGTGTATGAGCAGGTTGGAACTGCTGCAGGCTGCCTACTGATAACCCTGTCAAACAACACAGCAACACCAACTGCCTGCTCTCCTGGAAGGGGTTTGCTCCTCTGCTAATGGAGACCAACTTTGGCTCCACCAGAGGAAGAGGCGTGTCACAACACTCATTATCTTCTTATGAAAAACACTGGCACAGTACATAAACCCTTCACACACATTTGACTGAGTTTATGTAGAACTCATAAGTTCTGTCTGTTAAAATGCGTCAGAATGTTGTCCAGAATAAACAGCTAAAAAGAAATTGCTTTGTATTGCTCCTCTTTTCTGATTTACTTACACACAATTTACACAAACAATAACTGTAAATAAAAGCACAGTATCACAAAAATGATGTGATGAAATAAATGAAATGGGAACTGATCAGCTAATATAGCGGTTTTATCCAAAGGACTTTACAACTTTGCTTCTAAAAATAAATTTCCTTAACACAGGGCCAAAATGACAAATGTGGTACAACTGAAAGTAAGAGATCTTTATTTCAATAGTATTAATTTTCATGCAGTATGACAAATGAAAAACAAACCAAGGACATTTCGAGCTCATGAAAAGTTTGGCAACATTTCCATGTCACCATTGGTACTTTATTATTTACCGTACAACAAAAGCTGATATCAAAGTGCTGCCAGAACTCTCTCCTCTCCACCAACCACTGTGCCACTAATTCAGCTCAATTAAAGCATATGAATTAAAACACAACCTTACAATACGTTAAATGTTCTGCTCTGTGTTCTTTGCACATGTCCCTCTATCCCTGTAAATTGGCCATATCCTTTCTGAAAACACATTGCGGAACAAAATATTAAAGCAATTCTTCATCTACCACAGGAACCTGTCCCTGGGCCTCATTAACTATCCTGTCTTCTTCACTCACATGCTCTCAATGTTTGAGCAGCGTTGAACCAACCTGCAGCACATCCTTGAAAGTGACATTAAAAGGGCTAATGAAGGAGGCAATTCACTACCGATTGGCAACAATGAGGATCTGTTAATACTGGACCAAAGGCTGCATATAAAGGCTGCTTTAAAGCTTTTAATAATATCTGCATCTCTAATAGTGTTAGAAATGTTCTTGGTGTATTTAAGCAAATGATTTGTTAATTAAAAATGTAAATCCCAATAAATCCAGAATTTTAAGATATTTAGTGATTTTATGTTTCCTATTTTGTGCTTCACTTTCAAAATCAGAAATTTGAACTTTAAGTAATCCGACTTTGTCTCTTCTCTGACTTTTCACAACTCAGGAGGTGTCATAGCGGTTTAGCAAGCTAAGCCAGATTCCAAGTTCTATGCTGTGCCACTGGTAAAGCTTGAAGCTTTGTCTTTCTTACTGTATGTCATCTGTCCCACCTATTTTCTCTCAACTTTTCCTTTTTGTCTCACATTTGCTTTGATTGCATAAAGAAAAAATGGTTTCTGAATCTCAAACGTGGTCTTCATAAAAACCAGATAATTTATGATGCGAATATCACCTTTAAACTGAATTATTCATACTGTAAACAGCACATCTGTCTCTGTTCTGTTTTCAGTAGTTGCAGCATTGACAAGAACATGTTATCAGTGATTCAGAACTTTAAAAAGAAGCAGATCAATTTATATCAGTTTTCACAGAAAAGACTGCCTCTCAGTTTTGAATGATTGTTTGAGATTTTGTCATGACCTTCAGACGAAGTTACTATTAGGTCAGAGAAAATGAGTGCAACAGTGGCACAGATAGAGATGGT